>NC_052490.1:9114070-9187802 GCF_009730915.1 Dioscorea cayenensis subsp. rotundata
TTTCTTTTTTCCAATCTCCCCTTGTTCTGTCTCTCCTCTCTTTCTTTCTTCACTCTATCCTTCCTTCTCACTTCTGTCTTTTTTTAAATTCCCCTTTTTTTTTTTCTTCTGTTCATCTCTCTTTCGCCTCCCCCAAAATCCTCAACACCCCTGAAGAAGAATATCATTCAACCCCGGGAGAGAGTTTTTAAAAAATTTGAATTCAAAAATTCTCATCCCTATCCATAATCTCTCCTTTTTATTTATTTATTTTCATTTATTTTTGAATTTCCTCCCCTTTTTATTATTAATTCACAATATATATTTTTAAAAAAAAAAAATATATATATATTTTTGAAATTTCAAACGAATATAGATATATATATATATATATATATATGCATATATATCTTCAAATATATTTAATTTCAAACGAACTAGATATATATATATATATATATATATATGCATATATATTTTCAAATATAAATATACATATATATATATATATACATATATATTTCTATTTACACTCTCTTTACTATCATTTCACTCCTACTTTATTTGAATAGGATAATCCTTATCTCCTCCTTTTCTATTTGAAGTAGGAGAATATAATTCATCATCACTATTTTATTTATCCCCCTACCTGATTTTACATTGAAGTAGAATGCCAAATTCTAATGAGATTAGGGTAATGAAAAATTTTTATATAAACATGCTTGTAGCCTCCTCACACACCATAGTTGAGAGAGGAAGGTACAAGTAGTTTTACACTTCCAAAAGCTCTTAACCCACTTAAGGTAATAATCTCTCCCCCTTTTTTTTATAATGGATGATCCTTGCATAATTCAGCTTTTTCTCCTCATCTTTTTGTACCAAAAATTCTCACTCCATGTGTAAAAGCCTCCCTTTGTGTCTTCCCTTATAGAATTTCCCTCATGCACAAGAACTCCTAAATAGCTCCATGTATAGGCTCTTTTCCCTTATCTTCTTTTCTTGAAATCTTGACCGTATGACAACTCATTCCATGATCCCATGAGTAACATGCCACCTTTCTTTGAATATTCCCATTGATTTGCACAAAAATCCGTCCCTTTTGTTTTGAGTTTTATATTATTATAGAAGAAAAATATGGGTAGCTTGTTTTAATCACACAAACTTCCCCGAGAGTGCCACAACCCCTCTTAATAATTATTTTTTATTATTATTTTTAATGATAACAATCCTCTCTCTCTTGAACGATATTTATTTTATTTTATTTATTATAGCCACTGTTTACCATTAATTATTTTCTCTTCCCTTTTTAGTCTTCATGGCTCCCAACAACAAAGATAAATTGGTAGAACCTCTTTATGGACCATACTGATGATCGTGGTAAAGCTCCCGACGTGACCCATCAATCTGCCGACATTACTCCATCAAGTCTAAGAAGTTAGAAAGCCACATCCGGTACAATGGAAGCGACTTCACGAATGGACTAACACACCAAAGCATGCCCCATGACCTTGGGAAACTCACACCAAACGGTTTCGAGAGAACGGAAACCTAAGTGATATTAAATCCATGTGAGTCCGCTATGGATCGAATCTCAACTTAAATACACTTTGGCTACCGTGTCAATGCCGACCCCACAACTATTAGTAGTGGAATCGGCGAATCCCCTTCCACAAATATAAGCTTCCCATCCAAAGAAAGTTACGAATGGGCATTCGTGGTAAAGAAGTCATCGTAGGCACTTACAAGGTCGGGTATTCTCGGGCGGTCGCAGCTTCTACCGAACATATAATTTTTCGACCCATCAATCGTAAAGGGATTCTGGTATGCTGGTGTCCAAACACCAACACGCTCATCACTCCTTTCTGGGAAATTGGGTATCTCTATGGGACCCAAAACGCATTGGGGATTGCCAATCGCAGGGATCTTTTATGAAGAATATGTCCCACCCGTAACAAAGATCTTTTATTCTAAGGACACTTTACTCTACCACTTTGCAAGATTTGCTTAAAATCTATCAATGGATTCACTTTTGTATGCCTCGTGAAAGACTAAAAAGGTCCCTCTTTTCCTTGTGGGTAGAGTTCTTCTCTAAAGAGTCGTCATGGAAAAGTGTAAGTCTGTAGGGGATGAAGCTCATACCCCATACCACATTACGCTTTCGATGAAACGCAAACTTGCCGCTTTCTTATCCCTTTTGTGGTTAGTTGCTTTATCATGCCAATGCGAAGGATCTCTCATTCGCCCGTAAAACCTTCCTAATGGCTGTACCAAACTAGCTAGCGGGATGAGGATTGCTTTAGCACTTCGCACATGATATATCAACACTAGTTTGATGCAATGGCTTTGCATCCCAAAGGGCCATGTCATGCTTCCGCCTATTTATCGCGTCATTTCTTTTACGGCTGGATCGACGCACACCTTGAAGGAACCTATTCTCGACTCAACAAGCCAGATGACTATATCAGAAATATAAATGGTTACGAAACAGTTTCCAAGCTTTCTGGCTTTCATATATCGTGTGTGAAAGCCTCCACCTTCACCCCTAGAGCACGCAACATATTGAGGGATGAAGAATATTTGAAGTGGCGCTCCATTTGTTCCTGCGATTTCACCGAGGGTTGGCACGAAGATCATGAGAACCAAACGATGACAAGAGTCTGGGACGGCCCAAGCAAGTAGTACTCATCTCACTTAGACGTAGCATCCTTCCTCTACGCTCAGGCAATACCCCTTTATGTCTCCAAGAATACAACTCCCTCACCGACCGCTGTGCACTCTACTATGACCAAGGATTTCCCACCTGAGATCCGTATCAAAACATCCCCAAACCATCGACCTCCTTGGTAGGCTATTGGTACCACCATAGTAGGAGAAAAACATGAGTCACAATTCTACATCTGGCCCTCACCACAACAAGTAGCAAAAGGACAATTCTGTGACTAGCGTGCACACTTCTCGGGTCGCTTAGGTACATACGACTTTTGAAGCTCACTTATACTCTCTTAATGAACAAAGTCGATCGGTACAACTTGAAGACAAAGTCTAACCTGCAAAGGAGGCTCCTCCCCGTAAAAGAAAGCGAAGCTACCATGACATCCAGCTTGGGAAAGACTAAGTCGAACTTCCGCACACTCTATGCCCTCAATGGAGGAATCAAGAATTTCTCCTAAGAGAGCTCTCGAACCATTTCATCACGAACTCATTCGATGCCTTTTTCACATGAACATCATCAATTGCCACCCCTAGCTTCAGACTTGTGTGTGATGTCTTATTATTTTATTTATTTCTGCTAATTTATTTCTCGCAATCATTCATTTAGTTATACATCTCAAACTCCTCCTTCTCTTCATTTCAAATCTCATCTTTGAGTGGATCTCAAACCCACTTTGAGTAGATCCTCAAACTCTCCCTAATTGATTTCAAATCTCATCTCCTCGAGTAGATCCTCAAATTCTACTTTGAGTAGATCTCAAACTCTCCTTTTTGTTTGAATACAATCTCATCTCTCGAGTAGATCTTGCAAACCTACTTTGAGTAGATCCTCAAACTCCTCCCTTTTGTTCAATTTAAACTCATCTCTTTGAGTAGATCGCCTCCTTTGGAGCAGAGATCAAACCTGCTGGCTCTATTATGCGCCCATGAAATATGTATTTTCCTTAGGTGACATTCGACAGGGTGAACACTGAAGAAGACTGGGCTTAGTGTCTCAAAACCGAATCGACCCAGAGTAGGTAGGCCACCAATAAACCTTTCTTCTCAATTGTCACTCTATATTTTTAACCTTTATTTCCTTTTTATTGCATGTCACGAAGCTTCTTCTCCAAAAGATGAACCCCTCCTCAAGACATGACTCCTTCGCCTTCCGACTTTGCATATGATGACAATCTGGCTATCGCCCATCCTTGACGCCAACCTCAAGTGGGAAAAGCCTTCTCAAAAGTTTCGCAGCCTCAAAGTTACCATCTAGTCATCCCTTCTCCTCAACATGCAAAGTGAAGACTCCTACTCCAAAAGCTATAGAGGTTGCACCTATGTGAGCTCATCCCCTTCCTCAACTTGTAAGAAAAAGACACTGGGCTTCGAGTCTTTTTGGGTAAATAAGCTTTATTGAAAAAGGTGAAATCATCGCATCCTCATGAGCATCAGAATCTTTTGAGGAAGGAAACTAAAAAATTACACAAAAACTTGATGACACATGGAGCTGGCATTTCAATCAAAAGACACAAGATATATGAAGTACTCGATATGACCAAGATTGCCCATGACACAAATAATGGAGGAAACAACCTAAACTTGGCAAAAAAGATGGAATTGATGGTGAAAGAAGAAAGGCTAAAGAAAACCAAATTGTCTCTAACAACAATGTCCCAACATATGGATGAGGCTAATATGGAGCTCATACAAATAAGAAAGAAATTGCAAGAATGGAGACCCCTAGGGGAAGAATTGAAAGCGCAAGAAAAAGAAATAGAACAAATCATCTCCTCAGGAATGAGCCTCTTATCTGATGCTCCTCCCATTGAAGAAGTGAACAAGTCCCTCGCTGATATTCATCAACAAATTGAAGCACTTGGAGGTAGTGGCGACAAATTACAAACCTCATTGTCATCTAAGGAGGCTCTTGCTAACTTTTGAGAGAGCAAAAAGCTCAACTTTAGGCTTTAGCTTTATTTTTTTATCTTCGAATTTGGCTTATTTTACTTTCATTGCTTAGTTTTTAGGTCCCTACCTATTTTTATTCATTCAACTTTAACTTGATGTGGTCCATGTCTTCCCAACTTTTTCTCCTTAGTAATAGAAATTTTTCTATTCGAACTTTTTTGCTTTTTTTATTTCTTCCTCTTCTTTTTTTATGAGTGGCCAAACTCCAAACATGACTTTTGACTATTCAACTCAAAGAAAAAAATAAATTTCATGACTATCGAGAAAGATTCAACCATCTCGATCGTCAACTAAAAATCAACAATGAAGACCACCATACTTAACAAAAATCTGATTTAAAAATTATGAATTTTTGTAAGAGGTAAAATGAACCACAAATAAAAATCTCCGCTGTCCATATTGAAGATGATAATGTTATGAGCATGTAAAAATATTTCCAAAAAATATCCCAAAATGTTTAATCATTCAATCATCAACTTGATGACAAATAATTTCCATGATGATTATCAATGTATTTCACTGTTGAGTCACGAATTTGTTTTAGAATTTTCCGAACATAAAATATAATCATAACCATTTACATAAAACATCATGACATCCCAAAGCTTCAATAAAACTTTTAGATTAATCAAAGAAGTTATCATAGTCCGATTAAGCTTTGATCAACTCTGGTCATTTGAGGAGGAATTTTCTGAATTTTAGCTTGAAATTTAAATTTCTTTAAAAATTATCAAAACTCCAAATTTAATTTCAACTGTTCATATTAACCATTGTCATGTGTTTATGATGTAGTTAAAATTTCATGACAATCAGAGCTGATATGGATAATTGATGAGCTACTTGATCAAAACAATACTTTTTATGAAAAACTGCAGATTTTTGCCTTCAAAATTCATCATTTCCTTGATTGTTCTTCCTTTTTTTGCGATTTTTTTTCTTTTTTGTTTTTGTTTTTGTTGTTTTTTTTTTTGGTTTTTGTTGTTGTTTTTATCTCTTCTTTTGTTTTTGTTTTTCTTTTTATTTTTTACTTTTTATTTTTCTTTTTATTTTCTTTTTTTATTTTCTTTTTTATTTTTCTTTCTTTTTTTTCCCTTACTTGATCTTATAGCTTCTTATAAGATTTGCATGTAATCTCTTAGAGAGAAATTTACAAGAATCATTTCAAAATTCATGGGATCATATCTTTATTCAACTTGATAAAGAAAAACAACATGAGAGAATTTGTGTTTTGCCTCGTGAAGCATATATCATGCTTGACCAACTTGCTCAAACAAGAGCATTGGACGTTCCGTCATAGACAAACACAAAATTTTTATTTTTACAATATGCTTTTATTTAAGTGGAGAAGAGAAAGAAGATAATGGAACTCGTAATTTGCCTCAAGAAGCATATGTCATGCTTGACCAACTTGCTCAAACAAGAGCACTGGACATTCTGTCATAGACAAACACAAGTTTTTTTTTTCTCTTTTTCTTCATTCTTTTTTTCTTCTTTTTTTCCCCCTTTTTTTTCACATTTTCATATCATGGATTACAGGTACATCATGGATAATATTTTTTTAAGAAGCACGCATTAATTGGTGGCATAGGTCTTCTTCCATCGTCGTCAACTAGCTGATAAGCTCCACCCTTTGTAGACTACCACTATAATATACGGGCCTCCCCAATTTGACTTGAATTTGCCCCCGGCATGCTTGTTGTTGATGATTGGTCTTCTTAACACCCATACCATCTCTCATTTCTCGAAAGTTCAAATGCGAGCCATCCTTGCTTTGTAGACTTCAAGATTCTGTTGGGCCTCTAGTCTTCTTTCATCTAGAGAATCAAGTTCATCCAAACGCAAGCGAACTCTGTCTTCATTTGTGAGTTCGTTCTGTAAGGCAATTCTCAGAGATGGAATCTGGACTTCAAGTGGAAGAACAGCTTCTGTACCGAAAACTAACGAGTACGGTGTTGATTGAGTTGGTGTTCGATATGTTGTCCGGTATGCCCATAAAACTTCAGGAAGCCTTTCGTGCTAATCCCTTTGACTTTTTGAAACTACTTTCTTTAACAACTTGGATAATGTTTTATTGAATGCTTCCGCAAGACCATTTGCTTTAGCATTATAGATGGAGGAATACCTCCAATCTATTTTGTGATGCTGAGCAAACCTTCCAACCTTGAAACTTTTGAATGCTCGCCCATTGTCAGAGATGATCCTTCGAGGTGTTTCAAATTTATATAGCACATGGTCTTTGAAGAATTTGATGATGTTTTCTAACTTTACTTCCTTTAAAGGAATGGCTTCCGCCAATCGTGAAAAATAGTCAGTGGCAGCTAATATAAAGCGATGCCCTCTTAATGATGGAGGCTCAATAGGGCCTATCACATCGGTCCCCACATCTCGAAAGGCCATGAAGAGCTGGTAGGGTGCAAAGGGTTGGGATGTTGATGAGTGAAATCCCCATGAGCTTGGCACAATTTGCACCATATTGCATATTGTAGGCAATCATTAATCATGCTTGGCCAATAATACCCAATATGTTTGATCTTTAACCACATCTTGGGTCCTAATTGGTGAGTTCCGTAGATACCAGAATGGACTTCATGCATAACTTCTTCAGTCTCCTCCTTCGAGAGACATCTTAGTAGGAGTTGATCATATGATCTTCGATAGAGAATATCATTAACAAGGGTAAACCTCGTCGCCCTTTTCTTTAACTGCGTTGCCAGCGACTTTTCATCTGTGAGTTTGCCATACTTCAAGTATTTAAAAAAATCCCTCCAATCATCTTCGACAATTGTTAAAACTTTTTCTTTTCTGTGTTGTTTATTTTCTAACCCTTTATCAAGGCATGAACTCAATACCCTCCTGCTTTGAATGGTGACTTGGATCTCCTCTTGATTTGGATCAGCCAGCTCTTTTACCAGTTTGGCTAAGCTATCTCTTTTTCCATTAATTGACCTGGAAACTCTCTCCAGCTTAATATCATGGATTTGCTCCAATAATTCAATAACTCTCTGATGATACTGAAGAAGTTCTTGCTTACGAGTCTTAAAACTTCCTTCAACTTGATTTATAATGAGTTGTGAATCACCATATATATGCGAGCTTTGAATCCCCACATTGACTGCTAGCTCCAATCCAGAATAAGAGCTTCATATTCTGCTTCATTGTTAGTGCATGGCTTCAACAAAGAAAGAGAGTATCTCAAGATCCCACCTTTAGGAGAAATGAAGATGAGTCCAATGCAGCTCTAATTTGAGGAATTTTTAGGTCTAATAACTAGTTGGACCGAAGAAATTCCATTAAAAGTACATCTTCCAATAGTGTTTTTTCCTCTCCAATTACAAAGTCTCTTCATCAGGGAGATCACATCTCAAAGGAGATTCATCAGGAAAAGGATGCGCCGCAAGAAAATCTGCCAATGCTTGACCTTTGATTGCTTTTTGTGGAGTATAAGTTATTTCAAACTCCATGAGTATCAATGCCCATTTCACTAATCTTCCAATGAGTAGTGGTCTGGTCATCTAGTATTTTAGTAGGTCTATTCTTGAGATAAGAATGATTTTATGTGAGAGCAAATAATGTCGAAAGCTTTTTATCGCAAAACACCAAGGAGAGACAGTGCTTCTCTATTGGTGTATATTTGTTTTTCAGCACCCACCAACATTCTACTAAGGTAGTATAGGGCGTTCTCCTTTCCTGCTTCATTCTCTTGAGCTAGCAGAGCTCCAAGGGATCCATCCAAGGCTGTTGTGTATAAGATCAATGACTTTTCCCGCAATTGGCGTCTGCTAACACTAGGGGATTCATTAAGTAGTGCTTGATTTCTTCAAAAGTGTTTTGCCACTCATCGTCTCATTTGAAGGGTGCGTTCTTTTTCACCAGCTTTGGGAACGGCTTACACCTGCCTGAAAGATTGGCGATGAATCTTCGGATATAGACAAGACGTCGTTAGAAGGACCTCAACTGCTTCAATGTCTTTGGAGGTGGCATTTCTATGATTGCTTTAATTTTTGAGTGGTCAATCTCTATTCCTTTGATGGCTTACAATGAATCCAAGAAATTTTTCCGGATAATACCCCAAATGCACATTTTCATAGGGTTCATCTTCAAGTTATATTTTTCTAATACGATCAAACACCGCTCTCAAGTCATTGAGGTGTTGATCTCTTGATTGTGTTTTTTTACTACCAAATCGTCTACATAACACTCCATGACTTGGTGAATCAAATCATGAAAGAATTTTTCATGGCTCTCGATATGTTGTCCCTCACATTCTTTAGTCCAAAATGGCATAACCTTGTAGCAGTAGATGCCTATTTGTGTCCTGAACGTAGTATGCTTTTCATCCTCTAGGTCCATCTTGATTTGGTTGTACCTAGAGAAACCATCCATGAAAGAAAACATCTCATAAGAGGAAGTGTTATCAATCATGATCTCCATAAAAGGTAGTAGAAAATCATCTTTTGGGATATGCTTTGTTTAAGACCCTCAAAGTCCACACATATTCTGATTTGCCCATATTTCTTCTTGACTGGGCACTATGCTCGAGATCCAATTAGGGTACTTTTTCTTCCCTTATGAAAACCAGATTTAATTAGTTTCTTGGTTTCTTCAATGACGCTCTCCCTATAGATCAAACTTCATCTTTATTGGTGCTTGTTTCACTCGGTTGAAGATTTGGGTTAATGGCGAGCTTGTGCACTCGCTACTCGTGTCAAGCCCTAGCATCTCCTTATAGCTCCATGCAAAATAATCAATATACTCTGCAAGGATGCTTTTAATGGCTTCTTTCTCTTCTTGAGTTAGTTGTCCACTTAAGAAAGTGTGTTTAGGATCGTCCTCACTTCCCAAGTTGATGTCCACCAACTCATCAATTGTCGCTTGCCCTCCATCTTCAAGTTTAGGGGTGCATCCTTTCAATTTTTATATCTTTTTACGAGGTGATTATCTCGATACTTCTTCAACTGGATCTTCATCCCTTGTATCCGACCCTTCAACAAATCGACACCATGCGACATTCATATACTTGCTCATCTTGAAACCCAAGACCCTTTTTTGCTTAAGCCTTGACCTTTGCATAGTAATCTTAAAAAGGGCGCTAAAGTCTCTCAAAGAGAATATGCCTGCTTTCTTCAATGCTTCAAACTAATTCCAAACTTGCTTTTATTAATTTTTCTTAGCTTAGGAGGATAGTAATCTGAAATCATCAAAGGCCAAGGTTTTTAATCTTCCATTGCTTTGCTCATCAAAATATCTTCATCATTAGACTTATTGGGATCGGACTTATAGAAGAGAATCCCTCTCTCCTCTTGATGGGGAGAAGGCACATAGAAGGTGATGAGCCGTTCAACCGAGTTAAGATGCAACTCATCAAGAGCTTTGTAAAGGCCCTCCGGTATTCTGGTAACATGAAGAGAGCTTTCAACCAAAACTTTATCATCATCTTCTTCTTCTTTTTTATTTAGTAAGAATGAAGCTTATTCTCTGTCAGAACCATCACTTCCAAAATGCCGGTTCCTCTTGTGACGACAAGCAAGTGAGTGAGCGATTTGTATGTCTTCATGATCTTTTTCTTCTTCTGAAGGCTCCGTGCCACTTCCAAAGTGCGGTTTCAAAGGCAAAAATGAAACTTTCTTCTGAGTGAGCTTGGTACTTTTAGTGACTTTCATAAAGGCATCATCTTTGGCTACAGAAAGCTTGCCCCCTTTTGGTGTATCCACAAAATACCATGAATCCTTATAGTTGATTTCATGCACACCAAATGGTTGGATCTCTCCATCTATATTGTATACATCATCATCCTTCATATAATTCAAACATTGATGCAAAGTGGAAGGAACCACATAGTTTTCATGTAGCCATGGTCTTCCCAACAATGCTCTATAGGAAGCATCAGTGTTGATGACATGAAACTTCACCTCTGATGTCAACTTTCCAATTTTTAAAGGGAGAGTAATTGACCCAAGGGCTTTTTGACTATGCTGGTTAAAGCCTTGGACAATGATCTTTTCAGCCGATAGGTGATATGTCTCCAAAGCCAAGGTATGCAAAGTCTTTAGTGTCATCAGATTTACTGATGAGCCTGGATCAATGAGGATTCGATTGACTCTTGTCCCATCACAAGACCCAGAAACATATAAGGGTCTATTGTGCTCCCTTGTCCCCAACAATAAGTCCTTCTCTGAGAAATTAATCGTCGGAGAACAAAATGCGTAGAGAGCTTCCGTCATATGAGCTTCAGCAAGACATGGATCAATGTGTCTTTGAGCTCCTGCGATATCATCAGCGCATGAAAGACACTTAGTTGAGCTGGAATTTTCTTCAAATGGGTAGTAATATTTTAGTCTTGTGTCTTTGAAGAAGAATTCTTGCGTGGTTGCATAATGTCTTCATTCACGTCAATTACTTTCTCTTTTCCTTTATCTTTAGTGCCATGTGCTTACTTGAGAAGCCTTCGAACGTTATTAATCATTCGAGGCTCCTCCTCCTCATCTTGGTGTATGCACCAATTATCATACCTTTTTTTTATTGTCAAGGCATAGCATGTACCTGACATCTCAAAATACTCCTCAGGTAGGTTTATGGTACCCGACTTGAGTACTTTATGTAACCACCTCTTGAAACCATTACAATTTTCCAGTGTATACCCTATTACATAATGAAAAAGACAATACTTAGGATATTTTTCATATTTGTTGTAGCATCCCTTCTCTTCTTTAGAAGCAATACCCTTTCTTCCATCATCTTCTGAAACAATTCTTGAATTTTGTCTCTTCTTATAGAACAACTCCCATTTCTTATATTGCTTAGAAGTTAAGGTGTTCTTCCTTCCTCCATGTCAGCTCTTTGGTCATAACTATGTTGAGGATGTGTCTTCCTTTGGCAGAAAGAAGGATTCATAGGTTCTATAATTCCAGATTCATTCCAAGGAGCATCACTATCTGGAACATGTGGCTTTCGATGAGTGAGGTCATATGTCACCCTTTGAATGAATGATGGAATTTCCTCACATGGCATCACCTTTCTGAGAATTTTATGTTTAGGTGCCCTTCTTGGCTTTTCTCTTGGATAGTGTTCACTTGTCTCAGAGGATTGTGTTGGTATTTCTCGCCATCTTTCTGAGAATTTTATGTTTAGGTACCCTTCTTTAAAAGCTCGTTTCTTTTTTTGCTTTTTACTCACATATGGTCTCTCATGTCGATCATATATAACTACTCTGGTAGAGAATCATCCTCATCTGGGTAATAGAGCTCAAGCTCATCTTCGTCATCACCATCATCCCATGCTTCTTCTTCATATATGGTAATAACTCGAAAAGTCTCAACCATGGGCTCTTCATCTTGAGACTCATCTAAATCTAAGAACAGCTCCTTAACCTCATTAGGGAAGTAATCACCTAATGTAATTAGGGCTTTCTCCTTTTGCTGATAATCTTCTAAGGAGTCAATATATTCCTCAATAATTGACTTCTTATGATGGAACTCAGCAGGCTTTATCTGCTTCTACTTATTTTTCTTGTTCTTGATCGTTCTATTTTTCTTGACTTTTTGCTTGGGCTTCTCATCAGGGTCTTGAGCTCTCCGCCAGTTGATACTATGGAGCTCTCCTAATTTCTTTAACATCTTTCTTGACTTCTTTGAGATAAAAATTTCCCATATGCCTTTTGGAACTTCAAGAGGAGCAGGCTCCTTGGGAACTTGAAAACCTCCCTCATCTTGGATGCCTTCTTATATGCCCCCTGCATCTTGTCTCCATGAAGCTTCTTCTTGAAGTACCACTGACACATAGTTGGTGTGCTCTGCTGGTTGATCGAGCAATACATTTTTAGATAAAGTGATCTTCCCTTCTTGATACTATCGCTCAATCCAATCCTTGAATACATAGCAGTTCTCAATTGAATGACCCAATATTCTGTGATATGGATGAAATTTGGGTGATCTTTCTTGTCTACCTCTTCTGGTCGCTTGTTCTTTAGTAGATGCAAATCCACCTTCAATGCATCTTTGAATATCCTCATCACTTTGTCCCTTTTAAAGGAATATTTTTTGTTCATCCTTTTTGGAAGAGAACTTACAGGCTTAGGTGGTTCACTTCCACTCCCAAGTGATAGTGGTTTTGGCTTGTCATAATTTGCTGATGTAGTGGCCTCCTTTACTTTATCAGTTTAAAAGGACACGTGCTTAACGCCTCCTGGCTTTCTTGGTTTTTCTTTGTCCACTTTGGCGGGTTGCATTGTGGATACTACCCTTGGACTAGTTCTTTCCAATTTTTTGACTTGAGAGATCAAGTCTTGGAAGGTGTGAATGTCAGATGAGCTAAGAAATGGAGCCATCCAATTATCAATATTCCCCACCAATAGCCCCACTGCTTGCATCTGATTGAGTGGTTGTTCACACTTGATGCTCAAGTTACGCCATCTCATCACATAATCTATGACCTTCTCATCCTTGTTCTGCCTTGTGTTAGCCAAATCGGTTATAATGATTTTATCAGTGACTCCGCCGAACAGGACCCTAAAGGAGTCTTTCATTTGCTGCCATGTCTGAATGGATTCATGTTGCAAGTTTGCATACCATTAAAAGGCCGCACCAATTAAACTAACGGCAAATTGTCGTAACAAAAGAGATGGGTTGCTGCTTGTATCCCCATATCATTTGTTACGAAAATGAGCGGATGTTGATCAGGGGTTCCCCGAGCCATTAAATTTGCTTAAACTTAGGAACATTATATCCCTTAGGATAAGCCACTTGGTCATGAAAGCTTGAGTAGGGCTTATCACCATCACTTTTTAGTGTAGCACCCTTAGCTTGCTTTAATTGTGCAGCAACTGTCCTTTTTATTTATTCTCAAGAAATCATTGGCTCAGGCACTGCCGATGTTCCAGCTTGCTCATGTAACCCCAGTACTTCTTCATCATCATCTTCTTCCTCTTGAACAACTTGTACGAATGGTGCTTGCCTATGAGCCCTTAAATTTTATGCTGTAGATTTTGGATCTGATCAGTTAAACAAGAGATCACACCAGTCAGAGATGTAACAGTCTGCATCATAGATATGTGATTTTTCTCTCGTTGATCTAATTGCTTCTTTAATTTTGCAAATATTGGATCTTTGTTTGATGTAAAAATAAGGTTGTCATCTTCTTCCTCACTTGAATCATTATTCCTCTTAGGAGGGGTTCGAAACCTAGCTGCTTGGGAGAAGGATTTTGCTCTTTCTTAGGCCCTTTTTTGTAATGCTTGATTAAAATCTTCTTCTTGTATACTACTGGTACCAACTATTATCTTCTTTCTCAGCCTAGTAAAGGAACACTCAGGATCAGGAGGGTGTTCAGACCCTTCAGTAATTACCTGTATAGTGTGTACTTCAAGGTCTTCCATCCCTTCATCTTGTTTCCTTATCTATTGGAACTTTGAATGAGAGGCAAAGTGTGTGGTCCACTTGTAAGGTTGCTTCTTCGGTAGTGCAAGCCAATCAAACACAAAAGCTCATGACTCTGAGAGTAAGTTCTTTTTTCTTAGGTAAAACTCCCTCGGTGTCATCTTTTCAGTTTGTAGCTTCTTGTAAGAGGTGTAGTTGTTATAAATCTTCTTGGCAAAAGTAACCTTGGAATGGTGAGACTTTGGTGGCCTACCCCCTTTCATCTTGTTACTTGGTTGGGAGGGAAGCTCACCCATCAAAGAGTTCTCCTTCACCATTTTTAGTGCTTCAAAGAATTGGTGAATGAGCATGATGAGTTGTTCCTCGAGTCTTGGAACGAAACAAAGCTTGCTTTTTCTTGAAGTAATATCACTTCCTCTTGGTAGACTTTGGGTACCCCATTATGAAGGGTTTTGTTGGGGTCGCGTTAGGCTTCTTGAAGATGCCGCTCTTTTCTCTTTCAGTCATAATGGTGAATGAAAGCTCATCCTCATCTTCTTCTTTGTTAATGTCGACGACTCTCTTTGGAAAAGTGAGTCTGTTGAAAAAAGATGTTCTGGCAGTAGGGACATCCTCCTTAATCTCAGCAGGCGGTATAACATTCGGCCCTCGTCCTTTTGATGGCAAGCGTGGGACATAGACTCCAGTTGGTGATGATGGTGGGCTTGGCACAAACTTAACGTCATCTGAGACAATCCCAAATTTAATCTCAGCTGCTGAAACACCTATGTAAACGGAAGCATCGGGAAGCTTTACCTGAGTGGCTTCCCCAAGGAAAATAGTGCATGACGCAGCTGCATTGTTGGTGTTGTTTGTTGGTGCCATTACAAAAACCTAAAAAGGAAAATGTCACATTAACAACACTGGGTGATTCTTCTTTTTTTTCTTATCTACTTTTTTTTTTACTTTCTCATTCACACTTTGTTTCAAAGATTCCCACCGAGCATGCCAGACTTTGTGGCTCCTTTCTTTTCACCCAACCTTTAATTAGGATTGACCGGTTAAAAAGCATGGATCACAAATCAAGTTTTAATTTTTTTATATTTCAGATGATTGCAAGTTCATGACTTCTATTAAGGGCAAGCCCCTAATATTACTTACCCCCAGACAATGTCATGGGAATCTCCGATTAAGAAACAAGTGTGAATTAGAAATAACTGGTTAAACATAAAAATTTTTATATCAATTTCAAAGATGCATATGAACACATGATCATAGGCGAGAATACACAAGTATTACGAGAGCTATTTTTTAAGAGAGCTTGACAAGAGAGTTTTTAAAGAGAGCTATTTTTATCATGCTCTTCAAACTTTCTATTTTTCCTTTTGCTTGGCTGGCGCTCTTAGCTCCATTACTAAAAGTATGTCAGAAGACCCTTTTAGCTCTACGAATGTGGCCTTCCTCCATTTCTTCTTTTTTTTTATGTGGGTTTGTGTCTTGACACATTGCTTTGTTCTCAAGCTGCGACCACTCTACATTTATGAGTTGCCTACTTGGTCATTTTTGCTTCTTTTTATCGTCGAAGACTTTGGCCCTTTGTGCTTGTCAAAATCTCCGACTTCGGACTTGTGAAACTCCTCAAGTCTTTGACTTCTTGGTGCCTTAAAACTTTAGAGTTGCAATTGTCATTTACATGAGACATTTAGGTCTTGACTCTTTGATGATTTTGAGCCTTGACCATTGGATCTTTAAGTCATGACCTTCAACATGATTAGGTCGTTACTTGACGATTTTAATTTGATTTTAAAATGGATCTCAAGTTGTAATTATGAACTTTATTTCTGTTAGTTAAGTCATCAACGGAGTTCTCTAACTCATTTTTTTTTACGAAAGAGATCTCATAATGGGCTTCAGGAAAAATCTTTGTCAACCTTTTTAATAAGTGTTGACGAGAAATATCTTTTTGTAAACTTTTTTTTCTTTCTCTCTTTTTTACTCTTCCTTTCACTTCAAGAAAAGATTTTTTATTTCACCTCTTTTTACTCCAACGAGTGCCAAAAGATCTCAAAGTGAGCTTGAAAAGAGATTTTTTTAAAAAAAAATTTAATCTTCATCCTAGTGAATGTCGAAGACCTCAACGTGAGTTCAGAAAAAAATTACTTTTTACCCCCAAGAGTGTTAAGACTTCATGGGGAAGGGTTGAGAGGTTTTATAAGAATTTCTCTATACCCCAGGAGTGTCTAGACCTTAAAGTTGATTTAGAGAATTTTAAGAAAAATTTTCTTTTACCACAAGAGTATCAAGACCTCAAGATGGAGTTAGAGGATTTGATTTTTTAATGAAAAATTTCTCTTTACCCCAAGAGTGTCAAGACTTCAAGGTGGAGTTAGAGGATTTGATTTTTTTTATGAAAAATATCTCTTTACCCCAAGAAAGTCAAGACTTCAAGGTGGAATTAGAGAATTTTATGAAAAAATATCTCTTTACCCCAAGAAAGTCAAAACTTCAAGGTGGAATTAGAGAATTTTATGAAATATCTCTTTACCCCAAAAAAGTCAAGACATCAAGGTGGAATTAGAGAAAATACTCATAGGATTTTTTAGAGAAGATCCTCCAAAGAAAATTACCAAAAATACCCTCACTCCATCATTTTTACCCATCCTTCATATCTTCTTTATTTTTATATCTTTCAACAATTTTTTCCTTTTCTCTTTTTTACCCTTCATTTTTTCTCATTTTTTTTCTTACTCATCCTTCAATTTTTTCTCTTTTTTTTTTCAACTCAACCTTCATTTTTCATTTTATACTTTTTTTTTCTCTTTTTTCACTCTTCCTTCAATTTTTTTCCTCTTCTCCCTTTCTACTCTTCCTTAATTTTTTTCATTTTTGTACTTTTTTTCTCACCCCTTTTTTAACCAAAAATGACCCTCACCAATAAACTCCTCCTCCATGACTCTAAAAACAAAATATTATTGGTCTCTAAAAATGGTTAAACATGGAAACATAATAAAATAGGATGCAAGGCCTAAACTGATTTTGAAAAAAAACATGTTTTGAGTCTTGAAATGGTGGTAATAATAATAAAAACATGCAAGGAGATAAGTAATTGAGATTTTGACGAAATAGTACTAAGAACTATTTAATCAAACTCTTCAATATTAGGATCGGCACCAATATAGCTGATGGACCATTCTCATTCATTGTCCTGCACTTTTTCATTTCCCGCACCGCTCAAAATGACAGCCTGAATAGCAGCACCATAGGCAACAACATGAAGAAATGTTTGATCCAACACTCTATAACAAAGACTTCACTCCCTTGTTCTTCAAGATCTGAGAGAATGCAAAGCTCTTGTACTTCAAAACTTAAGCAGAAATCATCATCGTCTTTTTGTGCACCACATCAATAATACCTTATACTAGGTTTGCTTCATATGTGATCAACCAACTGATGATGAAAATCGGCGAGGAACAATCCAGCATGTTTCGGATCAGCAGTACTAACTTCGAAGGATTATTCATCCCGAAATAAAGATCATGATGAACACTAACTTTAATGCATGACATGTCTAGAGCCACAGTAAAGACTGACAACTTCAACTGATTTTTTTAGAATTCTCCAAGACCATTGAATAGCTTATCCCTACCCATCTTTGCGGATGCCAAGTTGATAGCATACCATTTCAAGGACTCGTCCTTGTCTTTCTTGTTAGTGAATAGCCTTCAACGTCTTCATTCTTGATGGTGCGAGCAAAGCAACCCGAGTTCCTCTGTAAGGCTCAGATGGATGGTCAACCTTGATATGTCATCCTGACTCTTTCTCCATAACCTCTAGAATGACAAATGGGTGATTTACTTGATCCTCCATGACTTACTAGTAAATGGTGCAAGATCAATGTGTCTCCTCTTATTCTTATGGCCCACATTAGATCCAAATCTGAGAACAATAGATAGATGGCATTGTGTGTTCGAGTCTTACACCAACAGACATCGGTAGCATTGACGACCAGTGGAAAAAGAGAGAGAGAGAGAGAGAGAGAGAGAGAGAGAGAGACGTATGCCAATGGAGAGGGGAAAGAGACGTATAGAGAAGACTTGTTTGCATATGCATGGTGTGCATTTAATTTATTAGGAACATCACACATACATGCATGCATTAATTTAAAAGAATCATGGGCATCATCATACATAGCATGCATTTGACTTTAAAAAGAAATATCATAAGTGGGTGGGACCCACGTAAATTATGTCATTCATGTATTCAATATCCATATATGTTCATCATCCAGAAAACTCTCCATGGCTATATATATATATTATTTTTATTATGCATTTCTTGCATAAAAATAATGGCACACCTTTGTTGAATGTTGTAGGAGAAATCTTTGGCGTCCGGTGATCCAAATTTTTTTCGTCTTCTTCCTCGTAGAACCAAGGCCTCTTCTTCCTCTCCTCTTCTTCTCTTCTTCCCTTTTTCCTTTTTTTCCTCTGTTCTTCCTATTTTTTTCCTCGGTCTCCTTTCGGGTCTCTCTCTTTTTTTCAAAACTCTCTGTCCTTTTTCAGTCTCCTCTTTTTGTTCTTCTTCACCCTCTTTTTTTATTTTTTTGTTCCCCAAAATCCTCAACTTCCCGTAATAAAGAGATTTTTACTTTTTTAAAAAAATTAAATTAAAAAAATTCTCAATTCTTATCCCTTAATTTCCCTCCTCCTTTTTTATTTTTACTTTTTTTATTATTTTCTTTATTATCTTTTATAAATTTTTTTATATCTTTTTTTAGTATTTAAAATTTCAACAACATATTTTAAATATTTCTATATATATATATATTCTCCAGTATATATATTCTCTCTTCTTCTTTTTCCATATATTATTATTTTTTATTTATCCCCTACTCTTTATTTGAATAGGATAATGCCCCTTTTTCCTTTTTCTTTTCTCCTTTTTCCTACTCCCATTCGAAGTAAGGGTGTATAGTTGTATATTGTTTTTATAGCTCATGAGAGTCGAATTATTTAGTGGATGCCCGTAACATGAACGTTGTTCTATTACTCTTCATCAATCTATTAAATGTGTTCTTATGAAGATTTCCACCTAAAGTGGTCTATGTTTCGACCAATGATGATTTTCCTTGAATGCTTAAGTGATTATGGTTATCAGTTTACTTTTAATCATTTTATTTTAATTGGTATGTATTTATTTGATTACCGTATATATATATATATTTAAATATTAAACTTAATTAATCGTGCTTCTTTATATTATTGCAATTATATATTTTTTAATATATTTTATTATTATTAATTATTATAATATGTTTATATTTTATTATTAACCTTGGTAAAATTATTGATCCCTAACCCTTGGGCTTTGTTAGGTCAATACTCGGACCAAATTTGACAACATAAGTTTTACCATTTATGAGTTATGTATATCATCATCCAGTGGTTGCATTTTTCATTTTGCAATTTGTTTTCTTAATTTCTTTATTACTACACCGAATTTCATGTGTTTGTTACCGTCCATATTTTTCGATTGTGGGTTTTGATTTGTTTTTCTCCGAATGGAATTAAACGGATATCAAAGGGTTTCAATCATGTATGCATCGTGATTTTAACAAGGATTAATGGAATCCCAATTAAGTTATTTGTATAACTAATTGATTGAACTACCAAATGTTGTTTCAAACTTCCCTTGGTCTAGATTTGGGCTCTCTGACCATGTAAAAGTTTTTGTACCAATGTGACTTGCCGAATGGAAATGCATATATGATTATTGAATATGTATATTTCACAATTGCAATTAGTTCTTTGTGTTGGTCATTGCAATAGAGTAAATAAAAATTATTAATGATTTCTAACTTCATATATTTTTGTTCATTATAGATGTTGTAAGTGAAATAGTCCAAATCATTTTGTTAATCATAATCAAGCATATATTTAATTATAATATTTTTTTTTCAAACATGTTAATTAAGCTCAAATTTAATCTGAGTGAAGTAAAGGTTAAAATAGTACTTACACAGTTATAAACAGATAAATATTCAATGCTTAAACACATTTAATACTAAAATTAGAGATGTAAGTACAATTAAAATGTGTTAACAAATGATTTTTGAAGATATTGAATTGATAAAAAAAATTTCAAATTCAGCATAAATGAAAATATTTTAAAAAGATCATTTCATTTCATTTCATAATTATTGCAAGAAAACATGATTTATGAGGCTGCAAACGAATCTTACTTTTAAGGAACTTATCGGCTTGTTTTGAAGGGTAAAATAATCAAACAAGACAGCAATATATTCTGCCTGGTTTTGAGGGACAACCACATATTATAGAGATTTCATAACTGTAAATTTTACTTATGTGAGATGTGTGTCCATAAGAAGATGTGTAATTCTTTATTCTTGAAAACATTGAATAAAAGTCCTTTATACCTCTCCCAACTAGCAACTCAACAAATATAATAATAATTAAGTATTTTGAATTACAGTGCTGATCACAACCATTAAGTATTCTGAATTCAATTGGATTGCCCATACAATTCGTATTTTATTTTAATAATATAGTTCTACAATAATAAGACCCTCACCTGCTCAATTTGCCAGCGCCTGTCAATGGCAGGTCCACATGTGCCTGAAAACTTGGTACTGAAAATTGCAATTCATTCCATTATATTAGATCAAAGCTTTCCATGTAATGAATACATTCAAATAAGAAAGAAAACAAACGGTTTACCTCCTTACATAAATCTCAACAATTGCAGGGATTAATCAAGGTTGTCAATTTTAATTGGAGAAATTGAATCAGCAACTTGAAACTGCCCAACAGTTCGCACGAAAATCATCATTTGTTGCTCAATTGTGAACTTAAGATTCTCATCCTGAAACAATGATAAATTAACATTGCATCAATAATCACTTAATTTCAAGCTTAAATCATACAGAATTACGGTGGCATATAGGTGAGTACCTTGCGGAATCCATGTTGTTCTCCCTCATACCGAACAAGAGCAACAGGCAACCCTTTATATTTCAAAGCTTGGTATATTTTATGAACTTGAACTGGTGGCACAATCTGCATTTTACATCATAAAATATCTAAACTGCTGCAAAGAGAGTAATGAATAAGCTCTACATTTTAGATAGGAGGACACATAATGATGAAAACTAGCAGTTTAAGTTGGACCAAGGTTTAGGGTTTGGAGTTTTACATCATAAAATATCTAAACTCTAACACTCCCTTCAAGCTGGAACATATATATCAAACATGCCTAGCTTGTTACATAGATTACTAAAGACTTTAACACTTAAACCCTTAGTGAAGATATCCGCCAGTTGCTCAGATGATGGTTTATGGCGTAGAGATGACCCACATTAATACCATATCATGAACATAGTGACAATCAACCTCCACATGCTTGGTACACTCATGGAATGTTGGATTGTTTGCTATGAAGATGAGAGCCTGATTATTACACAACATTTGCATAGGTATCGTTATTAGGAATCCTAACTCAGATAGAAGAGACTACACCCAAACCATCTCACAAGCTTTCTTTGCAATTGATCTATACTCTGCTTTAGCACTCAATCTTGAAACCACATTCTACTTCTTTCTTCGCCAAGTAACTAAGTTTCCGCCAACATATATACAGAAACCCGATGTAGACTTTTTGTCTCCTCTATCACTAGCATAACCTGAGTCAGAATAGGCTGCAATGTCCTGATAATCATGATTCTTATAGGGAAGACCTTTGCCGGGAGCTCCTTTAACATATGCAAGAACCCTCAAAGCACCATGCCAGTGAACTTCTTGTGGCTCATGCATAAACTGACTAAGAAGTCCAACTGCATAAGATGTATCAGGATGAGTAACTGTTAGATAAATGAGCTTGCGAATCAAACGTCTGTATTAACCTAGATCTTTGAGAAATGGGGAAGATGTCTCCCAGAAGGGTGGTGACTGTTCAATTGGTGTACTCTATGGTTTATAACCCAATAAACTAGTCTTTTCAAGTAAGTCCAACACATGCTTCCGCCGTAAGAGAGTCATCTTTTCTCTGGCATATACAAACTCAATACCAAGGAAGTATCTAGGTCGTCTCATGTCTCGTGTAACGAAATGCTTCATTAAATGCTCTTTAGTTCTCTGAATGCCCTAACGATCACTACCCGTAAACAAGATGTCATCAACATATACTACAAGTACAACACATCCGGATAAAGTGTTTTATAGAACACAGAGTAATCCACATTGCACCTGCGAAAACCATCTACAACTGTAATTACACTAAATTTTTTAAATCATGCACTAGGACTCTGTTTCAAAAAATAGATTGTTTTCTTTAGGTGGCAAAATAGATTCTACTCATGAGCAACATATCCCGGAGATTGCTCCATAAACACTATCTCAACTAAGTCTCCATAGAAAAAGACATTCTTTACATTGAGTTGACATAGTGCCAATGATCGATTCATGACTACCACTAGTAGAATGCAAATGGAATTCAAACGAGCAACTGGTGAAAAAGTATCAACATAATTAACACCATAAGTCTGAGTAAAACCACCGGCCACCAACCAGACTTTGTAGCGATCAATTGTACCATCAGCTTTATCCTTGACAGAGAAGATCCATCAGCAAGTGACGACGCTGGCATCTACAGGGTGAGGCATGAGCCCCTATGTACCATGAGATCTCAAGGCTTCTTTTTCCTCATCCATTGCCTTCTGCCATTATGGAAGCAAATGTGCAGCTTGGTAGTTCATGAGGATTGACTCTGCAGACAAGGAAATAACAAAGATGCGGACTGAGGGGTGAAGATTATCATAAGAAACAAAAAGTGAGATGGGATATTTGGTACAAGAACGAATATCTTTGCGAAAGGCAATGGAAAGATCAAGAGATGGATCTGCATCATCTAGATGTACTAGAGGAGACGACTGGAGGGGAGGATTTGGCAGTGGTATATGTTGGCGGTGATGACAAACTTGTCCAAAATGGCCATCATCTAGATGTACTAGAGGAGGCGACATACTAGGCATAGACACAGGTAGAGTGACTGAAACAAGAATGGGGAGAACAATATCAGATGACGTAGTCAACAAATCGTGAGAACCCGAGTCAGAAAAAAAACATTGAGACTCAGAAAACATGACATCTATAGACATATAGTACTTCAGACTAGTCAGGTGGTATAAACAATATCCATGTTGGGTGCGGGAATATCCAACAAAGACACATTTAAGCACTACGGTACAACTTATCCAAACCATGAGTTAAATCCCGAACAAAAACTAATACAACAAAAAACATGAGGGAAGAAACAAAACAACTCAATATCAGGTAGAAGACGATGTAGAGGGACCACTCCCCATAGGGGTGCATATGGCATATGATTAATAAGATATACTGCAATTAAGATAGCATCGATCCACAAATGCCTATGGGACATTACGTTCCCACTAAGAGAGTGCTCGCAACATCTAAGATGTGACGATGCTTTCTCGGCAACTCCATTCGCTGGAGAGGTGTATGAAACAGATAATTTGATAAATAATCCTAAAGGACACATGCAAAGAATTGACTGAGAAGATATAAATTTTAAAAGCACTATCGACGACGGACATTTGAGAACAAAGTGGAAAACCCGATTTTGTACTTCCAAAATAAATGTTTTAAGGACATTAACAATAGACCGACGGTTTTTTAACAAATATACCCATGACACTCGGGATAAAAACATCGATAAACACAACATAGTAACGATGACCGAAAATAAACGCAACTCTAGAACATCCCAAAACATCACAATGAACTAGATCAAATGACGACCGACAAGACATTAGAGTAGAATGTTTAAAGGTAACACGATGATGCTTACCCAACTAACACGACTCATATTGAAATGACTCGACCTGAATCCAAGGCAAAGCCTGCTAAAGACGACTAAGAGAAGGATGACCCAATCTACAATGCCATATGAGTGCTGACTCGATGTCCAAAATAGAAGCTGGAAAACCACAAGGAATATCATCAGGTACCAACGTATACATGCCGCCAACACGATTATGCCCCAAACCAATCTTTTTGCTTGTCCGTAGATCCTAGAAAGTGTAGTGAAAATGGAAAAAGTAACACTACAATTTAACTGTTTAGTGATCGCAGTTCTATATAGCAAGTTGACAGGAAATTTAGATACGAAATAACATCAGTTAGGTTAAGTTGAGAGGAAACTTGGACAAGTCCTTCCCCTGACACTAAACGAGATCATCCATCAGTAATTGCCACAGAACGAAAAACAAATGGAGAAATTTTTTGAAAAAAAAATTTATACCTGTCATGTGAGAGGAGGCCCCGGAATCAATAATCCAAGAACTGCTGTTGGAACCAAGAAAGGCATTACCTGTGGAAATAGGAGAAGAGACTATAGTGAGAGAAACTGTGCCTTGTAGCTGCTGGAACTGCTCAAAGTCAACCTGAGAGATAGTGACTAACTGTTCAACACCAGAAGTAGGTGTTGGATCGGCTAACTCTGTACTAGCATTTGCCACAACTGGACGACCATGCTTATCCCAACAATGATTCTTAGTGTGGTCCGTTTGTAGACAAGATGCACACAGTCTACCGAGAATCGCTATGGCCGGCTCCTCGACCACCAAGAGAGGAGCCTTTACCAGGTCCACGAGATGAAGACATGATGACAAAGAGGCAAATTCTTCACAGAATGAGACAAGGGCATCATTGGTGAGGGCTGAGGAACATCACCAGGTGCTCGTTGAACCAGAATGACGAGAGATGAGCGGTGGCTAGCGGTAGAGGTGGCGGCGGCGGATTGAAGGCTAGGGTTTGGAGTGGCGGCGGCTAGGGTTATTGGTGGCCGCTAGTGTTTAACCCAGTGCTCTGGTACCATGTGAGAATAGGAAAAATAATTTGGATATCAATCAGGAAAAGAGTACAATGTTATGTATAGAGAAATATTAGGGTTTTGTGGTATGGACCCAATATAGCCTATTAACTAATCTAAACTGTCACATTTATGATTCAGAGAATGTTGAATATTGTGGTAATGTTAGCTTTTTCCTTACATTAAATGTACCAAACCAGATGAACTTGCTTTTAATTTTATTACAAGTTTTGATGTTTAGATAAGTTTTAGTTTAAATAAGTCTTTCTCCACTTCAGCATCAAACTTTGCTAAAATAAATTCTCTAATCTCTATCAAAAGAATAATAAGTCTTCTTCAGAAATTAGTCAATCAACGGATACAGTATTCTTTTTTTTTCTTTCAGCATAAAGCATTATTCCTAGGTGTGCTTGCCTTTTTATTTTGGGTGTGATTGCTTAGATTTTTTAGGTATGATTACCTAGAAAGGAGTGGGTGTGATTTCTTAGAAACCCTAGGTGTGATTGCCTAAGCTATCTTGTGTTAAGATTACTTTTTTCTTGATACTAGGAGGGTTACCCTTACCCTAAAAGAGGATCTTCAGCAAACATGACAGGGACAAGATTAAAGGATTTCAAGATGAACTTGTTTTATTTATTTTGAGAACTTGTAGTACATGCACAATTTTATAAAGGTTTTTGAGTGTCAGGATAACAAATGTATGAATGATCTTCAAAAAGCAAACTGTTCTATTAGGCAAGTTGCTTGTAATTTTCAATATCAATGGTGGTCTATGCTCATATTTTCTAAAGTCAAATTATTCACCACTATTAGAATCTTCTGTAAGCATCATTTTATATGACAAGATACGACTACCGCTTTAGCTATTACCAATGACCATTCTCTCCAATCTTTTTCTCGAACCTATGATTAATTAGCCTCATCGGATCTCTTCCCTAAGAAAGCACTCATATTCTTTTCTCGACAATGAAGCGGATCCTATGATTAGTCAAGACTCGCCGATGTCTTTCTAAGTCTAAAAACGCTCAATATACACGGTGAGAATATTGTTACACAATTTCTTAATAGAACTCTTGGTTGTCAGATGTCTTGAACCTTCAACTTACACTGTGGCTGCAATGTTTTCCTTAATATCACCATTACTTTTTCTTTGCCCTTGATCTTTGCTAAATTATAGTTTCAATAATAATTATTTGTCAACTTATACTTACTTCTTGGCACACATTTATATTGTTTTCATCTTTTTCCAATTCAAGAAGCCTATTACCCTGAAGTCTGCCCCAATTTGTTTGAAGCTACAATTACATGATTGCCACGATGATGAGTTGATGGCCCTAAAAGATTCAACGATCACACCAAACTCTAATGCCTACCATCATTACACTGCTATGTATCCCCATTATCCACATGTTAGAAATTGCAATAGGTTAATGCTAATGCTCTATGACAGAAAAGGTCACCATGTTGTTGTTAGGTAATATCGCAAAAATCAAATAACATTAAAAGGGCATGCGGAAGCAATAATATATTTGGGATATATATTCTAATTGCTTTAATGAGCACCGTAATTTAATTAAAAGGCCCATAAAATTACCTCTTAATGATTTTCTTTCCTTTGATTCGCCGAATTTATCTCTCTGATTGTCGTAGATCTCCTAGCGCCGAACGAAAGTTCCACGCCTCTAGATCACACGCCGGAATTAAGAGGCAATCTCCTCTTCTTCTTCTCCAAATAGCGGCTAGGGTTAGAGAGGAAGAGAGAGCTAGGGGATTTTCTCACTACAAAATTAATTGAGATGAGTCTATAGTTGGAGAGGAGTCATATTTATAGAAACTTCATAAAACATGATAAACATTATTCAATTATGAGTTCTATTCGAAATATGAACCTTCATAATATGATAAACATCATTCAATTATGAAGTCCTATTCAAAATATGAACCTTCATAATATGATAAAAATTACCATAGAAGTTCTATTAGAAATTTGAGTCCTAATCTAACTAAAACCACTTTTATCTTTGAGTCCTCATAATTTTGATTGTCCACTAGAATCCATTGAATTTAAATCAAAATTTAAACTTAAGACAAAAACCCTAGACCAATTTACAATTTCACTCATCCCATGAAGTAAAATTGTAAATTGATAATTTTACCCCTGTACTCAAAATGAGACTGATTCTTTATCCCTTTAAGCGTGACTCCCTAGGTTTGTTCCGATTGGCAATGGGAGGATACCAAAGGATGTGGGTGACACCTAGCCAGCCCTGTGGCCCCACGTCGTAGCCCAATTGAACACGAATGAGTAGATCATTATGAACTTTTCTGATTATTATTACCATATGTGTATAAACCTTTCGTTCTTGTATCCCAACCGAGTGAGAGCCCTGGTAATTGTCAAACTCACTGAACTTGATCACATGCAAATAACTATAGTGTGGTCAGATTACCAAACTACCCTTTGTGTCCCACATGATTAGTTTGACTTGTTTAGCCAAGGTCTTCTAATCTTACATACTTATAGTCGCATAGGATACTGACTCGGTTACTTCCGAGAGAACGAATTCCTTCTTGGTGATCACTCACAACTGCTACCTGCCTGACATAGTCGCACTTCGAGGTCGGCCCTACCAAAAGGTGAACTGAGCCTAACAGACTAGACTTCAGAAGTACATTGTGATCATGATACCTCAGGTCTAAGGTCCACTCATATGATCATAACCAACAATCCCAATCATTGACTGTCAAAGAGTTAAACTCATGTGATTGGATTGTTGCGAGTCATGTTCGAATACATCAATTCCCAATGATGCATTTATGACATATGCTCCCACTATTCCATAGTGTTCAACTAGCACTCTTCGTCAAAGTATATGTCATACAAATCCTTAAGAATATTTAGCGCCCAATTAAAGATTCTCTGATTTGTGAACTATTTAAGTGTATAAAAACCAAACCCTTCTAGTACTCATCTCTTTATCCCACAAAGAGTAGAAGGTTTAACTTAATACACATGGACTATGATATTCAAAACTAAATATAATGGCATCACAAGATTTATATGAACATCAAAATAAATGCCTATTTAATAAGAATAAAAATGTATAATACAAATTAAATGCCCTTATACAAGTATCCTCGTTGGCATTCGAGGGCGTAATCCTAACAGTTGTAGCATTTTAAAAGGAAACTATGATCACATATAGGCTAATATGTGTAACTAAAAAAAATACACCTTACCTACAATGTTTCTTCATGGCCCTCATAGGTCTAAGGTTTGATTTGTGGTAGCAAGATTTTTCATCTATATCATGCTTATGGGTAGGTTTTCATTGTATTGTTTGGTCATACCATGCATAAGCATGCCATATTAAGTACTTGAAACATTAAAAGAGGAAAATTGGGCATTCAAAGATTTACATTGAAGTCATATAGAAAACTTATAATGCTAGTTCTAGAAGGAAAAAACTTAACTTGGTTACAACTGAAAGTTTTACTTTTTGGTGAAATCGCCGCTATGCCCTCCTTGAATATTATAGATTCCCTTCTTATTTACTATATCAACTCTATAAAGTAAGGATATTGGGCTTTAACAACTAGGGAAATAGATTACCCTTACCCTTGATGTACATCGGCATATTAACAGACATCATGGAAAATAGAATTACATCTAGTAGTGAAACAGAATCTAAAACTTGATTAAAAAAAAACCTTTGATGTTAAAAGTATCATACCTTGTCATCTCATCCTTGGAACAAAATAACTAAGCTAGTGAACTTATCAACAAAGTTAATAGGTAACCGCTGAAAGAACACATTCTCATCCCCTAGAATAATAGATGGTGGTCTCAATTTGTCAAATAAAATCATGCAGCATTAATGGCAAACATGCATCATATAATTAACTGCATACCAACAAGATTATCCATATAGTGGGATTCGAATTTGGGTATTTCTACTTTTAACAGCGATAAATCAGCAATCTGTCAAATGTCCAAAACGACAGAAAGTAGCTACATTAGGAACAAAAAAAATTTCAAGGTAAAACCAGCAAACTCTAGAACATTGAGAGGCTTTTTAGTCATGAAAATGCAGATTGAGTCAAAATGCCATTGTTCTCTGTGAAGCATAAAGTTTGTGTCTTACACCACAAGGGCAAGTGAAAGTTGTTTTCTCCTAATCTTCAAGTGCCACAGGAATTTGCATATACGCAGACAATCCATCTAGAAAATAGTAATACTTGTGACCTGCCAACCGTTCCAACATTTGATTGATGAACGATAAGGGAAAAAGATCTTTGCGAGTTGGATCATTCAGCTTCCGGTAATCAATGCAGACTCACCTCCTAGTTATTGTACGTGTAGGGAACAATTCATTGTGTTTATTTGAAACCACTGTCATACCCCCCATGTTAGGCACCACATGGACTAGACGAACCCAAGGACTATCTAAAATCAGAGAAATTATCCCAGTATCCAGAAGTTTCTTTACTACCTCCATCACGTTGGGGTTCAATCTCCTTTGAGGTTGCACCTTGGGTTTGAAATTATCCTCCATCATAATTTTATGCGTGTGAAAAGATGGATTAATCCCTTTGATGTCAGAGATACTCCAGGTGATGGCTGCTTTGTGCTTTTGCAGCATCTCAACCAATTTGTCTTTTTGGTTAGCCTTGAGAGTGGAAGAAATGATAACAGGTAGCAGAGACGCTTTAGCTAGGAAGGCATACTCCAAGTGTGCAAGTAACTCTTTAAGCTTAATCTCGAGAAGGGGGGTCAACCATATTTCAGAAATCTCGGTGACAATATTCCTCTGTTTATCTCCAATGTCTGCGTCTAGGTTGTCTCTCATTTGTTTTGCCAAGTGATTGAGTTCTTGATCCATGAAATTGCATAACTGAGTTTCTTTTTCCTCTTGGGGACTTTTGCTGAGATTAGTTGAAATGGACATTCCATGGTTAACTATTGCCTCATGTTCTTGATCGTCTTACTGAGAACTTATCTCTATACTGATGAATTGATTCCATTGGACCGTATGCTTGTGGAAATTTGATGTTAGCTCTGCTAAGGTATGCTCCTCAATGTGTCATTGGCCTTTCCCTCTTAATAAGTTTGTGAAAAAGGGTGGCTTCTCAATGTGTTCATTTTATCATGTTCTCGATGATGATTCTGAGTGAATCAGGCCTGGAATATTCAAGGGGGAGCCACGATCGTATGATGCCCATGCCCTGCCTATGCATGATTATACAAAGAGCTCCCAGATCATGCTGCCTTGTTTAGAAGAAACTAACTTCAGGCTAAGATCTTCAGGGGAGTGCGCACGGTTACATGGAGACCGTGTCTAGCCTAAGGGCACGATCATGCTTGAATACTTTCTTGTTCATATCCAGGCTGGGGTATTTAGGGGGTAGGACATGCTTGTGCAGTAATCGTGTTAGTCTTGAAACTTAGAATATGATAGGAAATGCACTCATCAAATACCCTTAAATTTGAATGTTTGCTTGTCCTCAAGCAATCTCACGTCGCTAAATAAAAGAGAAAATGAGTGCATTACTTCTGATCTCTTGAAAATGGCAAAGCCTTAAGCATAGAGGGAACAACAAGGGTTAGTTCAAACAAGAATGCTCCATAAAAGACCACATTTTTATTTTAAGGACCTTGTGTGTGTGTGTGTGTGTGTGTAAACACTTTAATGAGTGCCTCAAAGTCTTCAAGAGTCAACCTAACACTAATTAACCTTTATTTCAACTAGAAAATTGGGTAGTAGCTTCATACACCCTAGGGGTAGATTTCTCTCCCAGCAGATCATCAAATGTACACTTGTAATGCCCAAAATTTGATTACTCAAGAGAGGCTTTCACTTCTCTTGGGTGATATCTATTTCTACCATCTTTTTACACTCAAAATTTTAAAATTGGACTAGTAGGGCAGCCCAAAAAAAGGAATCCAACTTCTAGTATTTTTAACACTAGAATTAACACAAACACTTGGTCTAAGTGAAAGGTTTTCATCCTAAAGTTGGCAAAAATGAACCTGCCTCCAAAACCTTCTCAGTTGTATGGCTTGCGCTGAAATGACCCCCCACTATTCCTACATGATAGTGCTCTAGGATTTTCCATCCCTTAGCATGTGAAACACAACACCGGACTACTAGGTTAGCATACAGTTTGTATAAGAAATGGTGCTCCCAAAAATAATATTTGACGTCGGATAGGGATTTCCTTCGATGTTGGTATTAGAATTATGATGGAATCATTCACCCCACCACATAGTAAGTGATGTCAGCAACCCAAGGGTGTTTGTCATTTTGAGTAGAGTTCTTTTGGACCCGATAGAGATGTTTTCAAGGAAAAACATCATTGGTTCTTTAGTGGCTGCTAATGTTTCCATCTGTATGTGTCAAGCATGAAAGGTGGTCGGCCACTACATTTTTTTATCCTTTCTTATCCCAAATCTCCACATCGAACTCTTGTAAAAGAAGTACCCATCTAATCAAATTAGGTTTTGCATTAGTCTTTGCAAGAAGATATCTGATTATAGCATGATTTGTAAACACTATGACCTTTGAAAGCACTAGGTAAGACCTGAATTTATTAAAAATGTTAACGATAGCTAACAATACCTTTTTTTGTTGTGGTGTAGTTCCTCTGAGCTGGCGTTAAAATTCTGCTCACATAGTAAGTTGGGTGGAATTGTTTGTTGTGTCTTTGACCTAGCACCCATTCAAATACCCAATCACTGGCATTACACATGAGTTTGAAGGAACGATCCCACTCCGGAGTCTTCCCAAAAGGTGCTCTGACTAACTTTTCCTTTTGAGTTTGGAAAGCCGTGAGGCATTCCTGGTCAAACATGAACGGGGTGTCCTTTTCCAAGAGTTTCATCATAGGCTTAGAAATTTTTGAGAAATGTTGAATAAACCTCCTATAGAAGCCCACATGACCAAGGGTGGGGGAAGATTCTTGATTGTGTCTAGCTTGGCCTTGTCTACGTCAATTCCATCACCTAAAATTTTGTGTCCTAGCCTGATTCTTCTCTTACCATGAATTGCCATTTCTCCCAGTTCAGCACTAGATTTGTCTCTTCACACCTTACAAGAAATCGCTCCAGATTTTTCAAACATCCTTCAAATGAATCTCCAAACACAGAAAAGTTATCCATGAAGACTTCCATAAAGTCTTCAATCAACTGATTGAAAATTGACATCATACATATCTGAAAAGTTGCTAAGACATTGCACAAGCCAAATGACATTCTTTTGTAAGCAAAGGTACCATATGGGCAAGTGAAAGTTGTTTTCTCCTAATCTTCAGGTGCCACAGGAATTTGCATATACCCAGACATTCCATCTAGAAAATAGTAATACTTGTGACCTGCCAACCGTTCCAACATTTGATCAATGAACAGTAAGGGAAAATGATCTTTGCGAGTTGTATCATTCAGCTTCCGGTAATCAATGCAGACTCACCTCCTAGTTATTGTACGTGTAGGGAACAATTCATTGTGTTTATTTGAAACCACTGTCACACCCCCCGTGTTAGGCACCACATGGACTAGACTAACCCAAGGACTATCTAAAATCAGAGAAATTATCCCAGTATCCAGAAGTTTCTTTACTTCCTTCTTTACTACCTCCATCATGTTGGGGTTCAATCTCCTTATAGGTTGCACCTTGGGTTTGAAATTATCCGCCATTATAATTTTATGCGTGTAAAAAGATGGATTAATTCCTTTGATGTCAGAGATACTCTAGGTGATGGCTGCTTTGTGTTTTTGCAGCATCTTAACCAATTTGTCTTTTTGGTCAGCCTCGATAGTGGAAGAAATGATAATGGGTAGTTGAGAAGCTTTCCCAAGGAAGGCGTACTCCAAGTGTGCAAGTAACTCTTTAAGCTCAATCTCGAGGAGGGGCGGTCAACCCTAATTCAGAAATCTCCCAGACAATATTCCTCTGTGTATCTCCAATGACTACGTCTAAGTTGTCTCTCATTTGTTTTGCCGAGTGGCTGAGTTCCTCATACCCGAAATTGCAATGCTGAGTTTATTGTTCCTATTGGATACTTTTGCTGAGATCAGTTGAAATGGACATTGCGTGGTTTACTATTACTTCAATTTCTTGTCAGTATGGAAATTGAGAACTAGTCATGGGCACGGCTAATGTATTTTTACACTTGCCCGTGTGTGCTTCACGACTCGTTGGAACTCAACTCCCAAGGATTTAGCTCCACCAAACACACTACTACGAATCAGGAGAGTATTATTTCAATTGTCACTCCCACATATATGCTTAATTGCTATACTTTTATTGTACTTGCATGTGTACATTAAGGGCAATGTACATCTTAAGTGTGGGGGAGAGTTCGCTTTACACATGTCCTTTATACTTATACTTTGATTGTGCATGCTCACGTAGCCAATGGTGGTTCACCTTAGTTGCAATGATTGTATTCTTGAGGTTAGGAAAATTTTTAACATTGAATGTTCTCATGCTCTAGTTTTTACTTGGAGTTTTAGGAATATTTGCCCGATTCACAATTGTTGTACTACTCGCTCATTAAATTCTTTTGGAAACTCAGGTTCGATGTTTAAGGGACTAATTAGTGCTATTTCTTGTGTTATTTGTGGTAAAAATTGATTTAGTTATGCATTGGGGGGTGGAAAGAGCAACCACCTATGAGTATGAACCTACTCTCATAAGTCGGATACTACTTATGTCCTGATGAGAGAAAGAGCTATCTCAGAGGATGAGTAAAAGCTACTACCCCGGTAGAAAGAGCTACCACCTCGAAAATGTGAAAGTCACCTTAGTGGCCGCTTCGGTAAAGGGGTACCTTAGAGAATTTGTGAAGCTACTACCACCTCTTTACTTTGTTTTGTATATAAATAAGTCCCTTATGCTTAGAACTTTGAGGAGTATATTTTGGGTTGCTTTGAGTGAGTTCAGAACACTTACATGATTTTTGGGTTTGTTGTCCTTTTTTTATTCAAGTTTTTTTAGCTAGAGCAATGATTCTTTTTACGTATTTAGTGTTGAAATTTCCCTTGTAGAATGCTTCCCTTGCATGCTTTAGTGAACCTAGGGGCAAGCACTTTCAATATTTCCTTCTTCTATGCTTTAATGTTTTATTTTTTGCATGAGAACAAGCAAAAAGCTTAAGTGTGGGGGGTTTGATAAGTGCTTGCGTATTAATGTCTGAGTATTTTTTTCTTCTGATGAGCATTAATTTTCATCAGATTTTTAGCGCTAATACATGTGTATTTATGAACTTTCGTGCATGAAGGGTTGTGAAGCCAAATAGAAATGAAAAAAGCCAAAGTAGATCAAGATTGTACTTTATTGATGATGTATTGGAGTGAACAAATGTGAAGACACAAGTCATAATTGAAGATACGTGAATGTGTGTCAACCTCCATGTGCTCAAGCAATTACATGGTTTGGAGGGGCACAAAGGCAGTCACATTTGCGTATTCTGACTTGTACAATGTTAGCAAGATCTTCATTAATATGGCATTTTATTGAAGAAGCAATGCGATCTACGGCATAGACGTGTGCGTGTTTTTGTTGCCTTGATGAAAAGTGTGGATTCGGGAGTGTTTTGGTGAAGTACCATAGCGAGTCATGTGACGACACCATAAGCGCTTGTGGCGATTCTTGATTCATAGCCCGAGAGAACATCATATTTCAGAAATCCACATGAGCGTGTGAAAATTCCACTTGCACTTGTGGATGGCGATGCTGACCCTTTATAAAGCCGTGACTTGTACCAATTTGGGGATCAATCTTTCATCCCTTTCTTCTATCTTTTTCTCCAGCGTTTGGGAGGCGGGGCTAGGGTTTATAGAGGCTTTGACAAGACTTTTTGGAATACTAAGGGGGTTTTTACTATGGATTGCATATTTTTTTATTTTCAATTTCATTATTGATTGTCTCTTGCTCCATGGAGAGCTAAACCTCCTTGTGGGTACTTGGATTTGTGAACCCTAGGATGTATTTGTTTCATTAACCTTTTATTATGCTTTCCTTAATTGATGTCTTTAATTGAGTTCCAATCTTGAATGCTTGTGGAATGATTTCTCCATTAGAGTGACACTAGGGTTGAGAGTCTACATTGGTAATCCTTGTGAGTGAGTGACACACCATAAGTGTTAAATAAAGCAAGATTAGAAAGGGTCGAGAGAGTGAGCCGAGAAGTAGCAGAGCATCCCCTTTCCCCTCCTGTGTGATTTATTCTACCTCAATGTTCAAAGAGTTCTTTGTGGTCACAATAGAGTGAAGGGTTAAGGGATGAACTCCGCTGGGCCTTAGTTGCGTGATCAATAGAGTGAATTGTCGATGTGACTTTAACATCTGGGGCTTAATTATGATTAGAGGTCTTTCGCCATGACCAAATGGTTAGATCTACATATAGGAATAGGGTTTATCACTTGGAATCTCTAGAGCTTCCTGCAACTTTACGCAGAGTGAGGTGTTGAGACTGGTGGATTTCTCCATCGGGGCATAGTGTAGAGTTAGTCACGGTTGAGCTTAATTTTGGGACCGTGTATTTAAGGATGTATGCGACTTATTAAGCATTAGTTAGGAAGCATAATAGTTGGTTTTGCACTTGAAGTAATAATCCTAGGAAGAACAATATCCGACTACCCCACTTTTATCGATTGCCTTTCCTCTTATTTTATTGTGCCACTCTTTCTTATTTTCTTTAGTTTATTTGCATTGATCTTTATTCACACCATCATTGTTATATTTCCACTTAGTTAAGTAGCAATCTTGGTATTTCTATTCCTTATTCCGCGTGGATATGATAGCCCACTCATCTGGGATTTATTACTTCGACAAACCCGTGTACTTGCGCGTCATACGCAAGGGGTGTGTCAATGTGAACAAATTAGATCACCAGATTCCAAAATTTTGTAAAAGTTTTCAGTCCCCGACAATGGTGCCAAAAACTTGATGCACTCTCCGTAAGTGTATGGGTCACAAGAACGTAGTAAAGTGGTACCCCACGAGGGGTAAGGTTGACGAACCACAAGGACTAGAACTCAAAGTACTCTGTTATCCACTGATCTCTAGTTAAACAAAGATTGGATTGTCATTTGAACAAGACCAAAACAAAAACTAAAGAGAATAAAGGGATGGGCCGGGAGACTATGGGTAAGTATTCAATGATAAAGAGAGCAATGTCCTAAGGTGATCCCTACAAGCTATAGTATGCTGAATTATTTCTAATGCCCACCGGGTACATCCCAAGGTTCAAGTGTGTGCTCAAAAGCAATGTTGCACCTATGGTTCTCAAATACACCAAGGTCTACAAGGGTAACTGTACATCTTAAACACATCGAGGCAATCATAACTATCGTCATCCATACACCTAGTTTTACCAAAGCATCTATGCAAATCAAACTTGTCAAGTTATGCAACACAAGATTTAACACTATAATCCAAAGAGCTCTGCAGATATTAAAAGAAATTAGTCAAAGCATAGAATACATTCTAGTCCAACACCCCGGGGGACCTTGAATGGTTAGCCATTCATGAATGTGTACAACAAGGAAGAAACCATTGAAAATCTAGATAAAGAAGATATGATTCTCCAATCCCTAAGCAAGATGATCTTCCTTGGTGCTAACTCCACTTCACTTGTGCCTTTAACTTACCCTTGATCTCCCTAGATGGTGTTGTGAAGCCTGATCTTTAATCTCATCCCAATTCTCCCGGTGGAAAAAAGAATCCCCCAACAAAGATGATCTGAAAGCCCTAGAAGTCCGGAGTAAAATGGAAACTTTCGGGCTAGACACGGTCTTTACACGGTCATGCAATGACTGTGTCTTCAATGAGGATTCTAAGTGAATCAGGCCTGGAGTATTCAGAGGGGAGACACAATCATATCATGGCCGTGCCCTGCCTGTGCATGATTGTGCAAAGAGCTCCCAGATCCTGCTGCCCTTGTTTTGGGGAAACTGTCTTCAGGCTGAGATCTTCAGGCGAACACGCATGGTCGTGTGAAGATAGTATTTAGCCTGAGCATATGATCATGCTTGAATACTTTCATATTCATCTCTAGGTTAGTGTATTCAAGGTGGCAGCACACGCTCCTGCACTGCCCATGTCAGTCATGAAACTTAGAATAAATTTGATTCTTCTGTTCGATCATTCCCCGAATTCATTCATTCCAATTTGCTTCGAGACCCTAGTTTTCGGACATAAAGAAAATATACCCAAAATAGCACCTTAAATGGGTAAAATTGTGTTAAAAGACAAATAAATAAATGGAAAGAGGGTGAGTGAATATGATAGGAAATGTACTCAACAAATTCCCCCACACTTGCATGTTTGCTTATCATCAACCATTCTCACATCGCTCAATAAAAGAGAAGATGAGTGCATTAACACAAACACTTCATCTAATTGAAAGGTTTTCATCCTAGAGCAAGTTGCTCCACACTTATGGTTTTGATTTAAAAATATGAAACATTCAGAAAAGAAAGGTCTATATTTTAAAGATAGGAGTACGATTATGATGGGTTTGATTAAATTAAGAGGCACTACGAAATGAAAACATAAGATTATGGGTTTAATTCAAAGATAGTCGACCTTAATAAAAGAAAACATAGGATTCTATTTTTGATTAAAAAATAGTAAACATTAATAAAAGAAAACAAAGGATTTAGGTTTTGATTGAAAGATAGGAGACATTAATATACGAAAACATAGGACTGGGGTTTTGATTAAAAAATAATAGACATTCAAAAAAGAGAACATATGTGAGGGTTTTGATTCAAAACTAATAAATAGGTTACATTTACAAAACAAAATATAGGATTACGGTTTTGATTAAAAAAAAAAGTGGCCATTTTGAAAAAAAATTATAGGAATAGTGTTTTTGAGTAAAAAATAATCGGCATTCACAAAACAAATTTGGGATTAGGGTTATGATTATAAAATATGAGACATTAAGAAAATAAAACTTTAGTTTTGAAAGATAGGATTAGGGTTTTGATTGAAAAATAATAAATAGGAGACATTAAGAATAGAAAACGTAGGATTCGGGTTTTGTTTGAAAGACAGAAGGCATTTTGAAAAGAAAACATAGGATTAGGCTTCTGATTCAAACATAGCAGGCATTCCAAGAAGAAAACGTATGATTAGGTTTTGATTGAAAAATAGGAGATACTACTATAAGAAAAATTAGGATTACGGTTTTGATTCAAAAATATTAGACTTCCCCAAAAGAAAACATAAGTTTGGCTTTTGATCAATAATTGTAGACATTCTAAAAATATAGGAGCCATTCCAAAAAGTTATGATTAGGTTTCAGAATGTCCCCTAATCCGAATAGAAAACTTAGGATTAGAGCTTTGATTGAAAAAGATAAGATATTTTGAAAAGAAAACATAGGCAGAGACTTCCAAAACAAATGATAGGATTAGGTTTTTGATTTTAAAAAATGAGACATGAAAAAAGAAAATATAGGATTAAGGTTTTCATATTCAAAACCGATAAATAGGAGATATTAAGAAAAAAACATAGGATTCCAATTTTTATTGAAAGACAGGAGACATTCCAAAAAGAAAAACATAGGAACAGGATTTTGATTCAAATATAGTAGGCAATCATAAAAGAAAACATTGGATTAGGATTTTCATTAAAAAAATACAAGACATTACTATAATAAAACATAGAATTAGGTTTTTGATTAAAAAATAGTAGTCATTACGAAAAGAAAACATAGGATTAGTATTTTGATTAAAAAATAAGAGGCATTACAAAAAAAATCATATTAATTCTTTGATTAAAAAATACTAGACACTAAGAAAAAAAACATGGGATTTGTGTTTTGATTCAAAAATAGTAGACATTAACAAAAGAAAACATAGGATTCGGGTTGTGATTGAAAGATCAAAGATATTACTATAACAAAACATAAGATTATGGTTTCGATTAAAAATAGTGGACATTCTAAAAAGAAAACATAGGATAGCATTTTGATTCAAAACTGATAAATAGGGCACATTTCCAATATCAAAGATAAGATTAGAGTTTTAATTAAAAAAATAGGACCCATTTGAAAAAGAAAACATAGGATTAGGGTTTTGATTAAAAATATAGTAGGCATTTCAAAAAAAAAACATAGGATCAAGGTTTTGATTGAAAAATAGGAGACATTATGAAAAAAAAAAAGAAACAATTATTGTTTGAGTCAGAAAGAGTAGACATTCTTAAAATAAAACATAGGATTAGGGTATTGATTCAAAACTAGCAGACATTCTCAGAAGAAAATATAGTATTTTGGTTTTGATTCAAAAATAGGAATCATTCTGAAAAGAAAACATATGATTATTGTTTTGATTTAAAAATAGGAGACATTCCCAAAAGAAAACATAATATTATGGTTTTGACTAAAAAATAGGGGGCCATTCTAAAAAAACATATAGCATTAGTGTTTTGTTTAAAAAATATGAGACATTCCAAAAAAATAAAATATAGGATAAGGGTTTTAATTCAAATATATCGTGCATTGTAAAAGAAAACAAAGGATTTGGGTTTTGCTTTAAAACCCGAATCCTATGTTTTGTTTTCTTTATGTCTCCTATATATCAGTAATGTTATGATAAAAAGGAGACATTTCGAAAAGAAAAGAAAGGATTAATGTTTTTAAAAAATAGGAGACCTTCTAAAAGGAAAAACCTAAGTTAGGGTTTTGATTCCAATCCAAAATTTAGGTGATATTCCAAAAGGAAAACATAGTATTTGGGTTTTGATTCAAAACCCTAATCCTATTAAAAAAAAGATTAGGTTTTCAAATGAAAAATAGGAGACATTCTGAAAAGAAAACATTGGTTAGGCTTCCGAAAATAAAAATGTGACATTTACAAAACAAAAAGTAGTTGCCATTCCGAAAATAAAGCATAGGATTATGGTTTTGATTCAAAACTAATAAATATGAGACATTAGGAAAAGAAAACAAAGGATTTTGTTTTGATTGAAATATAGGAGACATTTTGAAAGAAAACATAAGATTATTGTTTTGATTAAATATTAGCAAACATTCCCAAAACAAAAGATAGGATTATTGTTTTGATTCAAAAATAGGACGCATTCCCAATAGAAAACATAAAATTAGGTTTTCATTGAAAACTAAATAATTGGAGACACTCTGAAAAGAAAAAATAGGATTAGGGTTTTATTTTATAATACAGTAGGCATTCCAAAAAGATAACAAAAGATTAGGATTTTGATTCAAAACTGGAAAATATTATAAGTGTTTTGATTCAAAAATAGCAGACATTTCCAAAACAAAGCATATTATTAGTGATTTGATAGAAAGCCGATAAATAGTAGACATAGAATTCTGGTTTTTGATTGAAAGATAAGAGACATTCCGAAAAAAATATAGGATTAAGGTTTTGATTGAAAAATATGAGACATTACTAAAAGAAATCATAGGATTAGGGTTTTCATTAACAACTGAAAAGTAGGGGACATTTTCAATCAAAACCCTAATCCTATTCCTAATCCTATGATTGAAAATAGGAGGCATTCCAAAAAAAAAAAACATATGATGAGGGTTTTGATTGAAAAATAGGAGACATTCGAAAAAGAAAACATAATATTATGTTTTTGAATAAAACCCTAATCCTATGTTTTCTTTTAGAAAACATAGGATTCAAGTTTTGAAAAGATAGGATTTAGGCTTTGATTGAAAAACAGGAGACATTCCGGAAAAAGAACACAGGATTGGCATTTTTGTGAAAAATAGGTCAAATTCCTAAAAGAAAACAAAGCATTAGTCTTTTGATTGAAAAATATGAGACATTTTGACATTATATTAGGACCATGATTAAAAATTGCCAGACATTCCAAAAAGATAGGATTACTTATTTGATTCAAAAATGAGACATTCAGAAAAGGAAACAAATTATTATGGTTTTTGATTCAAAAGCTGAAAGATAAGACACATTGCAAAAAGGAAAAATTAGGCATTATGGTTTTGCATCAAATATAGTTAGCATTCTAATATTATGACATTTCTATAATAGGAGCTTCATATTATAGAAATGTCTAATATATTCAATTAAAATCTAATCCTATGTGAAATGACTCTATTTTTTAATCAAAAGTCTAATCTTATGTTTTCTTTTCTCAATGTCTCCTATCTTTTAACCAAAACTCTAATCCTATGATTTCTTTTTGAAATGTCTCATATATTTCCAAACAAAAACTACAATCCTATGTTTTTCCTTCGGAATGTCTACTATTTCTCAATCAAACCACAAATCCTATGTTTTTATTATAGTAATATCTTCTATTTTTCAATCAAAGGTCAAATCCTATATTTTCTTTTATGAATACCTACTATATTTGAATCAAAATCCTAATCCTATGTTTTTCCTTTTTGCAATGTCCCCTATCTTTTAATCAAAACCCAAACCCTATAATTTCTTATCTTAATATTACCTATTTATATGTTTTTGACTAAAAACTCTAATCCCATATTTTTCTTTTTGTAATGTTTATAATCAAAACCTCTAATCCCTATCTTTTCTTTGGGGAAATGTCTCATATATTTTTGAATAAAAACCCTAATCCTTTGTCCTATTAAAAAATCGTAATCTCTCCTATTTTTTATTGAAAACCCTAATTCTAAGTTTTTTTAATAGTAATGTCTGTTATTTTTCAATCAAAACTCTAATCTTATATTTTCTTTTGGGAATGTCTCCTATTTTTAAATCAAAACAATAATCCCATATTTTTTTTTCGTAATGTGTCATATTTTTCAATCAAAAACGTAATCCTATGTTCTCTTTTCGGAATGGCTCCTATTTTTGAATCAAAAACCCTAATCCTATGTTTTCTTTTGGGAATATCTGCTATTTTAATCAAAACCCTATCTGATGTTTTTCTTTTTGGAAGCGTGTCTATTTTTGGTTTTTAATAAAAACCATAATAGTATGTTTTCTTATATTAATGTTTATTATTTTTCAATCAAAACCCTATTTCTCCGTTTTCTTTTTAGAACACCTTCTATTTTTGAATCAAAACTCCAATCTTATGTTTTCTTTTGGGAATGTTTACTATTTTTGAATCAAAACACTAATCCTATGTTTTTTTGGAATGTCCCATATTTTTTTAATCAAAAGCCTTATCGTATGTTTTTTTTAATAATGGCTCCTATTTTTTAATCAATACCCTAATCTAATGTTTTCTTCTACGAATGTCTTTCATTTTTGAATCAAAACAATAATCCTATGTTTTATTTTCATAATGTCTCATATTTTTCAATCATAACATAGTCATATGTTTTCAATCTTGAATTGAGGCCCAAATCCTATGTTTTCTTTTTCTAATCCTATCTTTTATATCAAGTCCCTAATTCTATGTTTCTTCTCTTTTCCTATGTCTCCTAACTTTTGTTTTGAAATGTCTAACATTTTTTAATCAAAACACTAATCGAAATGTGTCTTATTTTTTTATTGAAACCAGTAATCCTGTGTTTAATTTTCGGAATGTCTTCTATTTTACAATCAAAACCCTAACCTATGTTTTCCTTTCTGAATATCTTCTATTATTCAATCAAAACCATAATCCTATGTTTTGTTTTTTTGAAATGTTATAAAAAAATATGAGACATTATGAAAGGCTTCAAAATGTCTCATATTTTTGAAAAAAAAAAGAGATATTTCTAAAAGATAACATTATTAATCCTATCTTTATATCAAAACTTGAATCCTATGTTTTCTTTTCGAAATCTTTCATTTTGTTTTATTAAAACACTAATCCTATCTTTCAAAACCCTAATTGGCACATCCCTTGTGTGTGTACCGCAAGTGTACGGGTTATTGAAGTAATAATTACAATGGTGAGTTGGTAGTTGTATACACAAGGAATAGTGATTAGAAACACTAGAATTGTTATTTAACTGTAATGATGATGATTCCAAGATGGTGTGAACAATATCAATGTGAAAAAGAAATAAAGAAAACAAGAAAGAGAGATGCAATAAAATGAGAGGAAAGGCAATTAATAGAAAGTGGGGCACCCGGACATTGCTCAGCCTAGGACTATTGCTTTTAGTGTAAGACCAATCATTATGTCTCCCAACTAATGTCTAATGAGTCGTTGAAATCCTCTAACACATGGTCCCAAACCTAAAGTCAACCGTGACTAACCCTACATTATGCCCTGGTGGAGAAATCTCTCAATCTTAATACCTCACACTATGCAAGGCTGCTTAAAGCTCTAGGGACTCCAAGTGATAAACCCTATTCCCTAATCTAGATCTAACTCTTTGGTCCAGGTGAAAGACCCCTAGTCTCAGTTCAGCCCCAGCACTAAGGAATAATGTAATGCTTCACTCTGTCGCTTGCTCAACAAAGCCCGAGTGGAGTTCTTCTCTTAGCGCTTCACTCTATTGTGACCGCAAAGAACTCTTGGAATACAGAGGTAAGATAAATCACACCAGAAGGAAAAGTGAGCATTTCGCTACCTCTCGACTCACCCTCTCAACCCTCTCCAATCTAGCTTTATCTAACCCTCATGGTGCGTCACTCATCTACAAGAATTACCAAGATGGATTCTCAATCCTAGTGTCAATCTAAAGGAAAATCACTTCAATAAGCATTCAAGATTGGAACTCAATTAGAACTTCAATTAAAGAAAACATAATAAAAGGTCAATGAAACAAAATCATCCTAAGGTTAACAAGTCCAAGAACCCACTAGAGGTTTAGCTCTCCATGGAGCAAGATACAATCAATAATGAAATTGAAAGTAAAAACATGCAATCCATTAGTAAAACCCCCTTGAAGTCCATATCGATGGTCTTATGGAGTAGCCTCATCTTCTCCAAAGATTCCCTCGTCAAGCTTAGGGCACACCTCACTGAATCGATGCTGATGAAAGCTCCCCCAATAACTATCTTCCGAAAGAATGCGGTGTTGAAGGCTGTAGAATCACTCCAAAAGCCTTGCAAAAGTCTCTCCGAACCCTAGCCGTGATTGTCTCCAAAGATGACAATAAGATGGGTAAAAGATCCCTCAAAACAGATTGAATTGTGATTTAAATAGGGCTGGAATCTGCCATCAACACGCATGTGTGAATCTCCAGGAAATGCGTTTTTTGCAATCTGTGAATTGTAACTACTACAGTGATTTGCTACAATAAATTGCTACAGCACTTCGCCAAAATGCTTGTGAGTCGCCACTTTTCATCGAGGCCTCATGAATGGCACACATCCATGCGGTAGATCGCGTTGCGTCTTCAATAACAATCATATTGACGAAAATCGCGCTAGCCTTGCAGAAGTTAGAACACACGAATGTGATTGCCTTTGTGCCAATCCAAACCATGCATTTGCTTGAGTACAATGGAGGTTGGCACACATTCACGTGTCTTTGAGCATAACTTGTGTCTTCGTGTTTGTTCACTCCAAGATTTCATCAACAAGATGCATCCACGATCTACTTTTGGCTCCATTCTTCCACTATTGTCTCCGCATACTATATGCACAAAAGAACACAAATACACATATATAAGCAATAAAATCTAAGAAAAGTAATCCTCAGTGTAAAAAAATAATACTTCATATTATTAGTACACAAGTACTTATCAAACTCCCTCACACTTAAGCTTTTGCTTGTCCTCAAGCAAAATAAAACATTAAAGTACATAAGAAGGAAAATTGAAAGTTATTGGCCTTAGGTTCACCACAAGCATGCAAAGGAAGTATTCCACAAGTAAGGAAAAATTTCAACAACGAATAAGAAAAATCAATGCTCTAGCTAAAAACTTGAATAAAAAAGGACAACAAACATGTTATCATGTAAGTGTGTGTAGACTCACTCAAGTCAACCCAATGTATACTCCTCAAAGCTCTAAGTACAAAGGACTTATTTATATACGGAAAAAAAGAAAAGAGATGGTAGTAGCTTCACACATCCTCTAAAGTAGCCCTTTCCGAAGCGGCCGCTAAGGTGGCTTTCACACTTTTGAGGTGGTAGCTCTTTCTACCGGGGTAGAAGCTTTCACTCATTCCATGAAATAGCTCTTTCTCTCATTAGGGCATAACTAGTATCCGACTTAAGAGATTAGATTCATACTTCATAGGTGGTAGCTCTTTCCACCCCCACTACACAAACAAAACAAACTTAACTTTTTTTTCTTTTCATTCAACTATTTTTCTTTCTTTTTTTTCAAAGAAACTAAAACAAGAAATAGCTAAACTAGTCCCTTAAACATTGAACTTAAGTTTTCACAAGGTTTAATGAGCGAGTAGTGCAATAAGTGTCAATCGGGCAAAAATTCTTAAAAATTCATGTAGAAACTAGAGCATGAGAACATTCAATGTTAAAAATTCTCCTAAACTTAAGAATACAACCATTGCAACTAAGGTGCACTACCATTGGCTACATGAGCATGCACAATCAACGTATAAGTAGAGAACATGTGTAATGTGAACTCTCCTCCACACTTAAGATGTACATTGTCCTCAATGTACGCATGCAAGTAAAATAAAATATAAAGCAATCAAAAACATATGTAGAGGTGAACAATTGAAACAATACTCCACTGATCTCCTAATGGTATGTTTGATAGAGCTATATTCCTTGAGAGTTGAGTTCCAATGGGTTGTGGAGCACACACGGCGGCTGTGTAAAAATCACAATTACCGTGTCTATGACTATTCCTCAATTTCCATACTTACAAGACCATCTGAACGTATACACAAGGGGGTATAATAAAGCTCGTCAAAAACAAAACAAAATAAAACTCGAGTCTATAAAGATATGAAAATGAAATACACTCGAGACAACGAAAACAAAAGATAAACTCAGAAGGAGAATCCTTTCTAAGTGATACAAGTCCAACATAAATGCAGAAATAAAAATACAAAAACAAATGAAAAAACTAAAGTAGAGATGCCTCAAGTGTCGGTGTCATCTGCTGTCTGCTCTTCTACCGCTTCTAGAGAAGATACTGATGCTGGTGGATCAATTAGTGCTATTGGAACTGGTGATGGTGGTGCTGGTGATGCCTGAGGTTTATGGGGTCTCAACACAACCAGAGATGTCACATCTCGCTCTAGTAGCTGATGTAGAATGTCGAGACGCGCCATAACCTCCGTGTGGTTTGCGGCCTGTATCGCGTGAACCTTAGCCAAGTCTGCCTCTAGCACCCCCATAGCACTCTCGAGCCTCTTAAAACGATCATGGGCTTGAGTCAGAGAGAAAATCAGGACTTGTGGTGGCTCCTATGCTTCGGTGGTGCCTCAGCCTCTATCTGCTCCTCTTGTGGCTCTAGAATAGGCTGAGACCCTCGGCAGTGTCACCTCCTCCCTCAACTATCTCTGGAGTGAGTGTAATAGGTACATACATTCCAAGCCAATACATGCGCTCCATCTTCATCAATCTCATCGTCTCTATGCCCATAGGAACAGGTACGATCATCTTCTCGGTCCCCCTGATCACGTCTATCAAACCCATCCCAATGATGAGTTTAATGATGTAGGGACCCGAGAAGAGGACGCCGATCCTGGCATACTGTCCCTGATGGCGTAAGTGCTCTGCTAGGATGTGTTTAATGTCGATCGATGTGCTCTATACCATAGAATATAAATATAACAGCTCCTATCGGCTGAGTACACCTGTGTAGTCACCATGACTATTCATTAATCTTCTCAGAATGGCGTAAATATATCTGTCGCTCAGCCAGGAGAGACACATCGCTTTTCGATACCCCCATCTCATACTGACCCTGGCCACACAACGCCCTATAAGCATGCTAAGGTGTCAGACTGCCTGGGTAATCAGTCAGTAACTGCTTATACTCCTCTATAGTGACGAAAGCCTCATCATATTGACCCAAGCGGACTGAAAACTTAGTGATACTCATACTATGATACTGTTCGAAGGCTCTGAATTGGATGGTGTTAATGCTATCAAAGCTGGAGTACGAGCTGTCAAATTCGAAAGATGCTAACACCTTCAATGTCAGTATACGAATTGCATGATCACAAATAGACAACAATCTATGCCAACTGCCTATGGTGAGGAGCTCCTCAACCTCATCTGCCATATCATCAGCTAACTGAACCTCCCCGAGTGCACTAAAGTCTGGGAATCATGTCTGACCGAACTTTCGCTTTAAAAGTAACTCAAACCGAGCCTGATGCTCACGAATAACGAACTTCCTATGATCCGGCTCGAGGGAATGCTCTCTGGGACGCTTGCCGGTTTGTTTCTTTGTCCTGGGGGCCATGTCTGTAAGAATTGAAAAGAAAATTGATAAAAGACACTAACGGCCGTGTGAAAATTCCACACACCAATGTGGATCCACGGGGCGTAAAAGCCACATGACCACTATGCCAAAATCACAAAAATACATGAGAATATCACTATAAGAACCACTCTAATGCATGCACCAACCATTTACACATGGAAACGAAACAACATTCACTAGTTTAACCAAGTTAAATCAAGATTGGCGGAAGAAAATAAGAACGAGGGCTTACTGACAAAATAGAGATAAAAAGCTTTGAATGCGGCCGGAAAACAACTCTAGGACTTTATAAATAGACGGTGAGGGGGTTGGGGAAGCGAGGAGAGGCATCGTTTGATTATTTGGGAGTTAAAGAATGAAGGGGCGGAAGTGGGTTATAAAGAGAAATCGCGGCTTTTGAAGTTTTATATATCCACACGGGCGTGTGGAAATTTCCCACGCCCATGTGACTCCCACAGGACCGCTCACAGGGGCAGACACACGCCCTTGTGTGCTATCGGGATGGGCTGTGAACACATCCACACGACCGTGGGGAAATTCCCCATGCCCATGTACCGATCCACAGGGGCACCCACATGCCCCTGTGGCTTCTCTGTATACCCGAGAAATTCTTTTAAGTGTTTCACACGCCCCTGTGGAAATTTCACACGAGTGTGGATCTTCACAATGGTACTCACAGGGGCACTCACACGCCCCTGTGTCTTCTCAGGATGGATTCTGAGACTCTGCAGAGAAACACACGCCTGTGTGGAAATTACCCACGGGCGTGTGACCGTCACAAGGTTGTTGACAGGTGCAGAAACACACCCTTGTGTCCTCTTGGGATGAGCTCTGAACAAGAACACATGCCGGTGTGGAAATTCCACACGGGCGTGTGTCTTCTTTGGATGACTTAGAAAATATCACAGACTCTGCAGAAAATTTCTGCACACTTATACACATACAGAGCCTACTTATACTATGAACAACTGACCAGACAGTCATTTAAAACACGCTCAAATGACCAATAAACTTCACTAATTACAATTAAGCCAACGAAAACACCAATGATCCATGAGAAAAACACAGCAATAGCATTTAAAAATCAAGACACCAACACTAAAGCTCTTATTCATGAAAACACTAAACTAAAACCTAAAAACATTAAAGACTTGGGTTGCCTACGAAGAAGCGCTTGTTATACGTCACTAAGCTTGACGTACCTCTTCTTACCGTACGGGGCTCATAAATACAGGTTTTCCTCTTACCGACAACTTAAAAGCATGATGAACATAATCTTTTCAAGGTAGAGGGACAGTTATCGAGCTTGTTGCCACACAAGGGTTCGTCACACTTACTTCGAGCTTGCACATCCCCATTAGCCTTGGGGCGCTTCTTGTGGCGTTTCCTTGCTCGCTTCATCTTTTGGATAATCCTCTTCATGATCCCCGGGGTGGGTTGCATCTTGTCCTCTAGACTAAGTGATAAGACTTCTTCGTTCTCCACTTCTTGATCTAGCACCCCTTCATATGGGTCCATACACATCATTTTCTGCACGTGTTCATCAATTAACTCATTAGTAGTGTCAAGAAAGTAAAGAGTATCATCAAAATCAACAGAATGTCGCATGGCTTCAGCGAGGCGGTATGTTAACTTGTCATCACCAACTCATTAAGTTAACTCCAAGCCATCCATGTCAATAAGAGCCTTGGAAGTGCGCAAGAACGGTGTCCTAAGTATCAGTAGAACATTAACATCCTCATCAACATCCAACACTACAAAGTCAATAGGAAATATGTACTTATCAACTTTCACAAGTACATCTTCAATGATGCCCCTTGGATATCTAACCCTTTGGTCCGCCAATTAAAGTGTCATCCGAGTGGGCCTAGGCTCTCCCAAGCCTAGAGACTAGAAGAATGTGTAAGGCATGACGTTGATGCTAGACTTTGAATCTGCCAATATTTTTTCTTCACCCAAATTGCCAATATTGCACGGGATGATAAAGCTTCCAGGGTCCTTTTTCTTGTTTGGCATATTCTTTTGCAACACCACCGAACATGAAGCATCTAAGATCACAGATGCACTCTCCTCCAACTTTCTCTTGTTGGTCAAGAGGTCCTTGAGAAATTTTTCATAGCGAGGCATTTGAGATAACGCCTCCACAAATGGGATATTGATTTTGGTCATTCTTCAATCTTGAAAGATAAGGGATTCTTGGCTTGTAGGGTGGGGGTGCCACCCCCTTTTCTTTTGCTATTTCCTTAACATCCACGACCTCGAGTGCTTCAACATTGGTCTGCTCACTCGGGAGCCTACCCTCAACTTCACGACCACTTCTCAAAGTGATCGCCTTCACATGTTCTCTTGGGTTGGTTTCTATGTTGCTAGGCAAACTCCCTTAAGGTCTTTCCGAGAGTAACTTCGCAATTTGGCCCACTTGGTTCTCCAAGTTGTGCAATGATGAGGTGTGGTTGCTAAGTGTGGCCTCAACCGATTGAAATCTTATATCCGACGATTGAATGAACTTGGTCAAGGCCTTTCTAGGTCAGTCATCAGGTTTTCTAATCCTGAAACTCGATTCTCCATGTTTTGGGCTTGTTGTTATTGCAAACCAGGTGGTGCCATATTCTTCTATTACCCTTGATTACTTCAAGAAATGTTCGGGTGCTCCTCCATCCAGGATTGTAGGTGTTGCTATATGGATTCCGTTGGCCTCTCATTGCGTTACCCACAAAATCCACTTGTTCCACCAAGGATGTACCACCAATAGAAATCGGGCAATCAGATGGAGCATGTCCTCCCCCACACCTAGTGCAACTCGACATAGCTGCCACTCTAAGAGAAGTTAGAGTGTCTACCTTCTTGCTCAATGCCTTAACCTGGGCCTCCAATAAGGTAACTGTATCAATCTCATGAAGTCTAGCTACCTTCTTTCTGTCCCTCGCATTCCACTGATAACTGTTCATAGCTATTTCTTCAATGAGATGTCGAGCTTCTTCAGGGGTCTTGCTCCCAAAGGTACTTCCTGCTGCAGCATCAAATAACTGCTTTGTGCTTGTGTTCAAACCATTATAGAAAGTCTGAATAATCTTCCACTCGGGGAACCCATGGTGAGGACATTTCCATGGGAGCTCCTTGAACCTATCCTGTGTCTCAAATAGAGACTCTAATACCATTTGCACAAAAGAGGATATTTCATTCCTAAGCTTCACAGATTTTCTAGGAGGGAAATATCGGGCAAGAAAATCTTCTACCATCTCCACCCACGTAGTGATTGATGCTCTAGGTAATGAATGTAGCCATTGCTTCACTCTCCCTTTAAAGGAAAATAGGAATGGCCTCAACTTGATGGCATCATTCATGACACCATTAATCTTGAGCATGTCACGCACTTCCATGAAGTTCTCAATGTGATTGTTTGGATCCTCATCGGCCAAACCATTAAAGCGTGCGGATTTGCTTTGTAACATCGGATGAAGCTGGCGTGAGCTCAAAAATTTTTTAGCCATTATCGGTGGCGCATAATACTGGATGTGTGCCAAGAACTTTGCGTCGACATAATCGGCGGTGTCCTATGCTACTCATTACATTACGCCATATTATCGACCCTTCATCTTCTATCTCAACTTGATTCGATTGTTCTTGTACAGGTTCTTTTCCCCTTCTACAAAGTGTTCGTTCAAGTTCAAGATCACCTTCAACCAATGTCGAAGGGTTCCCTCAAATCATAACCTGGAGCTACAACCAAAGAAGTAAAGACAAATCAGAACGATGGAAGAATAAAAAAGTGTGAAATAGAACAAGTGATGAATAGCTAAAATAGCTAAATGCAAAGTGTTTCTAAAATGCATATTCCCAGATAACGATGCCAAAAACTTGATACATCCCTTGCATATGTACTGCAAGTGCACAGGTTGTCGAAGTAATAATTACAGTGGTGAGTGGGTAGTTGTATCCACAGGGAATAGTGATCAGAAACACTATAATTGTTATATAACTAGAATGACGATGATTCGAAGGTGGTGTGAACAATATCAATGTGAAAAATAAATAAAGAAAACAAGAAAGAGAGATGCAATAAAATGAGAAGAAAGGCAATCGATAGAAAGTGGGGCACCCGGACATTGCTCACCCTGCGACTATTGCTTCAAGTGTAAGACCAATCATTATGTCTCCCAACTAATGTCTAATGAGTTGTGAAAATCCTTAAACACACGGTCCCAAACCTTAGGTCAACCGTGACTAACCCTACACTATGCCCCGGCGGAGAAATCATTCAATCTCAGCACCTCACACTGTGCAAGGCTACTTAAAGCTCTAGGGACTCCAAGTGATAAACCCTATTCACTAGTCTAGATTTAACCCTAAGTCTAGGCGAAAGACCCCTAGTCTCAATTAAGTCCTACCAGTAAGAATTACTACAACGCTTCTATCTGTCGCTTGCATAACTAAGCCCCAGTGGAGTTCCTCTCTTAGCACTTCACTCTATTGTGACCGCAAAGAACTCTTGGAACATAAAGGTAGGATAAATCACACCGGAAGGGAAAGGGGATGTTCCGCTACCTCTCGACTCATCCTCTCAACCCTCTCCAATCTAGCTTTATCTAGCCCTCATGGTGTGTCACTCATCCACAAGGATTACCAAGATGGATTCTCAACCCTAGTGTCACTCTAAGGGAAAATCACTTCAAGAAGCATTCAAGATTGGAACTCAATTAGAACATCAATTAAAAAAACCTAATAAAAGGTCAATGAAACAAAATCATCCTTCGGTTTACAAGTACAAGCACCCACTAGGGGTTTAGCTCTCCATTGAGCAAGATACAATCAATAATGAAATCGAAAGTAAAAACATGCAATCCATAAGTAAAACCCCCTTGTAGTCCGTATCGATGGTCTTATGGAGTAGCCTCGTCTTCTCCAAAAGTTCCCTCATCAAGCCTAGGGCACACCTCCCTGTATCGATGCCGGCGAAAGCTCCCCCAACAACTATCTTCGGAAGGAATGCGGTGTTGAAGGCTATAGAACCAATCCAAAAGCCTTGCCAAAGCCTCTCCGAACCCTAGTTGCGAACGCCTCCAAAGATGAGACAAAGATGGGCAAAAGATCTCTCAAACGGCTGAAATCGTGACTTAAATAGGGCTGGAATCGGGCATCCACACGGGCATGTGGAATTTCCACACGCCCATGTGAATCTCTAGGAAATGCGTTTTCTGCGATCTATGAACAATATACGCTATGAGGTTTACTACGATGATTTACTACGATGACTACTACGAGTGCCCGGCTAAAATGCTCTCAAATCCACACTTTTTATTGAGACCACATGAATGGGCACACATCCATGCGGTAGATCACGTTGCATCTTCAATAACAATCACATGACTGAAAATCTTGCTAGCTTTGCACAAGTCGAGCAGTGAATGTGACGTCTTTTGTGCCCCTCAAACCATGTATTTTGCTTGACACGATGGAGGTTGGCACACATTCACATGTCTTTGAGCACTACTTGTGTCGTCGCGTTTGTTCACTCTAAGAATTCATCAACAAGGTGCATCCACGGTCTACTTTTGGCTCCTTTCTTCCACTATTGTCTCCACAACCCTATATGCACAAAAGAACACAAATACACATATATGAGTGATAAAATCTGAGAAAAGTAATTCTCAATGTAAGAAAAGAATACTTCATATTACTAGTACACAAGCACTTATCACTAATCCTAAGTTTTCTTTTGGTAATGTCTCCTATTTTTTAATCAAAACACTAATTATTTTTTCTTTTTGAGGAATGTCCCCTATTTTGTAATCAAAACACTAATCCTATGTTTTCTTTTGGAAATGTCTGATATTTTTTAATCAAAACCCTACTCCTATGTTTTCTTTTGGAAATGTCCCTTATTTTTTGGTTTTTAATCAAAACCATAATCTTAAGTTTTCTTATAGTAATGTCTCCTATTTTTTCGAGTCAAAATGCTAAGCCTATGTTTTTCTTTTTTTAAAATGCATGCTATTTTTTAATAAAACCATAATCCTATGTTTTTCTATACGTAGTGCCTATTATATTTGTATGAAAACCCTAATCATATGTTTTTCTTTTTACGAATGTCTCCTATTTTTGTAAACAAAACCCGAATCTAAGTTTTTCTTTTCTTATGTCTCCTATTTATCAGTTTTTAATCAAAACCCTAATCTGATGTTTTATATAATAATGTTTCTTATTTTCAATCAAAACCCTAATCATATGTTTTCTTTCATAACTGCCTACTATATTTGAATCAAAATAGTATATTTGAATAAAAAATGCCCTCTATTTTTCAGTTTTGAATAAAAACTAAAAATAGTTGAAAATTCCAAACCAAAAGATACGATTTGGGTTTTAATTCAAAAGTAGGAATGGCTCCTATTAGGATTAGTGTTTCTATTAAAAAATAGTAGATATTCCAAAAAAAAAACATAACATTACTGATAAATTAGAGACATTAAGAAAACATTCCTATTATTTCAGAAAGAAAAATAGGAGACATTACTATAAGAAAACATAGGTTATGGTTTGGATTCAAAACTATTAAGTAGTACACATTCCGAAAAGAAACAATATGAGACATTCCGAAAAGAAAATATCGGATTAGGGTTTTGATTAAAAATAACAGAGATTTTCAAAACAAAGATAGAATTTGGGTTTTGATTAAAAAAATGATACATTTTGAAAAGTAAACAAAGGATTAGGGTTTGGATTGAAAATAGTAGGGTTTTGATTATGGTTTTGATTTGGAAATGTCCTAATTCTATGTTTTCTTTTCCGAATGCCTTCTATTTTTAAATAAAACCTCTAATCATAAAATTTTGTTTAGGAATGTATCATATTTTTCAATCAAAACTCTAATCTTATGTTTTCCTTTGGAATGCCCCCTATTTTTTTTAATAAAAAGCCGAATCCTATATTTTTTTTCTTAATGTCTCCTATTTTTTGGTTTTGAATCAAAACCCTTATCTATGTTTTCTTTTGGGAATGTCTCCAATTTTTCAATAAAAAACCTAATACTTTCTTTTCTTTTTGAAATGTCTCCTATTTTTTAATCAAAACTTTAATCCCATGTTTGCTTATAGTAATGTCTCCTAATTTTCATTCAAAACCCTAATCCTGTAGTTTTTTCTGAAATGTCTCATATTTTTTCAATCAATACCATATCCTAATCCTATGTTTTCTTTTCAAAATGTCTCATATTTTTCAATGAAAACCCTAATCCTGTGTTTCCTTTCCATAATGTCTACTATTTTTGAATTAAAACCTTAATCCAATATTTTCTTATAGTAATGTCTCCTATTTTTCACTCAAAACCCCTAATTCTATGTTTTCTTATAGTAATGTATCATATTTTTTATTCAAAACCCTAATCCTATGTTTTCTTTTCGAAATGTCTCATATTTTTTAATCAAAACCCTAATCCTATTTTTTCTTTCCAGAATGTCTACTATTTTTTAATCAAAATCTCAATCCTATATTTTCTTATAGTAATGTTTCCTGTTTTTCCCTCAAAACCCTAATTCTATGTTTTCTTATAGTAATAAATCATATTTTTTTTATTTATTTACTATTATTATTATTATTATTATTGTTATTATTATTATTATTATTATTATTATTATTATTTTCTTCTTCTTCTTCTTCTTCTTCTTCTTCTTCTTCTTTATACTATTAATTATTACTTTTCATATTTTTTTTAATATATTTTTTCTTATTATTATTCTTATTTATTTATTATTATTATTGTTAATTATTTTTCATATTTTTTAACATATCTTTTCTTTCTTCTATTTCTTCTTATTCTTCCTCTTCTTCTTCATCTTTTTATTTTTCATATATTTATTATTATTATTATTATTATTATTATTATTATTATTATTATTATTATTATTATTATTATTATTTCTTATTTATTTATTATTTTTCCTCTTCTTCTTTTTCTTGTTCTTCTTCTTATTTATTTATAAATTTATTATTTATTTATTATTTATTTATTATTATTTATTGTTATTCTTATTTGTTTATAATTTATCCTATTTTTCTATTATACTTCCCGTTCTTGTTCTTTTTCTAATTTATTTAATATTAATTATTTTCTTCTTCTTCTTATTTAATTAATTAATTAATTATTTATTTATTATTATTATTTATTCTTCTTACATATATATTATTTTGTTATTATTTATTTATATGTTATTATGTATTATTCTTCTTATTTATTTATTTATTTATTATTTTTTTTATTTTTTTATTATATTTCCTTTTCTTCCTCCTTGTCTATTTCTTTTTCTACTACTTGTTATTTTTGTTTATTTATTATATTTCCTCTTCTTCTTTTTCTCATTTATTTGTTATTAATTACTTTTCTTCTTCTTCCACTGCCAATTATTTATTTATTTATTTATTTATTTATTATACTTATTATTATTTTTATTATTTTTATTATTATTATTTTCATATTTATTTATTATTTTTCATATTTTTATTATTATATTTATGCTTCTTTTTCATCTTCTGCTTATTATTATTATTATTATTATTATTATTATTATTATTATTATTATTATTATTATCTTCTTCTTCTACTTATGTTCTTATTTATTTATTATTCTTCTTATTTATTTATAGTTTTTCTAATTTTTATTATACTTCCTCTTCTTCTTTTTTCTTTTTCTTATTTATTTATTATTAATTATTTATCTTATTTTTAATTATATTTATTCCTCTTATTTCTATTCTTATTTATTTATTATTATTGTTATTTATTTTTTCTATATTTTTAACATATCTCTTCTCTTCTTCTATTTTCTTCTAGATTCTTCTTCTTCTTCTTATCTATTTATTTATCATATTTCCTTGTTTATTATTATTATTATTATTATTATTATTATTATTAATTTTCTCTTATTTATTTATTATTTATTTTCCTCTTCTTCTTTTTCTTGTTCTTCTTCTTATTTATTTATATCTATTATTTATTTATTATTATTTATTATTATTATTATTATTTTTATTATTTATCTTATCTTATTTTATTATTTCTTCATATTTCTTTTATTCTTTTTTCTAATTTATATACTGTTATTATTATTATTTATCTTATTTATTATTATTATTATTATTTATTATTTATTATTATTATATTTCTTCTTATTCTATATTTTCTTCTTCATCTATTATTATATTTATCATATATTATATTCTTCTTCTATATTATTATATTTATATATTATTATGTATTATTCTTCTTATTTATTTATTTATTTATTTATTTATTTATTGTTTTTCTTATTTTTTTATTATATTTCCTTTTCTTCCTCTTTTTCTATTTGTTTTTCTACTACTTGTTATTATTGTTTATTTATTATTGTTGTTATTACGATTATTATTATATTTTCAAATTTTTTATTATATTTCTTTTCTTATTATTGTTATTTATGATTTTCTTATTTTTTATTATTCTTCCTCTTCTTCTTCTTCTTTTTCTTATTTATGTATTATTAATTATCTTTCTTATTTTTTATTATTATTATTCTTCTTTTTTTATTATTATATTTCATCTTCTTGTTTTTCTTATTGATCGCTTCCCCGCAAGTGTACGGGATCGCCAAGTAATACCTCGTGCAAAGACACGAGGATCGTATTCCACGGGGCTAAGGATCTCCTATTACTCCTTCTCGAGCTATTATCTAGCCTAAGATCTTAAGTGATGATTTTACTCTACTAAATACAAATAAAACTAAACACAAGATTTGCTAGCAAATTAGAGAGAACAAGCAATAAGCAAGCAAAAGAATCAATGAAGTGCAAAGGCCTATGGATGTGGATCCCTTGAGGGGTTATCATGCAACATGGATGATGATTTAAAGATGCAAGGGGTAAATTGGACCATGAGATTCCAAGATTAGAACAACCCCAATTTCTGGCGATTGAACCCTAATCCCATACGAACATAGATAGGAATTTCTTCCAAATCTACATTCCTACGATTGCATTAAGTACAAGAAATCTCGCTTAGGAATAAACCTACTCTTCTTGGATTAAACCTACATGGAGGGCTACCAAACACCCAATTTCTCGGTGATGATACAAGTATCCCCTTCTAATCCATTCATGACCTAATACATGCGAGCAAGTCACATCTACATGCATCATTCATAAAAAAGCTACGGATTTCTCCTTGGTGTAACACTTAGCATGAAAACAATGGATTAGATCTCAAAATACCCAAGCATAGAATTAACAAATAATCATCAAAATACATGATAAAACCCCCAAGGTTCACTCAACACCCGGTGGCCTTGGGGGTCTAGTGTGTCATCATCTCATAACAAAAGCATACAATCAAAGCAAAACATGAAACAAAGACATAGTATGACCTCCCTAGATGAAATGGTGAAGGTTGAGGCGAGAATATGCCGAATGGCGCTTCCCCCGCAAAGGAATGCCGAATGGCGCTTCCTCTAGCAGCGGTTCTCCTTCCTTCAAGTCGTGATCGATCTCCCCTTTTGAATGATGTTGCCTTCTTGCCTTGAGAGCCTTGGACCTTGGGCTTGAATGATCTTCTAGCTTTCTTGCCCTTCTTCTCCTCCCCAAGGTCGCCCAAAAATCTCCCAAAATGATCTCCCAAAAGTCGGCCAGACAAAAGTCCTTAATCGACCCTAAAAGTGAGTATATATACCCCCGAGGCATCACGGGACGTATAGAGAGTCGATGTGGGAGTCGTACTAGCTCTCGGAAACCCTAGATTCGCGTTCCATACAGAGGTGCATCACGGCCTCCATACGACCCGATATCTTGGGTAGTGTAAATGCAGACGAGAACCCCAAATCAATCCATTTTTCTCGATTGCATACGGCTCCCCATGTCTTGGGTAGTATGGGGTAGTATAATTACATTTTTCTTCTCTTTTTGCCAAAATGATATCTTCTTGTTCTCCATGGCTTCCATATGCCCTACAAAGCAAATAATAGACTGATTAAGCTGAAACGGGCATCAAACCTCACAAAATACATGCAAAGTGCATACGATACATATATGAAAACACCTACATTTAGACACTTATCACTTATTTATTTATTATTAATTATTTTTCTTGTTCTTGTTCTTCTTCTTCCTCTGCTTCTTATTATTTATTTATTATCATTATTATTTTTATTTTTTTATATTTCTTCTTCTTACTATTATTATTTATTATTCTTCTTATTTATTTATTATTTTTCTTCTTCTTCTTATAATTATTTATTTACTATTATTATTATTTACATATTTATTATTGTTTTTCATATTTTTTTATATTTTTTCCTCTTCTTCTTATTTTTTTTATTTATTATTTTTCTTATTTTTTATAATATTTCTTTTTATTCTTCCACTTCTGCTTCTTATTCTTCTTCTTCTTATTTATTTATTATTTTTCTTATGTTTTTAATTATAGTTATTCTTCTTTTCTCTTTTTTCTTCTTCTTCCTATTATTATTGTTGTTGTTATTGTTGTTGTTACTATTATTATTATTATTATTATTGTCATTTATATATTATTCTTTTTCTTGTTGTTATTCTTCTTATTATTTATTTATTTACTATTATTGTTATTTTCTTCTTTTTCTTCTTCTCTTATTTTTTATTAGATTTATTTTTCTTTTATTCTTCTTCTACTATGGTTTCTTATTATCTATTTTGTTATTATTATTAACATTATTCTTCTTTTCTTGTTTTTCTTGTTGTTGTTATTATTATTATTTTATTATTATTATTATTATTATTATTATTATTATTATTCATCATTATTTATTTATTTATTATTATTTATTCTTCTTATTTTTTTATAATATTTCCACTTCTTCTTTTTCTCATTTATTTGTTATTAATTACTTTTATTCTTCTTCCACTGCCAATTATTTATTTATTTATTTATTATATTTATTATTATTATTCATATTTATTTATTATTTTTCATATTTTTTTATTATCTTTATGCTTCTTTTTCATCTTCTTTTTATTATTATTATTATTATTATTATTATTATTATTATTATTATTATTATTATTATTAATATCTTCTTCTTCTACTTCTGCTCTTATTTATTTGTTATTCTTCTTATTTATTTATTGTTTTTCTAATTTTTATTATACTTCCTCTCCTTTTTCTTCTTTTCTTCTATTGCTTATTATTATTATTATTATTATTATTATTATTATTATTATTATTATTATTATCATTATTATTATTTATTTTTCTTATTTTCTTAATATATTTCCTCTTACTTTTCTTATTCATATTTTTTATTATATTTATTCTTCTTCTTCTTATAATTATTTATTTATTAATAATTTCCTTGTTTTTATTATATTTTTTTCTTTTTCTTTTTCTTTTTCTATTTCTCCTTATTTATTTATTATAATTTACTTTTCTTCTTCTTGTTCTACAGACTTCTTCTTATTTTTATTATTATTATTATTATTATTATTATTATTATTATTATTATTATTATTATTATTATTGCTATTATTGTTATTATTATTATTGCTATTATTATTATTATCTTATTTATTTATTATTTTTCATATTTTTTATTCTTCTTTTTCTTCATCTGCTGCTTATTATTATTATTTAGTTATTTTATTTGTTATTATTATTATTATTATTATTATTTATTATATTTCTTCTTATTCTCCGTCTTCTTCTTCATCTTTTTATTTTTTATATATTTATTTTTCTTCAACTTCTACTTCTACTTATTCTTATTATTATTATTATTATTATTATTATTATTATTATTATTATTATTATTACTTTTCTGTTATAAAACTATATAATATATCAAGACAAACATAGAACAAACATAAAGTAGAGGAAGTTCTATTTCTTGTTGTTATCAGTTTCATTCTTTTGGTACATATATATATAGGGTTTAAATTTGAAACCGAATAAACTTTTGGCAAATGAAATGCCAAGAGTCAAAAGGAGTTTGTAAGAAACATAATGGGCATTCATTTTTTAATGTTTCAAAACACTCCCCCTTGAATGTCCATTATATAGAAATTGCCTCGTTAAAACCTTACTAGAAAAAAAAAACCCAGTGGGAAAAAATCCTAGTGAAGGAAAAAGAGTACAACTTTCCTTATATACGCTTTATCTGCTGCCTCATTAAAACCTTGTCAGGAAAACCCAGTGGGACAAAACCATGACGAAGGAAAAAGAGTATAGCGCGTAATTGAACAGAACATTATTAAAGATCCCTGAGGCGACGCATCCCAATCTTGCGAACAAACTTTTCAAAAGTTGATGTGGGTAATGCCTTAGTGAATAAATCTCCAGGATTTTCACTGGATTGTATTTTCTAAATATGGATATCACCATTTTTTTCAAGATCATGTGTGAAAAATAACTTCGGTGATATATGTTTTGTTCTGTCGCCTTTAATGTATCCTCCTTTCAATTGAGCTATACAAGCTGCATTGTCTTCATATAATATTGTTGGGCTGTCCTTTTGGGACAACAAACCACAATTTTCTTGAATATGGTGTTTCACTGATCTTAACCAAACACATTCACGACTTGCTTCATAAAATGCAAGTATTTCTGGATGATTTGAAGAAGTAGCAGCTATAGTTTGTTTCATAGAATGCCATGATATAGCTGTTCCCCCATGTGTAAACACATAACCAGTTTGTGATCGGGCTTTATGCGGATCAGATAAATATCCCGCATCTGCATATCCAACTAATTGTCTTTTTGATTCATGTGTATAAAATAATCATATATCAACTGTTCCTCAAAGATAACATAGAATATGTTTAATACCATTCCAATGTCTCCGTGTTGGTGCAGAACTGTATCTTGATAATAAATTTATAGCGAAAGCTATATCTGGCCGAGTACAATTAGCAAGATACATCAAGGCACCAATTGCACTAAGATATGGTACTTTAGTACCAAGTAATTCTTCATTATCTTCCTGAGGTCTAAAAGGGTCTTTATGAATATCAAGGGATTGAACAACCATAGGGCTTGTTAATGGATATGCTTTATCCATATTAAATCGTTGCAAAACCCTTTCTGTATATGTCGATTGGTGGATAAAAACACCACTCTCTAAGTGCTCGAACTGTAGTCCAAGACAAAATTTTGTTCTCCCAAGATCTTTCATTTCAAATTCTTTCTTTAAATAATTAATGGTATTTGGAAGCTCTTCAGGAGTTCCAATTATATTTAAATCATCAACATATACCCCAATTATCATGTATCCCTTTTCGGATTTCTTGATGAACACACATGGGCAAATAGGGTCATTCTTATACCCTTCTTTTAACAAATATTCACTGAGGCGATGATACCACATACGCCCAGATTGTTTCAAACCATACAAAGATCTTTGTAACTTAATTGAATACATGTCCCGAGAATTCGAATTGTATGCTTCAGGCATCTTAAGTCCTTCTGGGACTTTCATATATATATATATATATATATTATTATTATCTATTTGGCCATATAAGTACGTAGTAACAACATCCATTAATTGCATATGTAATTTTTCATATACTGCAAGACTAATTAGATAGCGAAACGTGATTGTATCTATTACAAGGGAGTACGTTTCTTCATAGTCAATACCAGGTCTTTGCGAAAACCCTTGTGCAACGAGCCTTGCTTTATATCTAACAATTTCATTTTTCTTATTTTGTTTTCGCACAAATACCCATTTGTAACCAACTGGTTTAACATCTGCAGGTGTTTTAGTTATGGATCCAAAAACTCCTCGTTTTGTGAGACAGTTTAATTCTGCATGTATTGCATTTTTCCATTCTCGCCAATTATTTCTTTTTCGGCATTCCTCAATAGATTTAGGCTCATAATCCTTATCTTTCAAAAGATTAATTGCCACATTATATGCAAAGATATTGTCAACAATTGTTTCATTTCTGTCCCATTTTTCCCATTTGAGACATAATTTATGGAAATTTCATGATTTTCCTCTTCAATTTCGGGATCTTGAACTTCTTCTGGAAGTTTGGTATTATTTATTTCAATGTTTATTTTATCTGCATTGTCTTTATGACCTTTTGTTTCCCTTTTCTTTCGAGGATTTTTATCTTTTGAACCAACTGGTTTTCCACGCTTCAGTCGTACTTTAGATTCATTTGTTATAATAGGTCCTTCTGGGACATTAATTCTAATAGGGGCATTTTCCGCAGGTACATGTGATTTTGTTATTCGTTTTGGATCAGAGAATGCATCAGGTAGTTGATTTGTAACTCGTTGTAAATGAATTATTCGTTGAACTTCCAGTTCACATTGTTTTGTGCAAGGATCAAAATGATTTAAACTTTGAGCATTCCATGTGATTTCCTTTTTCAACATTTTCATCTTTCCATTTTCTCCCCCTAATGTTGGAAAAACTGTCTCATCAAAATAACAGTCAACAAATCTAGCTGTGAAAACATCCCTTGTCAATGGCTCAAGATATTTAATAATAGAAGGAGATTCATATCCAATATATATTCCTAATCTCCTCTGATGTCCCATTTTAGTTCTTGGTGGAGCAATTGGGATGTATACTCCACAGCCAAAAACTCTCAAATGAGATATATTTGGTTCTTGCCCAGAAACCAATTGAAGGGGGGAGAATTTTTGATAACTTGTTGGCCTTATGCGCACAAGTGATGCGGCATGTAAAAGTGCATGCCCCCAAGCATAGATCAGAAGCTTTGTTTTCATTAATAATGGCCTAGCAATCAATTGGAGCCGCTTAATAAATGATTCTGCCAAGCCATTTTGTGTATGAACATGAGCAACAGGATGTTCAACTTTTATTCCAATGGACATGCAATAGTCATCAAATGCTTGATATGTAAATTCACCAGCATTATCAAGCCTTATTATTTTAATTGCATGATCAGGGAAATGTGCTCGTAATCGAATAATTTGAGCTAACAACCTCGAAAGCGCCAGGTTTCGAGTTGATAATAGGCAAACATGTGACCATCTCGTTGATGCGTCAATTAAAACCATAAAATATTTAAATGGCCCACATTGTGGATGAATTGGTCTACATATATCACCATGAATTCTCTCTAAAAAGATAGGAGATTCAGTTCCAATTTTATTTGTGGATGGCCTGATAATAAATTTGCCTTGAGAGCATGATGGACATGAAAATTCATTTGATTGAAGAATCTTCAAGTTCTTTAATGGATGTCCATATGAATTTTCAAGTACTTTTCGCATCATTATTGATCCAGGATGTCCTAACCGATCATGCCATAGAATAAATTCATTTGAGTTAGTCAACTTCTGGTTTACTATAGCATTTGCCTCAATTGTTCGAATATATGTATAATAAAGGCCAAATGAGAATCTTGGCGGTTTCTCCAATACTTGCTTATTACACGAGTAACAACGATGAATGTATAAATATTTGAGTATTTCCCATATTTGAGCGTCTCTATGTGATACCCATTGAGGGCGTATATCTTTAAAAACTTAATAAGTTTTCGAGTGGGACTTTTGGAGAATATAATGCATTAGTTATAATAAATTTTGTTTCTCTAGGAAACAATATATTTGCTCTTCCGAAGCCTTCAATCAAATTTATACTGCCCAATATTGTATTGACATTGGTTTTACCAATTATTAAATGGGGAAAATATTTTTTGCTTTTAAATATTGAGTGCGTTGTTGCACTATCAACAAGGCATACATCCTCATCTTTGATGTCCAATCTAACATGGATTTTGTAGTATCCATATATTCTTCACAAAATAAATAAAAGTAAATAAGTATTATAATGGGTAAGAACAAGATCAAACATGCATAGATTAATTAAAACAAAATGCATAAAAACAATTATGGTGTCAATTCAGTTGCCACCATTAAACTGAGAATCTTCAAGAAAAACAGCAACATCTAAATGTGACGACATACCCACAAGAGGGTTATTGTTGAAGTCATCATTTTGGTATATAAAATTTGCCTCGACATTTTTCTCTTTTATTGATGCTTGATAGAGATCAACAAGGTGCCTTGGTGTACGGCAAGTACGCGACCAGTGCCCTTGTACACCACATCAATAACATATATTTTCTGATTTGTTACTTGATCCTTTTTTGCCTTTAAATTGTTTTTCTTCATAATTTGTCCACTTCTGGTGGTAAGATGCATCTTTATTATCATCATGATTTTTCTGATATTTATTCCAACCATGTCCTCTTCCATGACCACAGCCACAGCCACGGCCACACCCATGGGTTCGACCACGTCCTCGTTTGGAGTTTTCATATGTCATCGCATTCACTTCAAGGAATGGAGCAGAGCCAGTAGGACGAGATTCATGATTTTTCATTAGTAGTTCATTGTTTTGTTCAGCCACAAGCAAACATGAAATCAAATCAGAATATTTTGTAAACCCTTTCTCTCGATATTGCTACTGCAAGAGCATATTCGAGGCATGAAAAGTAGAGAATGTTTTCTCTAGCATATCAGAATCAACAATCCTCTCTCCGCATAATTTCAATTGAGAACTGATTCGAAATATGGCTGAATTATATTCACTTACTGTTTTGAAATCTTGTAATCGTAAATGCATCCAATCATAACGAGCTTTCGGTAAAATTACCATCTTCTGGAGGTTATACCTTTCCTCCAAATTTTTCCACAATTCAAGTGGATCTTTCATAGTTAAATATTCAATTTTTAAATCCTCATGCAAATGATGTCGAAGGAAAATCATTGCTTTTGCTCGGTTTTGTAAGGATTCTTGATTACCATCTTTGATGGTTTCTCCAAGTCCATTAGCATTCAAATGTATTTCAGCATCAAGCACCCATGACAAATAATTTTTTCCCGAAATGTCAAGGGCAACAAAATCAAGTTTTGCAAGATTTGACATGACAAAAAAAAATGTTTGTGTACTTACGTGAAAAGGATTTTGCCGAGAAATTGGATTAGTCAGAGCTTGGTTAAAACTTCGTGCTGATAACGTGTTATAAAACTATATAATATATCAAGAGAAACATAGAACAAACATAAAGTAGAGGAAGTTATATTTCTTGTTGTTATCATTTTCATTCTTTTGGTACATATATATATATAGAGTTTAAATTTGAAACCGAATAAACTTTTTGGCAAATGAAACACCAAGAGTCAAGAGGAGTTTGTAAGAACCATAATGGGCATTCATTTTTTAATGTTTCATAACATTTTCTTATTTATTTATTATTTTTCTCTTCTTTTTCTTGTTCTACTTCTGCTTCTTTTTACTATTTATTATTATTCTTCTTCTTCTTCTTCTTCTTCTTTATTTATTAATTTATTTATTCTTTATTATTATTTATTGTTATTCTTATTTGTTTATAATTTTTCCTATTTTTTATTATAGTTCCCCGTTTTGTTCTTTAATATTATTATTATTATTATTATTGTTATTATTATTATTATTATTATTATTATTATTATTTATTTTTTTCTTATTTATATATTATTTTCTTATTATTTATTTATATATTTATCATTATTATTATGTATTATTCTTCTTATTTATTTATTTTTTTAGTTTTTCTTATTTTTTATTATATTTCCATTTCTTCCAGTTTTTCTAATTTATTTATTATTCTTCCTTTTTCTTCTTCTACTGCTTATTGTTATTTACTTATTTATTTATTTTATTATTATTATTGTTGTTGTTGTTGTTGTTGTTGTTATAATAATTATTATTATTATTTTTTCATATTTTATATTCTATTTCTTCTTATTCTTCATCTTCTTCTTATTTATTTAGTTATTATTTTTTTTTTTTTTTATTATATTTATTATTCCTTTCCTTTTGTTCTTCTGCTTCCCTATTATTATTATTATTATTATTATTATTATTTATATATTATTCTTTTCCTTGTTTTTGTTCTTCTTGTTATTTGTTATTATTATATTTATTATTATTATTATTATTATTATTATTATTATTATGTCATATTTATTATTGTATTTCTTCTTATTCTAACTGTTCTTTTTCATCTTTTTATTTTTCATATATTTATTTTTCTCATTCTCTTATTATTATTATTATTATTATTATTATTATTATTATTATTATTATTATTGTGATGTCTAATGCATGTCGACTGCTCTCTTTTAGAGGACCTCTTCATTGCCTCTTAACAGTCACGGAAGCGGATGGGCTATTGAAGATCCTTTTAAAACTCTCTTTGAGCTCTTGGACCCGGTTTGAGGCCATTGACTCTCTTTGAGTGATAACAAATCTCTTTGAGCTGATGGACCCTGTTTGAGGCCATTAACTCTCTTTCAAGTGACGAAAAATTCCAAAATCTTTAAAACTCTTTTCGAGCTGATGGACCATGTTTGATGCCATTGACTCTCTTAGGAGTGATGAAAATTTTCAAAAACCCTTAAAACTCTTTTTGAGCTGATGGACCCTGTTTGAGGCCATTGACTCTCTTAGGAGTGATGAAAAATTCCAAAAACCCTTAAAAACTCCTTTTTTGAGTGATGGACCCTGTTTGAGGCCATTGACTCTCTTAGGAGTGATGAAAAATTCCAAAAAAACCCTTAAAACTCCTTTTGAGCTGATGGACCCTGTTTGAGGCCATTGACTCTCTTAGGAGTGATGAAAAATTCCAAAAACCCTTAAAACTCTTTTTGAGCTGATGGACCCTGTTTGAGGGCATTGACTCTCTTAGGAGTGATGAAAAATTCAAAAAAAAAACCCTTAAAACTCCTTTTGAACTGATGGACCCTGTTTGAGGCCGTTGACTCTCTTAGGAGTGATGAAAAATTCCAAAAAACCTTAAAACTCTTTTTGAGCTGATGGACCCTGTTTGAGGCCATTGACTCTCTTAGGAGTGATGAAAAATTCTAAAAACCCTTAAAACTCTCTTTGAGCGCATGGACCCTGTTTGAGGCCATTGACTCTCTTAGGAGTGATGAAGAAATTTCAAGACTTTTAAAAGCAAAGCATTCTAAAAAAAAAGGGAAAAAATCAAATTAAAATCAAGGCATTAAAAAAATGATGAATCAATAGATGAGCTCAACAACCTCAAGATTACAGTGTTGAAGAGTTCATAAGTTGCAAAAAGTTTCACAAGCCTGAAGGCCGAAGCTTTTGAAAAGTCAAATCAAGTTCCAAATCAAGTTCCAAATCAAATCAAAGAATGCAAATTCAACAAATGAACCCAAGAACCTTAAGGATGAAGAGTTGAAGAGTTCACAAGCATAAAAACCGAAGTTCATGAAAAGTCAAACCATATTTGCGATTCCTCAATACAGAGAATCTATAACTTAAAGTCCAGATCAAATTCAAGACAAACTCAAAACATCCAAGATAAATGAGCTCAATAACCTCGGGGATAAAGCGTTGGAGAGTTCACAAGTTGTAAAGAGCTTCACAAGCATGAAAGCCGAAGCTTATGAAAAATCAAATCAAGTTCCAAATCAAAATCTAAGAATGCAAATTCAAATGTACGAGTTTCAAGTTTTAAATAAATCAACAAATGAGCTCGACAACCTCGAGACTACAGCGTTGAAGAGTTCACAAGTTATAAAAGTTTCACAAGCCCAAAAGCCGAAGCTTATGAAAAGTCAAATCAAATTCCAAATCAAATCAAAGTTGCAAATTCTAATATCCAAGTTACAAGTTTCAACTAAAGCAACAAATGAGCTCAACAACCTCGGAGTTAAAGTGTAGAAGAGTTCACAAGTTGCAAAAAGCCTCACAAGCTTGAAGGCCAAAGCTTACAAAGAAATCAAATCAAGTTTCAAATCAAATCCAAGATGCAAAAGATCAAATGTCCGAGTTTCAAGTTTCAAATAAATCAACAAATGAGCTCAACGACCTCAAGATGAAGAGTTGAAGAGTTCACAAGTTGTAAAAAGCTTCACAAGCATAAAAGTCGAAGCTCATGAAAAGTCAAACCAAGTTTGTGATTCATCAATACAAAGAATCCACAACTTGAAATCCAAATCAAAGTTTAAGATGCAGAATCAAATTCCCAAGGAGCAAGTTCAAAGTCTAAGACCCAAGTTTCAAGTTTCAAACAAATCAACAAATGAGCTCAACAACCTCAAAGTTGAAGTGTTGAAGAGTTCAAAAGTTGCAAAAAGTTTCACAAGCCTAAAGGCCGAAGCTTATGAAAAGTCAAATGAAGTTCCAAATCAAATCAAAGAATTCAAATTCAACAAATGAACCCAACAACCTCAAGGATGAAGAGTTGAAGAATTCACAAGTTACAAAAAGCCTCACAAGCCTGAAGGCCGAAGCTTATAATAAAAATCAAATCAAGTTCCAAATCAAATTCAAGATGATAACTGAAAAGTCCAAGTTCCAAGTTTTAAACAAATCAACAAATGAACCCAACAACCTCAAGGATGAAGAGTTGAAGAGTTCACAAGTTACAAAAAGCCTCACAAGCCTGAAGGCCGAAGCTTATAAAAAAAATCAAATCAAGTTCCAAATCAAATTCAAGGTGATAACTGAAAAGTCCAAGTTCCAAGTTTTAAACAAATCAACAAATGAGCTCAACAACCTCAAAAGTTGAAGTGTTGAAGAGTTCACAAGTTGCGAAAAGTTTCACAAGCCTAAAGGCCGAAGCTTATGAAAAGTCAAATGAAGTTCCAAATCAAATCAAAGAATTCAAATTCAACAAATGAACCCAACAACCTCAAGGATGAAGAGTTGAAGAGTTCACAAGTTACAAAAAGCCTCACAAGCCTGAAGGCCGAAGCTTATAAAAAAAATCAAATCAAGTTCCAAATCAAATTCAAGATGATAACTGAAAAGTCCAAGTTCCAAGTTTCAAACAAGTCAACAAATGAGTTCAACAACCTCAAAGCTAAGGCGTTGAAGAGTTCACAAGTTGCAAAAAAAGCTTCACAAGCATGACAGCCGAAGCTCATGAAAAGTCAAACCAAGTTTGTGATTCATCAACATAGGGAATCCACAGCTTCAAATCCAAATCAAAATCGAAGATGCAAAATCAAAGATCCAATTCTCAAATAAATCAACAAATGAGCTCAATGACCTCAAGGATAAAGCGTTGGAGAGTTCACAAGTTGCAAAGAGCTTCACAAGCATGAAAGCCGAAGCTTATGAAAAATCAAATCAAGTTTCAAATCAAATCCAAGATGCAAGTTCAAAGTCCAAGTTCCAAGTTCCAAATAAATCAACAAATGAGCTCAACAACCTCAAAGTTAAAGTGTTGGAGAGTTCACAAGTTGCAAAAATGTTTCACAAGCCTGAAGGCCGAAGTTTATGAAGAATCAAATCAAGTTCCAAATCAAGTCCAAGATACAAATCCAAATATCCAAGATACAACTTCATAAGTTTCTAAGTCATGTTCAAGATGCATATTTCGACCGTTGACGAAGACCAAAAGTCAACAAAAGTCAAAGCTCAATTTTCGGCGAAATAGTCGGAAGGAGATAAAAGGCTACAATTATTGTTGTGTCAAGATGATTAAATTCCTAACTTCTTGTATTTTCAATGAAGTCTATGAATTCATGAATAAAATTTATTTGTCAGAATCTGTTTCTTTCTTCACACTTATTTTCTTAATCGGAGGTTCCTGTGACAATGTCCAGGGTAATTAACATTAGGGGCATGCCCCTAATGGAAGTCATGAACCCACAATCTCTTGAAGTCTACAAAATATTAAAATTTGATTTGTGATCCATGCTTTTTATCCGGTCAATCCTAATCAAAGGCCGAATGGAAAGAAAGGAGCCCACAATATTGATATTACTATTATTGTTAATTATTTTTTAAAAAGTTTTAGCATATCTCTTCCACTTGTTCTTGTTGTTGTTGTTGTTATTATTATTATTACTATTATTATTATTATTATCATTATTATTATTACTCTTCTTCTTATTTTTCTTATTTTGATTATATTTATTTCTTCTTTTTCTTCTTCTACTGCATATTATTATTATTACTAATTATTTATTTATTTTTTGATTTTCTTATTTTTTATTATATTTCCTCTTCTTCTTCTTTTTCTTATGGATATCTTATTAATTATTTTTTTATTATTTTTATTATATTTATTCTTCTTCTTCTTCTTGTTATTATTATTATTATTATTATTATTATTATTATTATTATTATTATTATTATTATTATTTTTTTTATTATTTTCTTTTCTTCTTCTTTTCTTATTGATATCTTCTTAATCTTCTTCTTTTTCTTATTGATATCTTATTAATTATTTTTATTATTTTTTATTCTTCTTACTTCTTCTTCTTCTTCTTATTATTATTATTATTATTATTATTATTATTATTATTATTATTATCATTATTATTATTATTATTATTATTATTATTATTATTATTATTATTATTATTATTATTATTATTATTATCTTATTTATTTATTATTTTTCCACTTCTTTTTGTTGTTCTTCTTTGTTTCTTTTTACTATTAATTATTATTATTATTATTATTATTATTATTATTCCTTTTCTTTTCCTTCTTATTTGTATATTAATTTATTTATTCTTTATTATTATCTATTGTTATTCTTATTTGTTTATAATTTTTCCGATTTTTTTTATTATAATTCCCTTTCTGGCTCTTTTTCTAATTTATTTTATGTTAATTATTTTCTTCATCGTCTTCTTATTTATCTTATTTATTTATTTATTTATTTATTTATTTGTTATTATTATTTATTCTTCTTATTCATATATTATTCTTCTTATTTATTTATTTATTTATTTATCATTGTTGTTATTTTTTATTATATTTCCTTTTCTTCCTCTTTTTCAAAATTTTTATTGTATTTATTGCTCTTTTTCTTCTTCTTTTTCTATTGCTTGTTATTATTGTTTATTTATTGTTTTTATTATTGATGTTATTATGATTATTATTATTTTTTATATTTTTTATTATATTTATTCTTCTTCTTATTATTATTATTATTATTTATATATATAATTATTTATTTATTTGTTATTTCCTTATTTTTTTTATTATATTTCCTCTTTGTCTTCTTTTTCTTATGTATGTCTTATTAATTATTTTTATTATTTTTTATTATATTTATTCTTTTGCTTATTATTATTATTATATATTATTATTATTATTATAATATATTATTATTATTATTTATTCTTCTTATTTTTATTATATTTCCTCTTCTTGTTGTTTTTCTTATTTATTTAATATTAATTATTTTCCTACTTCTTCTTCTTCTACTACTTCTTATTATTTATTTATTATCATTATTATTTTCATATTTTTTTTATATTTCTCCTTATTATTATTATTTGTTGTTCTTCTTATTTGTTAATTATTTTTCGTATATTTGTTATATTTATTCTTCTTCTTCTTCTTATAATTATTTATTTATTATTATTATTATTATTATTATTATTTATTATTTATTACTTATTATTTTTTCTTATTTTTTATTATATTTCTTCTTATTCTTCCACTTCTACTTCTTCTTATTATTATTTATTATTTATGTATTTATTATTTTATTTTTATTATATTTCTTCTTATTCTTCTAGTTCTTCTTCTTTTTCTTCTTCTTCTTCTCTTCATATTTATTTATTATTTTTCTCATGTTTCTTATTATATTTATTCTACTTTTGTTTTTCTTCTTCTGATTCCTATTATTAGTATTATTATTATCATTTATATATTATTCTTTTTCTTGTTCTTGTTCTTCTTATTATTTATTTATTATTATTTTTCTTCTTCTTCTTCTTCGTCTTTATACTATTAATTATTATTTTTCATATTTTTTAAATATATTTGTTTTTCTTATTATTCTTATTTATTTATTATTAAATATTTTTCTTATTGTTTATTATATTTAATCTTCTTTATCTTTTTCTTCTACTACTGCTTTTTATTACTATTATTGTTAATTATTTTTCATATTTTTCAGCATATCTCTTCCACTTCTTGTTATTATTATTATTATTATTATTATTATTATTATTATTATTATTATTATTATTATGTCATCTTTATTTTTATATTTCTTCTTATTCTTTCTGTTCTTATTCATCTTTTTATTTTTCATATATTTATTCTTCTTCTTCTTCATATTATTATTATTATTATTACGATCGTCATCATTATTATTATTATTATTATTATTATTATTTCTTATTTATTTATTTTTACTCTTCTTTTTCTTGTTCTTCTTCTGCTTCTTTTTACTATTTTATTATTATTATTATTCTTTTTCTTTTTCTTATTTGTTAGTCTTGTATGTTTACAATTTTTCCTATTTGTTTATTATACTTCCCTTTATTGCTCTCTTTCTAATTTATTTTATTTTAATTATTTTCTTCTTCTCTTCTTCTTATTATTATTATTATTATTATTATTATTATTATTATTATTATTATTATTATTATTATTATTATTATTTTTATTCTTCTAATTTTTTTATTATATTTCCTCTTCTTCGTGTTTTTCTTATTTATTTAGTATTAATTTTTTTCCCTTCTCCTTCTTCTTCTTCTTTTCTTTCTACTTCTTATTATTTATTTATTATCATTATTACTTCCATATTTTTTTTATATGTTTCTTATATTTATTCTTCTTCTTCTTCTTATAATTATTTTTTATTACTTATATATTTATTATTCTTTTTCTTTTCCTTCTTATTTATTTATTAATTTATTTATTCTTAATTATTATCTATTGTTATTCTTATTTGTTTATTTTTTTCCTATTTTTTTTATTATACTTCCCTTTCTGGCTCTTTTTCTAATTTATTTTATGTTAATTATTTTCTTCTTCGTCTTCTTATTTATCTTATTTATTTATTTATTTATTATTATTATTATTATTATTATTATTATTATTATTATGTATTCTTCTTATTCACATATTGTTTTCTTATTATTTATTTATATATTTAAAATTATTATTATGTATTATTCTTCTTATTTATTTATTTATCATTTTTCTTATTTTTTATTAGATTTCCTCTTCTTCCTCTTTTTTAAATTTTTTATTGTATTTATTGCTCTTTTTCTTCTTCTTTTTCTACTGCTTATTATTATCTTTTTATTTATTATTTTTCTTATTGTTGTTATTGTGATTATTATTATATTTTACATTTTACATTATATTTATTCTTCTTCTTCTTCTTATTATTATTATTATTATTATTATTATTATTATTATTATTATTATTATTATTATTATTATTATTTATTTATTTGTTATTTTCATATTTTTTATTATATGTCTTCTTCTTCTTGTTTTTCTTATTCATTTAGTATTAATTTTTTTTCCTTCTTCCTCTGCTTCTTCTTATTATTTGTTTATTATCAGTATTATTTTCATATTTTTTTCTATATTTCTTCTTATTATAATTATTTATTGTTCTTCTTATTTGTTTATTATTTTTCTTATTTTTCTTATATTTATTCTTCTTCTTTTTATAATTATTTATTTACTATTACTATTATTATTAATATTTATATATTTATTATTATTTTCATATTATATTTCTCTTCTTCTTATTTGTTTTATTATCTTCTTATATTTATTATTATTATTATTATTAT
>NC_052490.1:9188802-9285721 GCF_009730915.1 Dioscorea cayenensis subsp. rotundata
AAAAAATGAAACACCGACAACTAAAAACTAAATAGAAAACACTAGAATGAAGTCCACTTAATTATTAAAGTCCATGAGCCATCTTGGACATTTCCTGCGCCGATGAAACACTAGAGGTTAGAATGTTTGCCATATCCCTTGGACAAGTTGCTAAGCGAGTCCATACAATGGATATGATCAACCTGCCCGAGGAGCTCAATTTGCCTTATAATCTGTAGAGTTCTCGAGCAGATCATGATGATGAAGGGAACTTACTCATATCCCATAGTAAGCACCAAGGTCTTTTAATTTCCACTAATGAGGTATTCCGATCCGATTTACGTGCTCCACCCTCCCTACCACTTTCATAGCCTTAACACAGGCGTCCACCTCCGGATTATATTCTTTGGAGTCCAATTCCCACAAGTGAATATTTTCTGATCGACATAAGTCGTCCTTTACCTCTTCCACTTCCATCAACAAGCAATAGAAACATATGCAGGCTCCATCCGAGGCTGAGTTAAGAATGAAGAATTTGTAGCTCTATTATTTGTGAGAGGTCCTCGATAAATCCTTTACGCAGTCAATATAGGTTTTGCATTTATCACCTTAAATTTGGAATTTTTTCTCTAAAACCATTTTCTCACATCGGCCTTGCAAACATACCCAAATAATATAGAGATAATCAAGACAGTTTAACCCTATTATTTCAAAGGCTAGAAAATTTAGCAACCCTATTATTTCAAGGCTAGCAGAATTTGTAGCCCTATTATTTCCAGGCTAGCAGAAATTTAGAGAGTTACTTAATGATATAGTTTGAGGATGAAGGAAAATTTTCATTTCAACGTTTTACCTCTCTGGCTTCGAATTATTTTGTAGCTGTCTAAAAGATTCTCACTTATTTAAGCACCATCCATAGAAAACCGACTTCTTTAGTTGCCCCAAAGGGACAGCTATGTGAAAACTCCATAAGTTTAGTTTACCATGCATTACAATCCATATGAAGATTTGGCTCTTGGGTAGAACATAGGTTTCCAAATATTATTCAACCACACCAATTGTCAGGGCCCTCGTATACTGTATTTAGGAAATCATAAATATGCCTATAGATTTTTCAGTATTTTTTATCTTGAGAGCCCATATCCAATGAGGTTAGGACCGACAGGATCACACCTTTCCTTATTCATTTAGATCAGGGAGGCGCCAAGAAACATTCATAAAAACATCATATAGATTCCAGCCATTGCCATGAAATCCACTTGCATCACCATGGAATCCAAGTCGAATCCACATTATTAAAGAAAGTAGGTTTTGGTACAATGGGGATTTAAGCGGCCAGGGATCATACAAAGCAAAGAATCTTGTGGGATTATAAGAATTAATCCATAGAAAGGCTTGATAATGTCGCGGTTCTGAGATAGCAGAAAGAACCAAGGAAGTTTACCAAGGATAGAGATGAGACCAAAATCAAATTACCAATACTTAAGCCTTAAATATCCACCTAGATAAAGGAGTAGAACCATTAAGCAAATGGGAGAAACAATTTTGCCATCAGGTATTATTTAACCAAGGCGGAGTTTTCAAACTTAAACCACTCCCCTCGGACTTACTAAGTATATTAGTGTTCCAATTTATCATATTGTTATTCATTTATTGGATTACGTGATGTAGTACATGGTTTAAAGAACCTCAACACTCAAAGAACATTCCACCTGAGCCAAACAAAAGACACATAAGTTGGTAGCGTTCCGGGCCATCGCCTACTTACGGGGAGTAGGCACAGGATAAACAATCCACCACAAGCGGTAAAACATGAAATTACAAACACTTGTCACTCCAACTCTCCCAACAATAAATATCACTACACTCTGCTTATCAAACCACACATCACCCTATCTACAAGTGACACATTCCCAATCTAGAACAAGTGAAACATATGAGCGCCTCAAATCCCATTACCAGCACACCCTGCTAATTCTCATTTCAAACCATCCATTACGGTTTGCTTTCCATTTGCTTTGAGTTATAACTCTTGGCTGAAATGCTTAAACTTCTTCAGGTCAGTTGCTGGGCCCACTCAACCTCCCAGATTCTGTTTAGTTAGGAGTTGGTAGTGTGATCTCCCGATCCACGAGTACTGACAGCTAGTCTATCTCCTCGGTTCCTTATCCATGATTCCACAATAGGCGCACATCCTTTATGCTTCTTCACAGCTTGCCAAACATAGTCTTCAGCTTGTGCCCAAAGAGATTCTCCATAAGATCTTTAATCAATTCTTTGAATAAATACCCAATAATAGGCATGTCTTCAAATCCTTGTAATAGTCTTCAATCGTTCTCATGAAGTTACCCAGTCCATATCTTCAATTATTCATTCCTTACAATTGATAGATATTTCTTCAATTTAAAGCTTCTATTCATATTTAGTCTTCAATCAAATCTCTCTATAAATTATAGGCCAGTATGAAGTCTTTATCTTACGAGATCGACATATTACTTAAAAATGGTTCCACCCCGAAATCTTGAGGTTTTTACCTTTTAGTAGAGACTCCTTGCCATGTCACCCATACTTTCCATGTCATCAATTGCCTTGTCACCATGGTTTGCCGTATCATCTTGGCTATATATCAAATCAGCCGCAATTATAGTGTGGTTAAACAAACTCACATAAAAATAATTTGACACAAGTACTCACGCAGAATGAGGACTTCTCTTACAACACCTTTGTTACAACTCAAAATTTGGGACAGGACACCACAGACTAAAGAAAATCATCTAGTTTACTTTACAAAATAGACACACCTGACAACTAATTGTGCTTACCAAATTAAGCACATACTAAAGTAATACACCCATTAGGTCGGTTTTGGGAACTCTTGCAACAATCGGCTTCTACCTTTGTATATATGCAGATTGATTACTGAAGTCTTGTTGCTTGGTTGTTACAAGACTTGTTACAACATTCTACAGCTCTATCTTGAATTCCACGGTCATCAACTCCCCTATCTTGAGCTCATTCTTCCTGCTTGCGCTGACATTTACAATAAACTATAGTAGGTCACGGGTCGTTTTGCCCAGTCGATAGAGTTAAAGGTTTACGAGGCCAGTTTAAACTTTCGACTTCTCAGATCTTGAAGCACATCTAGGGGTTTTGCCAGATCATCATTGCTTTTCTGGTGCAGCATGATATTAGCAACTATTTTGTTCTCTACCGATCTCATATAAAGTGGTGTCGAAGATCATTATATTTGGTCTGAGAATATTGGGTACGGATTCTTGGAGATATCAATTTGCCTTTTGTTGTCACAAAATATAATTGATAACCCTTGTTGCAAGCCACCAGTCCTCAGAAACCTTCATCCACAACAATTGTGTACAACAACTTCCCTCTGCTGTATATTATTGCTTTGGGTGGAGAAAAAATGGACCTTTATTTCTTGTTATACCATGCTTGATAAGTTGCTTTACGAGATAAAACACATCTTCACAGGTACTTTTCTATCATCAATGTTTCTACGCCCCAATCACCGCATCACTACTCTTTGCCCAAGATGCCAAATTTAGAGTCTTTTAGATACAAATTCAATGTTTCGTTACCGTGAACATATCGGTAGTCGTTTCATGGCATTTCAATGAAACTCCTTTGGTGTTGCTTGATATCTTGCACAAACTCCAACACTAAAGAGAGATATGCGGCACCTTTAGTTGTGAGATAGAGTAAGCTTCAATCATGTGCTTTTATAGAGACTTGGTCTACATCTTTCCATTACTCATCTTTTGTAAATTCTAATTCCACATCACCGGGGTGTTCTCATGTCCTAGCCTTTTCCAAGCAAAATCTTTTCACACCAGTTCATACTTGAGTTTTCTGAATAAAGAAATTCCTTCTTTGCATTGTTTTGGTTGAAACCCAAAAAGTAGTTCAAGATTTACTACCATGTGCTCATACAAAACTCTTCTTGTTAGATGAACAAACTCGTCCACTTGCCTTTGTGATGTTAAACCCAGATATGATATCAACCATTATAGTTACGGCACCACATAAAGATCCCAATTTGAGACTTCACTATAGATAGAAGTCTTGTATATTTTGGTACGTACCTTCTCCAAATAAAATTTGCCCAGGCCTTTCTATGCCGTGAGGCTTGTGAGCCATAGAGAGCCTTTAATTTGATAACGCAGTCAGATGGCGGGGATCACTTTGAGCCCTTTTGGTTGCTCCATAAAAACTTCTTCCTTAGAAACCATTTAGAAAGCACTTTCTTGGCGTGGTTTAGTGCTTCCAGACACAGCCCACAACGTACTCGCTAACAATAATGCAGTGGATTCCAAGCGTGCATTTGATGCAAATGTTTTCATCAAAATCAACTCCTTGACAGGTATCCTTGAGCCACCGTTTTGCTTTATTTAGAAGTGATGTTGCCTTTATCATTGATCTTATTCTTAAAATCACTTGGTTCAATAACATTCCCATCTTTGGCCTTAGGACCAATGCTCCACATCATTAGACAAAGTAGTTGATTCTTGCATTCGAGCCATTAAGTATTCATATTTTCAAGCTTCTTTAGTATTCTTTTGATTCGATAAAGAGATATAACATGTGTAGCTGGCCTAATTCTGATAAATCAATTCTTTGAGTATACAGTTCTCCTTCCTTGGTGGCATTTCTACACACACACACCAATTTGTTTGATAGGATAGTTCTTCTTTGTTCTTGGGGATGGTACAAGATTGTTGTATTCATTATTATCTTAACATCGATTTCTTCTTTATCGATTACGGATGATTTTATGCCATTTGTAACCAAGTTGCAACATTAGTTTATAACACTGCTATTTATCTTAATCTTAAATGAGTTTTGTTGTTATGTAGTTAGTGTTATAACTTTTAATATTTAAACTTCTTATTACCCTTTTGTAACTCTTTTATCATTGATTCATAGTGCGGGTGATAAGTTTGTTTGGTAGTGCACCTTGAGTCTCTATAGGAGAATCGTAGCAACAACATTAATGGTTTCCATCATCTTTTTGGTTCTTAGATTAGACACCCGATAGGCTCTACTGGTATTAGAATGTCCCATGAATAATCCTTCATCACTTTTCTTGCTTGACTCGGGTTGGTCTCTATCTTTGGTCTCTTGTTTGCTTCCAAGATGTTAAAGTATTTGAGATTTGGCCTTTTACCTTTCAAAATTTCATCTTTGTGTCATGTTAGTTTAGAGGCGAGATGTATACTCTATTGATGATGTAGCATACTATATTGATTATACTTGCCCAAATCTTGTAGAGGCTTCTTTGAATTCAATATAACTCTAGCCATCTCTTGGAAGTGCGATTCTTTAACTTTCAACCCTCCATTTTGTTAAGGAGTTTTGGAGGTGAAATTCATAGTGAATCCATATTTCCATTTGAATTAAGTAGATATTCGAATTCTCTTTATAGTCGCTTCTAATAGTCCGGCAATCTTTCTATTTGACACTCCATTTCTCATTTGAGTTGTATACATAACTTCTTAGAAAGCTTCAAAGTTTTGATTTCCTTGAGAGAAGTCCACCCAAGTGTACCTAGAGATAGTCGCCAGCCCACATACAGATACATATCTTTTTTACACGGCAAAACTTTACATGCGTGTAGGTCGATAAGATCATTATGCGAAATCTGCGCTCTTATTACAATGATGTCTTGTTCCTTTGAAGCGAATTTGCTTTCCAGTTGACAGTCTGCGTACACCGTCTTCTTTTTTTGTAAGCTTGGGCTCCTTATGACTTTCATTTTACTGTAATCTTCATCGGAGTTCCAAAAGTTGGATGTCAAAGCTTACGATGCAAATTTGATGTTGCAAAATGTGTTATAACGGACTTCAATTTCTCTAGCAAATATGGTGTTAGGAGATCTTGAACTAGATTTAGACACTGCTGACGACTTTATCATAGACCATGCATCGTCTCGAGTAAGTTTTACACAGTTTGATCACATAGGTGACTTATACTCGAGATTTGCCGGTCCTTCTATGCGAGAATGTTTTTCGAGTCTTGGATGCCAGGAACCATCGATATTCTTTTCCAACTCTTGACCTTCGACCATCACCAAAAGTCACATGCTGATTCGACATTCTTTGTAATTCATCAAAAGCCTTTGTCTGTCATGTGTCTTGAGCAATCGTCGAGAAAATACCGATTGTCTTTTGAGGACTTTTTTCATTGAAGAATATCCCACTAGATCTTCTTTTCTTACCCATATCTTCTTGCTTTCTTTATTCTTTTCTCCGATATATGATATACGCCTCATATTTTTGCTTTTCTTTTTATGTCTTTCTTCATCTTCCAACATCTTGGACAGATAGTGCCCCTAGCACTGCCTTGTAATGACATGCTCGAGATCCACTTCTTTTGCTTTTTCCAATACTCTACCATTCTTCATATCTTCCTTTAGTTGATAACTTACTTGGGTCTTATATGGCCTCTTTTTCCACAATGAAAGCATATAGGGACTTGTCTTCTATGTTGTATGTTCTCCTTATTATACTTCCCTTGTTTATATTTTTCGATCATTTGATAGAACACAACCTACTTCAACTTTGCTTTTATCGCCTCACGATGTCTCTTTTCCCATGTAGCGTTGTGTCGTACTTGTTTGAAAATGTACCTCCTTAATCTTGGCTTTTTCCTTTGTTCATATGTTGTTTATGGGATTTTCAGCATTGTTGAGCTTTTCTTGACATTCTTTCAAATCTTTTTGCAAGTTAGTTTTATTTTGTATGAACATTTTATAAAGTTTATTTAATATGAGTTCATACCCGTCGGAAGATCGGTTTGATTAACCCTCTTCACAAAGCAGTTTCTATAGGTGTTACAATTGATGTTATGGCTGGACTGCAAAAACAGCTTGAAATTTACGAAAACTTTGACATTTTTAGAGCAGGCTAGTAAAGAGTATGATTGTTGATTACATCTTTTGCTTTGTCTTCTTTACGAATCTGAAATATCGCACGATTCCTTGGTCAAAGGTGAATTTCTTCTTACTTCTTCTTCTTCTTACCTAACTTCTTCTTATTCTTCTTCTTCTTTGTCTTGGTCATTGTAACTCTTTTGGGTTTTTGTTGCTTGAGCTTTTCGAGCTATATCTTCTTCTCTTCTACGGATTGATTCATCTCATAAGCTTGTAGAGATCCCATCAACTCATCAAGTCAGATAGTTGTGATATCTTTTGCTTATTACTTAGCTATGACTTTAGCATTGAATCTTCTTGGGGCGATCTAAGAGTCTTCGGACTAGCTTATTATCCGGTACTCCTTGTCGAGCTGGAGGCTTGATTTGCTATGTCCGTCAGTTGGCATTGAGACACGCCATCGTCTCGTCTTCTGCCCATCCACGAGAGTTCTCAAACATGGTTGTGTCGACATTTAAAGTTTAGATTCTCTTACAAGTTGGTGCCTTCATGAATGGTTTTAAAGAATCCCCCAGAGCTTTCTTAGTACAGATCGTAGGTTTATGCAACATCACTTGAGCTGGTTCTCATCTACTCCTCCAAAAATAGCATTGAGTGCTTTCCCAGTGACATTTGCTTCAGGCATATCTCACGAATTCGAGTTACTCTCTGCATTTTTCACGGTCTGGGTTTCATACTTTCATCAACCCGATTGGGGAAGACCATCCTTCTTCTGACACTTTTTGATGCACTCTCGTCAGAGATTTTTATGAAAGTAACTTTATCGTGCCCTCTAGTATGGATAATTTGATCCATCGAGCAGCAGTGGTCATGTGATTGAATCTCCTTCTTTTTGTGAATCAATAGAACTTGTTGGGACATCTTCGACTTTGAAATCCAAAGCGAGCCACGGCGACTTATGCTACGATACCGACTTGTTAGATTCGGCCGGTGTGGTTTGTGGTTTTAAAGAACACTCCAGCACACTCGAGAATATTCCACAAACCAAAGCGAAGAAGACACACAAGATTAGTAGCCGGTTAAGTCCACTCGCCCTCGTCTGAGGGGCTAAGCATCGAGATAAACAATCCACTACAAGAGGTGAAAATACATGACTACAAACACTTGTCACTCATTCTCCCAACAATAAAGATCACTACTCTCTACAGATTGTCTAGTGGTGCACACTCTCTCTGCAAGTGAGCACATCCGTCTCGGAGCAAGGTAAAACTTATATAAAGCAGCCTCAGCGTCGAAATATGCTACGTACCCATCTTTCTAGAATCTCCACGGCTACTAATTTTAAAAACCTTCTAAAATTAGCCCGTATGCAACTCCTGTTGTAACATGAATTATAACATGGCCTTGATTGCTCGACTAGGCTGAGTTACGGTTATCTGCGGATGATGTCGAGACCCATCGATCTCCCGATCATGATTGGTCAAGTCGGTGCGGCCCAAATCTCCCAATCATTTGCCCGCGGTAACTAATCTACCTCCTCGATTCCTCGTCACGCGAGTCCTCATGAAGTGGATTCGGAGTTCTTGTCGTCTTCACGAAACTGCCAAACTTGGTCTTCGACCTCCCAGATTTGGTCTTCGAAAGATTCTCCATAAAGATCTTCAATCGATCATCTCAATCATGCCCAACAATGGGCGTGTCTTCAAATCTTGCCCATAATGAGTCTGTCGATCATTCTGCATTAAGGATTCTTTAAAGTCATATCTTCGATTAGCGACCCGTTCATCCGGGTTTGATAGATATTTCTTCGATTAAGCTTCATCCGTATTTGGTCTTGATCAAATTTTTGCTTTAAATATGGTACTTACGATATGATCTTGTCTTAAGGGTCTGACATATTGCCAAAAATAGTTCACCAGAGATCTTGAATTTTTGCTTTACAAGCAGAGACTCCTTGCCTGTCACCATGCTTTCCATGTCATCAGTATGTACCTTGTACACTATGGTTTCCGTTATCTTGATTATGTGTCCGAAATCAAAGCCAATTATAGTGCGGTTGCATTAGAACTACCATTAGACGCGGAAAGATTTCCTAACCCATTTAGAGATCCCGTCGAGGATGAGAGTGCGGAGCGGAGTATGGGGACAGCACTACTAAGTAGGTAGATCCATGAGGGATGAATTTATAAGGATAAGCTGCCGAGCTCTGAGAGATTCTAGCTGCCATGTCTGAACGAGCGAGTTCAGTTTTTATTAATCAAGAGTTTTTGAAATGGGCCAGCTGTTATAATATAGGAAATCAACACACACTGAAATACAAAAAGAATTTTTCTATTTTAAACTTAATAATATTACTAATTGAAGAGGCCATTCTGACATTGTACCAGGTAGGGAAAAACACTTTTGATTTGTTTGGATTTTAACATTGACCTGTCAAGTGTGCGTAAATAGAAAGACAACTATTTATACTCCAAGTGAGTGGCTCTAGAGGCTTAGTAATGATAATTAAATCATTTTGCATCACATAAGATAGTTAAAATCATTATTAAGAGCTCTGGAAACCAAGGATCACGTTAAGATTACATGTGAATCAAAGACTAGTCAGAATCTGGGAAACAAGGATAAATAAATTGGAATGAGGATCTCCCTGTCATGGGGCCTCTAGGGTGAAAAACCAATTAGTGGGTTGAGCGTTCGACCAAAATAAAAAGTGGTAGTCTCAAGACAAGCCCTTATCTAGAAACTCCATTGAGGGAGGAAAAATCCATCTTCACTAATGTGTAAGAACAACATGCCATGACCTGGGTCTCACTATCTATATGTCAATTTATAGCCATCTCTTGAGGGCGTGGGTTTTATCATGGTTAATGGAGTAAGTGATTTCTGGGATAGCTATGATGTTATCAATTGGTGATCACCAAGGAGCATAACCACTCATCTCTCTATCAACCACCTTGCAGATAATACTCTTTCAATGGTTAGCCCAAAGCTTAGTGATAATCTTAAAGCAGACATTATATGAAATGAGCCTATAATTTGAGTCTGAGTTTAGGATGCTCTCTCTGGAATTAAGGCTACATAGGGTCCTACCTTAGGAATTTGGCATCGCAGGCATTTTTGATAGCTAATGGCTGCAGGCATGAGAATCCCCAATATTATACCATTTGTAAATTTCACACTGAGAAATAGTCTAGGCTAGGCTTTTTATCGGAAGGAAAAAGACATGAGGTTCCTAAACACTGTCTTCTTTGAAAAATCACCAGTAAGACCAACCCTTGTCAATGAGGAAAGGATTTAGCTTTAGATCGCCGGAAGAGCTTGTATAAAGAAAATCGTAAGGAAGAGGAGTAAAAGTGGTCGAAAAGAGCTTCTAAAATGACTTAGAGAAAAGCACTTGCGATATTATCCCTCTACGTATGGGTAACTCCTAAGAAATCTACCACATGTCGAAATGGGCTTCACGGCTCTTGTGGATCGACGGCTTAAGTATGAAAGAAAAAGAACTGCGGGGCCACAATGTTTGAGATCCATTGTAATCTTGGCTCTCTGGGCCCACTAGTATTTTTCTGACGGGTGAGACAATTAATCCTATCATATAAGCTTTCTAACTTAACAGGAAAATCACCTTGACCTGAGCCTCCCGGCCTTCACTAGCTCAAGATCCTAGATACTTGCCCTACCGTAGACTTAATTTCGAGATCTAAGCTTACCCGAGCCTTGTCCAAGAAATCAGATTTGTCACGTCTCTGGCATGAGATGTGGCTAAAAGCGTGCAGCATGGGAGAAGAGTGCTCGTACACTCACTTTTGAGAGCATTCACTTGCGCCAGATATTCGGTGTCTCCAACCAGGAGTTATCCAAAACAAAAATTTTGTGGGATGATTATGTTAACTTTTCAGTACTTGAGCTATAGATCGATGCTAAAAATTAATGAACCATTTATGAGAATAACCTACTGACTTTTCGCATGCCTTTGTTAACACACTGGTATTGATGAGTGAAGAGCTTGTTAGCTTGTTTTGATATTTTTGAATATTGTTATTTTGTATCGACTCGATACGGTATCATGGCCATGTGAGACCTGGCTGAATTTTTATTAGACTTAATATCAGTTGATTATATAGCTACTGCGAGATCTCGTGCATCTGTCGAGAGAAGGATCAGCGAGTCTTGTTCAAAAGCATTCTCTAAACATGCTAACATACAACATTTGGTCTGGTGAAATTTGAGAATGGTCGCCCTTCATACCAAAGATATATGTTGGCTTGAAAGCTTCACGGTGGTAGCAAAATGGGGTGTGATGAGGCGATGGTTTAGCTTCTTAAGCGTATGTATGGATCGCGGTCATTTCAGATTTGATAAAGTCCCACTTTTAAGTTTATCACTTTCTTCCAACTGACCCTTTGTATGCTTGACTGAGGTTGCATTGTTTGTGTTCCTCTCTCTTCATATTACGTCTCGCGAATCACATCCATACGTGTGAGCCGGCCTTCGTGCGATGGACCCTGAAACAAGGATGAGGACTTTCCAATAGTCATACGTTGCGCTATGCGTAATGAAAAACTCAGAAATAATACTAATACAAAGGCGAGATGGGGATTCTCGGGAATGCAAAATCCCAACTCTTAGTCAGTTTAGTATTTATGTTGTAACAGCATAGCCATGTTTAGTGAGATATGTCAATTGTTCGTTCTGGGTGACGATCCATTTCTCGTGGAGAATGTTATGTATTGTAGTGGGTAAGGTATAATACCCACTTTGGTCCACTTACTTTTCTCTCCTGCTTTTCCTTTGGTGCCTGCTCGAGGAAATGCTGACGGCGAAGTCCCTCTGCGTTATGTTGCTTACCAGTTGAAAATGCTTCCACGGTCTAGTACACCTCTTTTAAAAATGGCGACTAGAGAGGACTAGAGTGGGCGTATTTTTAAAGTAGAGGACCTGTTGAGGCATTGCTAGCTAAGTCGGCACATAAAAGTAAAAGGACTAGTGGGAGCGCATGAGTGAGAGGGGACAAAGGGAGAGAGAGAGAAAATCTGAGGAGTTCTTTACAGGCTGATTATACGAGTCGGTAGCACTCACTCTTACCTGGCGACAATTGGGACTAGTTTAGCATTTAAAGTCACAATTTCTTTTCGCTCAGTATGTTCAAGAGATGGAGCTCTTCAGGTGCTTATTTATACTGAATTTTCAATCTAGTCTCCGCAACATGAACCCGTTTCGATCCGTGTTTGACTTAGCTTTAATCTGGTCTAGATTTTTCAATCCATTTCTCGATTCTTCTAATCATCATCTTCTTTTGAGATTATGATGGTTCATGTTTGGATCAGTGTGTGGACTTTTTCATATTAATATTAATTTAAAAATATTTGCATGGGTCAGTGGGATAATTTTAGATTTGGATATGTATCCCAAAGTTTGAATATATTTTTATAGAGTATAAACATATTATGTTTCATTAGGTTGCACATAAAGCCCATAGATTGGCAGGAGGAACCCTACATTAGTTATTTCCTTTAATCTTAATTTTGTTGTAAATTAAATATAAATTTATAAGATTATATATAATTATATATAATATTTTTATATATTGACTTGCTGTTAGAAATATCATCAGTTATTTAATGATTAATTTGGGTGAAATTAAATTAGAGTTTGAGTATGGTTATTTACTTTGAATTTAAATAGTGAGTCTTTCTTTGAATCTTAATAGGACATAATGGTTTATGACTCTATATAAACCATCATAAATGGATGTAACCAATGTATAGCAAGATAGAAATGTAGTGTATCAAATGCTGTGTTGTATGTGTTCACCAGCACAGCAAGTGTAATAAATTTGATCTCTTTTGAGTGCTTGTATCAATATGTTGGTGGTGATTAATTAATTACAAGTTCTTTTCTTTAGTCTTGTTGTTTTGTTTCTCACATATATCTAATAATAATAAAGTTTATTTTTGGGAAAAAATAATACCTTTTGTCTTCCTAACTTTTTTCTTAAAAAAAAAATAGATTAGTTTTTTTTAAAAAATTTTATAAATAAATTTTTAGTTATTTGAGGAGTTAAAAGGACAATAAATTGATTGAGTTAAATTGTGTCTTAAACCTTGAAAATAGAAAAAGGAAACCAGTTTAGCCCTAACAAAACCATTGAATTTTATTAATTTATTTATTTATTAAAATTGTTGTTATGCCATTCAAAACATAAAAGATAACAAATGCTTAAGCATGGGCCATAAAATTATTTTTCATCAATTTTTGATAAATGATCATGAGGGAAATTAGAGTTTCCCATATATAGCACCACATTTGTTAGATATTTTTATATTTATATATAGCTTTCTAATTCTAATTTGAGCTTAAATGGAAATAACTATTTAATTTTACTTTTATATATTTTTAATTTTTCATAAAACAATATTGAGGATAGTTGAGGGTGTTTTGAAATTTTTCGAGAAACACAGCTTTTCAACTTCAACACTATCATCCCCTAATCTCTTTTTGAAGGTAAAACCCTAATCTCTCTCTTCCTCTCATGTTTCAAAACTTTTTTATTTCTTCATTTCGATCATAATATTGGACTAATTTCTTGTGATTTTTCTCACTTTTTAAAGTTAATAGTGACTTACTTAGCTCTTTTTGTATTTCAAAATTCATTTTTATCAAATTATTTACTCTAAATTCTCTAATTTGACAATAATTTGAGTCATTATTGTAACTTGCAAGTGAGTATAAATAAGCTCATATGTGTTTTTGCTAGAAATTTTTGGATTTCTTTTTGTTAATTAAAAGCCTAGATATTGGAAAGGTTTTAATTTGATTTCCATAATTATTGGGAATAATCAAATCATTGGTTTTTGAGAGTTGGGTTCTATGTTTCATGCTTATTACTATGAATATAAGATTTGGTGTTTGTGAGACCTCAATAATCAATGTATTAGGGAGAACATTATCTTAATAACAAACAAATAATTTTATATTGAACCGTCCAAAATTGTGAAATTGACAATAATTAATTTTAATTTATTTATTAAATACTTAATTTTTTGTTGTAAAAATAAAAATTTTGCTGATATAACACGTGCACAAATTTATTTTAAAAAATATACATTGATTGACTATTATTACTTACACTCTAGAGAATTTAAAACAAAATTAAATTATCAAAATTTGGGTTTCGATGATTGTCTTAAAACAAAGTTATATATAAAATAAAAATTTAGAGAAATTTTTTAAAAATTATATACATAAATAACGATTTTATAAAATAATTTCAAAATTAAACTATTTGTTTGTTGTTAACAAAATTTAAAAAAAAAATTAAGGTATTTTTGGTGAGTTAGAAGTTCCATTATGATAATTAGATTTTGATTAGAGTTGGTCTCGGACTAGATAATAATACAAAATATTAACAAAATTGTTAATTGTTAATTGTAGTTTGATTATACAGGTAATTACCTATAAGTTCCTCTATAGTTTGGAGATGCCTTAAAAATCCCTTGAAGTTTGTTTATTCCACAAAGGCCCCTCCTTTTCAAAATAATTCCCATCAAATCCAGAAGGCACTAACAGGTGTTAAGGTGTACTTAACTGGCCATGGAAATGTCATCTTTGTCCTTTGTTCAAGTCCTAAAATCAAAAGATGAAATAGGCGAAAATACCGAATTGGCATTGGAAATCGCCTAACGAGTTTAGAAACCCACAACCCATAGCGCCTAGGAGGCTCTTGGTATTATACTTATGTCGTTATCGCGATGAAACCATTCTTCTACTTCTACTTCTTCTTCTTCTTCTTCTTGTTCGTTTGCCGACAACCTTGTTCTTCTCTTTGCACTCTTGTCTTTCGACCAAAGTTCAGACAAACTCGTGAGCCTTGTTGCAAACCAAAACACAAGCAAAAAGGTAAGGAAAAGTCGCTAACTTTATGCTGATTAGTATGTATGTTTTTCAGTGTGTATTTTTGGGTTTCCTATGTAGAATCTAACTTTTTGGCGATGTGGGTTTCGAGCTTTCGTATGTATTATTTTGGGGTTTTGAGGTTTTTTACGTGTAAAAATATCCTCATGCTTTGTATAGATTTGATAATTTTTGTGTAATTTCAATTGAATACAAAAATGACTTCCATTCTAGTCAATGCTAATTGTTACTGGCTCATATCATGAGAGACAAACAGAGACCCAGTGAGTGTAGTAGCGATCCTTAGCCTTTGAAATGAGGCACAGCACAAAATGTTTCCATAATGACTAATAATAAGCGTAAACATTGGAAAACCCACATGGGTTAAAAACAATAAAGAGAAAGTAAGCTGAAACTTAACTACATTCTAGATAAAAGCCGAATGATAGGAATGGAGATGTTTCTTACTTGAATAGCCGAGAAAGAATGAGTCAAAGAAGAAGAACAACGACAAGGAGAAGAAGAACAAAGAGACGGAGGATGAAGATGAAGATGAAGTATAATAAAAAGGATGAAGATGAGCCACTACCTACAAAAGGTTGATGTGATCGGGGAGGCCAAAGGACGCACTTGACCATTGAGAAAAAGCCTCTAGCGGGTGTAAAAAGAAGCTATGTAAAAAAATGAGGGACTATATGGGAAGTGCAAATGTTAGAGGGATTGCAGGAGGAAAAATGAAACTTCATAAGGATTTTTTAAATAATTTTCCTTAAATTATAATTAAAAATTGACTATAATTAAAGAATCAAAATCAATTAAAAGAGCGCTTTTATTTTCTCTCATCATCGATTTAGGACACATGTTGTTAGTTCAGGCGATGTGGTTTATGGTTTAGTGAACACTCAAAACACTCAAAGAAAAAACTCACACAAACCAAGCAAGAAGGAGACACACAAGATTGGTAACCCGATTCGGTGTCACCTCGCCTCGTCACAGGGGGCCAAGCTCGGAGATAAACAATCCACTAAAAAGAGGTAAAAATAGATGAGTATAAACACTTGTCACTCACACTCTCAACAATAAAGATCCTTCCCTCTCTAGATTATCCGGTGCTTACACTCTCCTCCAAGAGTCACCCAAGAGTCACACTTACAATCTACGAGCAAGGTAGCTTATATAGACGCCTCAACATCCCAAATATAGCACATACCTCTTTTAGAATCTCTGCGGCTACTAATTTAAATTAGTAGCCCGGAGATCTAAAATTAGCTGTGCAACTCCTGTTGTAACATAAGTTGCAACATGACCACTGACGTGACTTGGTGAGTTAAAGGTTTACATTACGAGATGATCTCAAAGACCCATCAATCTCCGGTCATGCTTGAGTCCGAGTCGATGCGACCCAAATCTCCCGATCCCGATTGCGGCAACTAGCATATCTCCTCGGTTCCTCATCATGCGGTCCCTCGCAAGGCGACGCGTCCTTGTCGTCTTCATGAAACTTGCCAAACTTAGTCTTCAATTCACCTAAATTTGGTCTTCAAAGATTCTCCAAACTTGATCTTCAATTCACCCAAGTTTGGTCTTCAAATCTTGCCGTTAATAGACTTCAATCAATCTTCATCAAGGATTCTTCAAAATCATATCTTCAATTAGCCTTCATTCATACCATGAATAGATATTTCTTCAATTAAGCTCCACCATATTTAGTCTTCAATCAAATCACCTAAATATGGTCTTGATATGATCTTGTCTTCAAATAATCTTCAAGATAATTTCCTCCATGTTATAGACTTACTAAAAATAGCTCCACCAAGATCTTCAAGATGTTTTGCCTTGCAAGCCAAGTCTCCTTGCCATGTCACCATGCTTGCCATGTTATCAATTATGCCTTGTCACCATGGTTGCCACGTCATCCTGCCTTGGTGTCAAATCATGCCAATTATAGCCAACTTTTGTAAATTAGGAGTACTATGTCTAAAGAACCTCCACCATTCATCTACATGAAAAAAAAATAAAACAAATGTCATGTTATTGATGAAAATGTAAAACTTAGTTAATTTTTTATTAATATACTATTATACCTGCCCTTGTATTTTTGCTAGAAGATTGGCTTAGAGCATTTCCAAAACTACCTAGTCACTCTCTGAATGTAGAAGATTTAGCTATCATTTTGCTATGGTTCGGTGCAATATGAGGGTTGCTGATTATAGTTATAAACCCATCCATGACATCCGGTGCTTGGTAAATAGAGTCTTTATCATATTGAAAGATTTGATTCAACCAAAACGCAACACCATGAATATCTTGACACAATTGACGCTCCCATCTTTCTTCCAAAATTGATATATAAGGTTGATACAATCTCCTCACATATTTAAAACTCTCTTTTATAGCTTTATTTGCTCTAATCATCCCCTCATAAACATAACCCAAAAAAGGTCTTTCATCATAATCCACAATCCATAGCAATCATATAAGTGGAGACACAATTTTGACAACTATTAAGCAATCATTCCCAAATTGATTATCTAAGACAATAATTTGAACTTCTTTAGCTTTCTTTGTCTTAGATCCACTCCAACCAAGAAAATCTCTAGAAGTAATTATAGCTTACAAATCACATTTATGATCATGAAGACTCTTCAAAGCAATAAAAGTTGTGGCAAAACGAGTATCACCAAGTCAGATAATCTTTGTCTAGCCTTTTATATTTCTTAAAAAAACCCAATGTCCATTTGTGATTATACACAAAAATAGCAATAGAAGAGGCATGTTGCGCTAAGTCTCTATGTGTGGCATTTTAGCAATATCCTTCAACATCAAATTCAAACAATGAGCTACATAAGGTGTCCACATGATATTGGGATACTTCTCATTAAGAAATCTTCCTGCAGATTTATAAGTAGCTGCATTATCTGTGATCATATAAGAAACATTTTGCCAACCAACAATCTCCACAATCTCACCAAACAAATTACAAAGAGTTTGAGCATCAGAAATTAGGTCTGTTGCATCAACAGATTTGATAAAAGATATTCCTTTTGGAGAATACACAAGAAAATTGATCAAAGATCTTTGTCAAATATCTTTCCAACCATCTCCCATTATTCTGCATCCACAATCTTCCAAACTAATTTGATAAGTGTCAACAAGTAATTGCAATTCTTTCTTTGACTCCTCCAACAAGTTGGTTCACAAAGCATGATAGGTAGGACCTTTGTATCCCAAACCAATACATGCTATAGCATCTATCATTGGTCGGAAATAAAATGAATTTGAAGCATTCATTGGGATGCGAGCATCATAAAAAAAATCAAGCAATATCTAAATCCACTTCATGGCACCTTTCTTTGCTTTGTAATGTTGCCTTGATGGTGGGTTGTGATCCAACTTTTCTACCACTAGGAAAATAAGATGCAACTCCTATTTTTTTTTCTTTTTTCTTGATAAATCACTATGCCCACTATCTTGAAGACTTTCACTATCTTGACTTTCAATATCACCTCCAAATGGATGCATACTAGGCCCAAATGGATTTATTGCTTCACGTTCATTAACCATTTTTTCTGCTTGAAGTTCCTTTAAATTTTCTTGAAATCTATGGTGAATATCTATGGGAACTTTCTTACATGGCCTTATTTCACCCCTTTGGCCAACAAGATGGATTTTCATTCTGTGAATGCCTCCATCTTTCACTACTTTAGCACAAAAATTATAGATGAACATTTTTTCCCCATCATTACTTCTTGATTCACTGATATAAGTCCATGCTGGATTAGATTTTGAATGAGTAGATCTGGAAGAATACTCAAATAAATTTTGACTTGATGGTGTCGACATTAATGATGGCGTTGTGCTGCCATGAGTTTCTTCCATTCCCAAAATGTAATTGGCAAGTCCTAATGTCCAACTTTTACAAATGGAACAAATAAAAAAACCATTCAAAAGTAAACTTTAAAATAACAAAAATATGAATAAAGTTAATGGCAAAAACAATAATTAGGCTAAAATGCGCAAAACAAAGTAATTCAGCCAAATTAGGCTAAAATAAATTAAATGAAACATTGAAACACTCTAAATCGCATTGCAAGAACCATTTCAAGATTCTAAGAAACCTTCGACATCAATAAATCTATAATACTAAAAACACAAACTTTTTAAGTAGATCCAAAAATCTTACATCACATACAAACACAAGAGAATTGAGAAATGAGAACTGAGTTATCCTCTTACCAATTATCAAAATGGAGAAACACTAATCAATCGTATGGAAAACCTAAACCACAAACATCAAATGTTCTTCGCGGAGGAGGGATCATAAGCCACGGATGACCTAGATCGGCTAAAGATGAAGAAGGTTAGCCGTCAGCTTCACATCGGAAAGGAAGAATAGGTTGGCCATTAGCTTCACGGAGGAGAGATCGTGGGATTCACTGCTAATGGGGATGGTCCCGATGGAGAAGAAGAATATTCTTTTCTTAGGTGTTTAAAAACCAAATTGTTTAAGTGTTTAGTTTAACACATTAACTTTAATGATTTAATTACTAATTAGTGTAAGACTATAAGTTAATCATAATGAATTAATGATAATAAATCATAATATCTTGACAGTTGGCATCTTGCTTTTTAGTTTTTGAACTTTTGCCTTTTTGGAATTTGGACCAAGTTTATTAAATTTATTTAAGTGTTTAATTTTAAAATAATTAAACCAATCAAATAATTTAAATTAATAAATTAGTTGGTCCCGTCCAACTGGTTCACCGGTTGAACTGGTTGAACCAATTGGTCCGGTCCAACTGGTTCACCGGTTGAACTGGTTGAACCAATAGGCTGAATCCAAACATGAAGGAAGTAGTGAAAGTAAAGGAATTCGATGTGGAGATCAAGGACAACGAGAAGTAGAGAACTTAGCTATAGACCACCTATCCAGTCTAAAAGATCTCGGAAAGAAATCATTAAAGGATGAAGACATTGTTGATGCCTTCCCTGAAGAGCGCTTGTACAAATTCAGTTCAGTAAAGGATGAGGACCCACCTTGGTTTGCTAATTTTGCAAATCATTTGTTAGCAGGCACTCTTCCTAAATAATTCATGTACCAAAAAAAGAAGAAGTTCTTCATAAACCTTAAGCACTACATATGAGAAGACCCATTCTTGTTTAGAATTTGTGTAGAGCAGATCATTAGAAGATGCGTACCACGATATGAGGGATGGGATAGCCTTGGACACTATAACTCAAGACCAACCGAGGGCGCTTTAGTGTAAATCGAACATCCAAGAAGGTTCGGGGAATTAGGTTTTTTTATTGGCCTACAATCTTCCGAGAAGCAAACAGTATGTACAAAAATTGTGATAATCGCCAACACAGAGGTAATCTTTCTCGCAGAGATGAAATGCCCTAAAATTTTATTCTTATCTGTGAAATCTTCGATGTGTGGTGTATTGATTTTATGGGATCGTTTCCTGCATCATTTGGTAACAAGTTTATTTTGGTCGCAGTTAATTATGTTTCCAAATGGGTAGAGGCACAAGTTCTCCCAACAAATGATGCTAAGGTCATGATTAAGTTTTTTTAACAAAATTGTTCTCTAGATTTGGAACATCAGGGGACGATATTAAGTGATAGGGGAACACATTTTTTTGTGATGACAAGCTTTTTTAAAACCTTGAGGAGGTACAAAATTATGCATAGACTAGCTACCCCTTATCATCCGCAAACAAGTGAGCAAGTACAGGTGTCCAATCGATAGTTGAAACAAATTTTGGAGAAGACTGTAGCTCACCATCGGAGGGACTGGTCAGATAAATTAGATGATGCCTTATGGCTGTACCAAATTACGTACAAAACACCCATAGGAACTTCACCATACAAATTAGTACATGGAAAAGCTTGTCACCTCCATGTAGAAGTAGAACATAGGGCATATTGGGCAATAAAAAGCTTTAACCTTGACATTCATCTCGCTGGAAGAAAGAGGAATTTAATTACAACTACAAGAGCTTGAAGAATGGAGGATGAATACCTATGAAAATGCAGAGATCTACAAAGAGCACAAAGAGATACCATGATCAACACCTCAGATGCAACAAGGAGTTTAGAGAAAAGGACCAGGTCCTCCTATTTAATTCAAGACTGAGGTTATTTCCTGGTAAGTTAAATTCAAGATGGTTGGGACCATTCGTAGTAACGCAAGTATTTCCCTACGGCGCTATAGAGATAACTCACCCCCGAAATAGGAACTCACAAGGTAAATGGTCATTGTCTGAAGTATTATTTTGGAGGAAGCAATTGGACTAACAAGGGAGAAAATTTTGGCCTATCAGAGCCATCTTGAGGTAAGAATAGGTACGTCAGGCTCGTGACATAAAACAAGCGCTTCTTGGGAGGTAACCCAAGTAGTTTTCTAGGCTTTAGTTCGTTTACTCTTAGTTTTCAATATTATCCGTTACTTAACAAAATACAGAAAGTAGTAATCAATATGAAAGTGCGAAGTTGGCTCATCCCCACTGAATTTTATGAGCAAAACATGATTGGGGAACCTAGTACTATTAGTAGGAATTGTTTTCATGTTGTATTACACAGGGAAAATCTTTAGTTTTTCACTGTGAGCATCATAATGAGCATGGTAAAGCCGTTATACCCATTGTGATGTTCAGGCAGAGAGATAGACTTTTCTAGAAAATTGAGTGAGTCTGCAACGGGCTTACAACACCCGTTGTGGCGGCCGTGGTGATTTATAATGGCTGTTGCACAGAGCATGCCGTGACTCTAGATTTTCTAGAGGTCTAGCACTGCTTCACCACGGCCGTTGTCTGGCCGTAGTGAACACAATGAGCCCTAGAACGGCCATAGCCAACACTTAGAAATTTTTGAGCCCTAACCAAGTTGTCAAAGGCCCCATAATGGCTTATAACAATTGTAGTGCATCGAAGAGACTGAACGCATGAACAACGGCCGTTGTTTGGATGTTGTTACCCCATTATGGGGAGATATAGGGTTACTGAAGGCCGACTCTTGGACTTTCTCACTCAAAACTCACTTCCTTTTCTGCCACTTCACCAGAGACCCTTCCCTAATCTTTACCTAATGATTCTGAAGAGATTGGGTTTATTTTCACTCAATTTAACACCACTTCCACTTGATTCTCACCATTGGAAACTCTCTCTTTTTATCTGATCTTGTAAGAACCTTTCCAAACCTTTTAAATCATAATTTTATAATGTTTAAATGACACAAAATTGTTCAATGATGCATGGTGAATGTTTTTAAGTAAATTTCTATCAAAATAGATCAATGTATAGAAAATTTTCACCAAGGTCGGGCATCACAACAGTCGTTCCTCGATGAATAACAGTTGTTGTGATGACCGTTGTGTTCAAACACTGAACAAGGGCAAGATGAGCCATAAAGGGCGTTGTCCCCCCATTGTGAGGCCGTTATGAGATTTTTACACCTCATCTCACCTCAGCAACACCTGGCAACAGGAGGAAGCCCATTATCAGCTAGTGGTTGCTCCACTCGAGGACACAACAGACGCACCATAGGCGTTGTGAGCCCGTGGTTGCCCTAAGATAGTGCATAGTTGAGCTGCTAAGTCACACAATAAGCCGTTGTGTATTCATTGTAACAATCCAAATATACATCAAATTGGTAACAGGCATTGTGAGACTGTTATGGTTATATAACGGCCATGTTGTACCCATTATCACTTCATGCATGGCATTTTTCGTATTCTATCAACTGATTTTTCATATTCTTTCCTAATTGCAGGTTATGGGTCAAAAGAGACTTTCTAGTGGGCTACAGGTAGACGCCGAGAAAAAGAAGAAAACCAGAGAATCTTCTCGGCCATCAGCACCGAGCCCACCATATGAGGCTCGTCGATCAGAGATTCGCTGAGGGGCATCGGATAGACTGGCCAACGCTTAAGCGCATTGGTCTTGTCAATGAGGTACGGGACCTTATTTCAGTATAGCGCTGGGATTAGTTCTTTGGCATCGATGAGCCCATCTACTATTAGCTCACGATGGAGGTTATGAGCTTTTTTGAGCTCGATCATACCATCATTAGCCTATGGCATCCAGGGATGATCAGTTTCTAGATGTTCGGGGAGGAGTATATAATGTCCTACACGGACTTCTCAGTCCAGATGGGGTTGGTAAACGTGGAGTATACCCGCATGACATCATACTTAGAGCTCTATGTTGACCTATCATCTCACCTAAGCCCAGATCAGGTGTGGACCTGGACACTTCAGGGCCGTGAGACCTACATTTGCGGGACCACGAAGGGTATGCCTTAGGATGCTTGGCGTTCCACTACCTTCACGCCATCCTTTCACGGACATTGACGAGGTGAGGAGACAGCACAAGGGTTATGAACCTCCGAGATTTGTTTTTCCTTTGAGTATGGTAGCTCGGGAGTCGATTCACATCAGTCACACACTAGCCTTGCAGTTGAGACATCAGTCTCAAGACCCCACCTGGCAACAATATTCCTTGGTCCTTACATCACCAAGCTTGCATGGGAGCTTGGTCGGATCGATCGCCACATAGGTATGCCCCGAGTAGGGATATGCAGCTGCTCGGAGTCATCACGCTCTCGGCCATGCGCATGATTGAGCGGCGGGACACACCCCACGGGGTGCAGTATCGGGTTTTTCGTGGGACCGACTCCAAGTCTTCGAACGATGAGGAGTCCCTTCTAGAGACCACCGCCACAGCAGTTTCCCCGATCTCGGCTCTAACTCCTGCTATTGTTATTACTGCTGCTGCTGCTGCTCCTCCTCCTACAACTACCGCATCGACTACATCAGCCCCATCAGCTCTCGAGGAGCACTTAACCTGTCTTGAGGAGGATCAGGTGAGGATCGAGGATCTACTTCAATAGATACTGGCACATCTGCACTATTATAGCTCCAATAGAACTAGAGTCTCCTCACCGATCATATACTGTGCCAGACTTCCGCTGCAAGACTCCACCTTTTTGATTTTATATATTACTTTTTATTTTTATATTTCAGTATATTTGTATATTTTATTATAGCAAGGGACACTTGTCGTGCTTCTTTTGTACTTTCTGATATTAGTGGTTTTATTTTACAGCGGTATATAGTTTTGTTCACTGTGAATTTAACTACTCTAATTGTGTCTCATCAGGGTTTGAGGTGATCAGGTGCTATTCTGGCCAGCACAAGTTGTTGCGTGGATAAAGGTAACTTCATCACCCTGATCAGCCAAACTAAGAAATCAGGAGATTATTAGTAACCATACACTCTTTTAATTTCTTTTCTTATTATATATCACTACACTTGCGCATGCATGCGTACATTGGGGACAATATACATCGTTAAGTGTGGGGAGGGAGTGTAGGTTTGCTTCTTCTGTGTACGTCATTGAGAATTTTGTACTATACTATACTATATTATGATAGTAAAAAAAATTTTAGGGGTGCTTGTATCTTACGCATATACTACTGTTGATCTTTGAAGGCATTGCACTTACTTGTTGGAGTTTCTTTGGTCTAGGGTAGCCCTCTCACCTTACACTTTATGTTTTTTTAGTGAGTGATGTTTTATAATGGGTGTATGATCAGAATTTACTTAATTACTTCAAGATAAGATATATGTACAACAGAAAGAGCTACCTTCTTTGTAGTGTGTATGATAAGTGCTTGTGTATTAGTAATACGAAGTATTCTTTTCTTACATTGAGCATTACTTTTCTAAGATTTTATCGCTATGCATGTGTATTTGTGTTCTTTGGTGTATGAAGGGTTGTGAAGGCAATGTGGAAGAAATGAACTAAAAGTAGATCGTGGAGGTAATTTTTGATGAAGTCTTGGATTGAACAAACGTAAAGACACAAGTTGTGCTCAAAGACATGTGAGTGTGTCCCAACCTCCATTGTGCTCGAGCGAACATACTAATTGGAGGGGCATAAAGGCAGTCATACTCATGTGTTCCGACTTGTGCAAAATTAATAAGATCTTCGTCAATGTGGTTTAGTTGAAGACGCGAAGCAATCTACCGCATGGATATGTGCCCGTTCATGTGGCCTCGATGAAAAGTGTGAATTCGGGAGTATTTTGGCGAAATACTATAGCAGTACTGTAGCAAATCACTATAGCAGTTAATGTTCACAGCTCGCTGGAAAATCAGTGTCCTTGAAATTCACACGGGCGTGTGGAAATTCTATACGCCAGTGTGGATGCCCGATTCTAACCCTATTTAAGCCGCGATTTCAGACATTTTGGGGATCCTTTTCCCAATCTTTTTCCCAACTTTTCCCCATCTTTAGAGGTGCTCGCGACCGGGGTTTGGAGAGGCTTTGGCTAGGTCTTGGGAGTAGTTCTACGGCCTTCGGCATCACATTTCTTCAAAAGAGAGTTATTGGGGGAGCTTTCGTCGGCATCGATTCGTCGAGGTGCCCTAGTCTTGATGAGAGAACCCTTGGAGAAGATGAGGCAAATCTACAAGACCATCGATACGGACTACAAGGGGGTTTTTCTTATAGATTGCATGATTTTACATTCGATTTTATTGTTAATTGTATCTTGCTCCATGGAGAGCTAAACCCCTAGTGGGTTCTTGGACTTGTAAACCCTAGGATGATTTTGTTTCATTGATTTTTAATCATTTTTCTTTAATTGATGTTTTTAATTGAGTTCCAACCTTGAATTCTTGTTGAATTGATTTTCACTTAGAGTGACACTAGGGTTGAGAATCTATCTTGGTAATCCTTGTGGATGAGTGACATACCATGAGTGTTAGACAAAGCTTGGTTGGAGAGGGTCGAGAGGTTGAGTCGAGAGGTAGCTGAACATCCCCTTTTCCCTTCCAATGTGATTTATCCTACCTCCAGATTCTAAGAGTTCTTTGCGGTCATGATAGAGTGAAGTTCTAAGAGACAAACTCCGCTAGGGCTTAGTTGCGCAAGCAACAGAGTGAAGCGTTGAAGTAATCCTTAGTACTGGGGCTTAATCATGACTAGTAGTCTTTCACCTGGACCAAAGGTTTAAATCTATATTTGGGAATAGGATTTATCACTTGGAATCCCCAGAGCTTCTTGTAACCCCACGTAGTATAAGGCGTCAAGAGTATTCCTTTCCGCTGGGGCATAGTGTATGGTTAGTTACGATTGTCCTTAGGTTTGGGACAGCGTGTTTTAGGATTTCCATGACTCATTAAACATCAGTTAGAAAGCATAATGATTAGTCTTGCACTTTAAACAATAGTCCTAGAGTGAGCAATGTCCGGGTGCTTCATCTTATATAGATTGCCCTCTCCTTACTTCTATTGCATCTTTTCCTTTCTTTTCCTTTCCTTTACTTTTCTTTATTTTCCCTTACCTTGATATTGTTCACACAACTCATCAATCATTCTCACTATAGTTAAATAGCAATACTTGTGTTTCTGAGCAATATTCCCTATGGATACGACTACCCACTCAGCAAAATACTTTATTACTTTAATAACCCATGCACTTGCGGTATACTCACGCAAGGGGTGTGTCAGCGTAGTCACTCCCAACAAATAGGATACGAAGTGTATGCCCTAGTGGGAGAGACGGCTGCTCCTTGGAAAGTGTAAAAGCTACTGACTGTGAAAATAACACAAACAAAAAAGAGAAAAAAAGGTAATTATGTATAAAAACTATGAAAAGTGTAAGACTGAGACTAAAGAAACCCTAAAAAAGTTTCTTTACACAATCTAAACTATAAGATATTGGACCAGGAGACTGACACTTGAGAAAGTACTTTTTGTCGCAGAGTAGACTACTCTTTGTAGAGGAATAATCATGCTACCTGGCATTTGATTGTTCCCCCGTACTACTAAAACTCCATACTTAGTTATCCTTAGTGTAGGGATATTTGATAAGTGCTAAATTGATCATATTTTCTATATCATTTATACTATATTTAGCATGAAATTGTATTTGTTTAGCATCTCAATAATACAAAATTTTATCCTTTTGTTCACAATGACTTGTATTTCTGTTTAGGAAGAAGGAAGTGAATTCGAGGGCGTTTTGAAGCAAAATGAAGTAAGTTGCAGAATCAAGGCTACACCACAACTCACAATGGGCGTTATGGAAACACACAACGCCTGTTGTCGATACTTTCAACTACCGTGATCAGGCTGTGGCAGCATGAGCTCACTAGTAGAATATAGAAGCCATAACAACCTCACAATAGCCGTTGTGAAGTCCATAACGGCTATTGTCAAGACACATAACGCCCAAAAACCGTGCCAGGATGCGACTTTGAGCCCAAGCAACAACTTACTCATAAAGGGCATCACAATGCCCATGGTGAGGCCATGACGGAGCTAATTATTACAAATACCCCAGTATTCTCTAAATTCGAGGAGACTCTTTTGTTGAAGAAGCTAGGACGATCGAATTTCTGGAAATCTGAGCAGCGGGAGAGGGAGTTTCTTCCATATTCCAATGGATTATGGAGGATTTCCCAAGAGTACGTCAATAAGCATTATCGGAGAAGATCGCGCTTGATAGGCATCTTCAAAGATCATCATCAGAGGGGCGTGAGTGACACACATCATCCGACAATCTTGGGATCCTCTAATCCCCGTCTTCGGAGAACTATTGGAGGGAGTTAGTCTACTAATCCATTAAATGCTTTGTTTTATATAATCCATAAGAACCTAATTCGAGGGAAGGTTATTATTTATGAATCTTGATTGATTAATATAAATTATTCTAGTTTTCGTAATCATTGCATGTTCTTAATTGATTATTACATGTTGATGTGGATGAGGAGGATATGCTCCCATATTGATGACACCCATGCCATTATACATCTATGCATGTTTAAAGAGGTTAAGCTTAGCTAGGTTTCCAGATTAGGGATTGATTGTCTCTTAGGCTTAGGGTCTGATTGGTCTCTTATTGTGGGATTCCCGTACTTAAGGCAAACATAGGAGGTTGGGGTGGAAGAGATTCCATCTTAAGTTCCTAGTGATTTAGACCTAGTCACCATGGCTTATTGGGGCTATTAGGCTTTTGAATTCCCCTGGTTTGAACCTAGAAGACGATTGCCACTTAACACCTACCATAATTAATAATCAAGATAACTTTAGTACATATCTCCAACTCCTTCTAAGTGTGCTTAACATTGTCTCCAATTGTATTGTTTAATAATGTTGTATAAGTAGAACTAAAAAAAGGGCGTAAGCAATTAGGCTATTGATTAAGTGAAAATGAAGTAATCGGAGCCTCTCACCATCCCTAGGGAAGTATGAACCTTGTGTTCACCTATGAGGTATTACTTGACGATCGGTACACTTGCGGTATAACGGATCAATTGTAGTATTAAGTGCATACTTGCATTCTTACATATTTGCATAATTTAGACACTCATAAGCCATTGTCATTATATATGTCGAATTAATAAACAAACTCAATTAGCACAATTAATTGAGCAAAGCGCCCATAATTCATAAACCTTGCCTTGAAGCTTTAAGTAAAACTTTGCAAGATCTTCTTTTAAATACAAATCTAGAAGCATAGACAACCTTATGGAGGAAAAACAGTTATTCTTAGTGGAGATTTTCGCCAAACTTTACCAGTCATTCAACATGGAACTAGAACATGGAACTAGATCAGATATTATTAATGCAGCTATTACACATTCTCACTTATGGAATCAATACAAAGTATTTAAGCTCCAAACAAATATGAGTCTTCAACAAACAACTTTGATGAAGTAGGCAAACTTCAACTACATTTCTTTGCAGATTGGTTATTACAAATTGGTGATGGTAAAGTTCCATCTGTTGACATAAACTATGATGAAGAAGGTGATTGGATAGAAATTCCACAAGAATTCTTGACACACAATTTAGGAGATTAATCCGAATCAATTATTAATGCTATCTATCCACAATTTTAAGTTAATTATACAAATGTAAACTGTCTTAGATAGAGAGCTATTATCACAGCATACAATGAAACTGTTGCCATAATAAATGAAGTAATGATCAAAAGAATAAAAACTCCTACAAAAATCCTATTTAAGCTCAGATTATATCTCAAAATATTCAACAGGTGCTGAAGCTCATGAAATATTATACTCAATTGAATTCCTCAATAGATTAAAGTTCACAGGTAAACCTAACCATGAACTAACTTTAAAGTTAGGTTCTGTTATTATGTTCATAACAAATATAAGCCAAATAAATGAGCTTTGCAATAGAAATAGATTGATAGTTACATAACTCTGTCCAAATATTATAGAAGTAAGACTAATTGCTGGTTCTAATATAGGTGAAAAAGTTTACATTCCTAGAATCATTATGTCTATGAAAAATACTAAATGGCCTATCTTGATGTGTAGGAGACAATTCCCTATTAGAGTTTTATATGCAAAAACACTAAACATAAGTCAAGGGCAAACACTAAAATTAGTAGATCTATATTTACCTAGACCTGTCTTCTCACATGGACAAGTTTATGTTACTTTGTCAAGAGTTACATCATCTGCAGGATTAAGGATTTTGATTCTTGATAATAATGGAAAAAATATAAATAAGACTAGGAATGTTCTACATAGAGAAATTTTTTATAACATCTAAAAGATGTTATTTCTAATGTATTATTTGCAATTGAAAGCATATAAAAAAACTTCAAAATTGAAATATTCTAACCTCCATTAGATCAACAACAAGTATACAGCTAACCAAATATGGAAAATATGACATAACCTAATTTAAACGATAGCAAGGAGTGATGCTCAATGGGATATCTAATGAAACAAATAGGGCGGTTTATAATGAGGATGCATGATAAGGCTAAGGTTCAAGTGTTACTTTGAAGGTTAAGAAAAATATGGAATTATTCAGATGGTGGGGGCCTACAAAACTTCAAACCTTTCTTTATCTTTCTTATTCATAATGTTTTTAAATTATTTATTAAATCTATTCTTATTACTTTCTATAATTGATTAGTCATCATCTAGATTGATAAGGAAGCAATAGATGAACTCAAAAGAGAAACTTTAAGGAAGATTACACAATGAATATTGTATGTCATTTAACAATGATTTGTTTATAGGTTAGTAATATATTATATACCTTACTATCTTAATAGTAGTAATACTTAATGAATCTAATATTAAATAAATCTCACAAAAATATGGTAAATTGGTAAGGTTATTTATGCCTAATTATTATCTGGAAATGCTTTGGATACAAAACAAACTCTAGGATAACAACTCACTCATTAAGACAAGATACAAAAAATAAGAATTCATCACATGAAAGATCCAGGGGATTCGTAATCTTATGTTTTCATAAATTGATATTTGCCCACTTCTAGTATATTTAGGTTTCATAAATAAAACAATCAATTATTGTTTGAATGAGATTAAATCATGATAATTATAGCACTTAGGCAAAAAGTGAATGGTTCCTAAAGTTATAAGCGAATTCAAGACCCCCTCATACGGGGATGATATCATGCACCCTCATAACTCTAATCATCCAAAGATTGGTGGAGAGTCAAAATATCCCATGCCCTTCAACTTAGTGTTTTCTTTTGGGAGAATTTATTTACATGTAATTAATTAGGTCACACATTCATATTAAGCATATACATATATATATATATATATATATATAATATGACATACATACATATTCAAGGAATCACACGCATACGATCATAACTCTTTAAGATTAACCTAAATCAATAGCCTCTTGCTCCATGTAGTCTTGGACCCTTGTGTCGCTTGATTATATTTTTCTCTAAAATTAACAAATAGTGTATCCAAGATGCAATCTATTTTTTTACAAAAATTAAAGAAAATTACATTGGACATAATATGGCCCAAAGATATATAAACACAAATTAAAATAAATATAAAAGCATTAAGATTCATGATCAAATGTCATTCATCCATTCAACACATCAAAATCAAACAATCATATATTCCACATTGGTGTCAATTCAATTTATTTATTTAAATAAAATAAATAAATAAATAAATAAATAATAAAATTAATAATAACTAATACATAATACAAATTAAGAATACAAATTAAAAATGCACGTGCTAACACGGGCCCTATGCATTAGTGCACAATGCTCTACGAGCAACCCACGCATGCCCTACATATAGTGCGGAGATGTGCACTTGGCTATGGGTCCCCATAAGGCCTGCATGCAACATTGTGCAGCTCTATGCATGGACCCAATGCAGCACACTACGTAGCGCCGTACACTGGCCAACGCAGGGCCTATGAGATTCACCCTACATGAGGCCACGCCGAGTCCGTGCAGGTGCAAATTTTTTATTATTATTAAAACAATTGTTATTATTATTGTCAATCTAAATTTCAAGGATTTTATCACATGTAATATTATAAAATAAAACATTAATAAAACCCTAATTTAAGAAATCAAGAAAACATACATAAATTCAATTTCAATATTATCATGTTTTCTTTCGATTAAACATTAATGAAATTATATAATTTAACCTAGTGTTTATTAAATTAATTAACCTGGCTCTGATGCCACCGTTGGTCAATATCACAAAATTAAATAATATCATCAGAGACATGCGAAAGCAAGAATAAATTTGGGATATAATCTAATTGTTTTAATAAACACCTTAATTTAATTGAAAGGTCTAAAAAATTACCTCTTGATCTTCCTAAACTTTTCCTTTGATGTGCTAAATTGGTGATCGGATTGTCGTAGATCTTCTAGCACCAAACAAAAGTCTCGCGTATCTAGATCACAAGCCGAAATTAAGAAACAGTCTCCTCTTCTTCTCCAAATAGCGGATAGGATTAGAAAGGAAGAGAGATTGGGGATTTTCTCACCAGAGAATCAATTAATATTTTCTAGGGTTAGAGAGCAGTCATATTTGTAAAGACTTCATAAAACATGATAAATATTATTCTATTATGAAGTCCTATTTGAAATATGAAATTTCATAACAGGATAAATATTATCATTGAAGTTCTATTAGAAATATGAGTTCTAATGTATCTAAAACCACTTTTGTCATTAAGTCCTTATAAATTTGATTAATTAATCGACTCCATCAAATTTTAATCAAATTTAAACTTAAAGACAAAAACCATAAACCAATTTATAATTTTACTCATCCCATGAAGTAAAATTATAAATCGACAATTTTATCCCTGCACTGAAAATGAGACTGATTCTTAATTTCTTTAAACGTAACTTTCTAGGTTTATTTTAATTGGCAATGGGAGAATACCAAAGGACATGGGTGACACCTAGCCAAGCCATGGCCCCACGTCGTGGCCCAATTGAACATTAATGAGTCGATCATTACTAACATTTCTGATTATGATTACCATATGTGTCTAAACCTTTCATTCTTGTTTCTCAATTGAGTGAGAGCCATAGTAATTGTCAAACTCACTGAACTCGATCATATTCAAATAATTATAATAGAGCAATATTACTAAACTACCCTTCATGTCCACACGATTAGTTTGACTATCTTGGCTAAGGTCCTCTAATCTCAAATACTTATAATCTCATAGGAAACTAACTCATTTACTTCTAAGAGAAAAAATTCCTTCTTGGTGATCACTCACAACTGCTACTTGCCCGATATAGCCGTATTTTATGGTTGGTCCTACCAAAAGGTTAACTGAGCCTAACAACTCTAGTAACAAACTAGACATCATAAGCACATTGTGATCATGATACCTCAGATCTAAGGTCATATGATCATAACCAACAATCCCAATCACTGATTGTCAAAGAGTAAAACCCATGTGATTAGATTGTGCGAATCATGTTCAAATACACCAACATCAGTGATGTATTTATGACATATTCTCCCACTATTCCATAGTGTTTAACTAACACTTTTTGTCAAAGTATATGTCATACAAATCTTTATGTATCTTTAACGGTCAATTAGAGATTCTTTGATTTATGAACTATTTAATTGTATAAGTACTAAAACCTTCAAGTGCTTTTCTCCTTATCCCATAAAGAGTAGAAGGTTTAACTTAATACACATGGACCATGATGTTTAAAACTAATTAAAAATGGCATTACAAGATTTATATGAAACATTAAACTAGAATCCTATTAATAATAATAAGAATGTATAATACAAATAAAATGCCCTAATACAAGTATCCTCGTTGGCATTTAAGGGCATAATCCTAACACTCTTATCTTGCTAGATTAGCGCCACTATCAAATGTTTTTAAATGATTTTTGTTAACTTTTACTTTAGGATCCTCATCATCATTTTCTAAGTGATGATTATGGTGATTAAGTTGGGTCTTTTTCTCTGTTATCAACTCATTATGAAAAACGAGATCAGATAAAGACAGTGGTTCTACATTTTTTAATTTTAATTTTTTCCCCATGTCAAAATATTAGTTTCAAATTGTATATTGGTGTAAATGATTTCTTCATTTTCCATGTACCTATTTAAGACCTAAAAGCTTATCAATAACTTAAGTGCATAACAAAATACATTATGTAATTTTTAATAAGATTCAAAAATCTATGAAAACTTTTTAAATATATCATCTGAAATGTACTCCAAGTCAGATCATACTGATAAGAAGTACAAGTTAAGCTTAGTATCCTAATGGTGAGGATTTTGTAATTCAAGAATTTCATCTCCATATGAGTCCTACCAATCAGCTACACTATTTGATTAAAATGACACACACGCGCGCGCACACACACACACACACGCGCGCGCGCACGCACGCACACACGGACAAAATAAATAATAATTAGCAATTTAACATTCAAGAGATATTTTAAAATTAATAGAATTAATCCTGAATATATCTTTTCTCTTATTTAAATTGTAGTAGGTAAGCTAAAGAGGTCCTTTGCATTTTGAAATCGTCTATTTGTAAATCAATCTTCACACTTCAATGGGATAACTAACCATTTTATTTAGACAATCATAGAGTTCCATTTTGATTTTTGAAATAGGTCCAAAGTTTGCACAATATTGAAAGCGAAGACTCAAGAAGTAAGTAATAGAATGCTAAGGTCAATGTAATTGAGCTTCCCAAAAAGAATTGATAATATCAATAATTAGCACATAGTTTCATAAGAAATAAAGCAATTATCAGTAAGATTAACTCAAATAAGCTAATAACATGAAATGTAAAAAATGTTATTTATTAAAAAATAAAAAACTCATCTTTTTTTCTCACATTCTTGAAGTTTTGTTTTATTTTTTCGTTTGATTTTTCCATCGCATCATTTATAAAACCCATTGCAAAATTCATGTTGGAGTCCATGATGCGAAGCATCTTGACCAGAGGCAATGGAACTTTTAAACATGAACACCTTACCGAAATCACTTAACATTTAATGCAAATATGCTTGTACTCTTTTTTAAGATGCAAAAATCGCCAACAAAGGACCTCTTAACTTAATAAAAGATCTCAATGTCAAATCTGGAATGGCAAAATGAGTAACAACTAGTCTAATAAGCTCTCTGTCTTTTGTGAATTTTCTGATCCAATTAAGAAAAATAGTCTTTTGATAAGTGTACAATATTCTATTATTTCATATCATTTTGTACACTCATTTGGCCTATATTAGGATCATATTATGGAATTTGGTGCTAAACATAATGTGTTTTACATTCTCAGGCTTCGAGTAGCACTTAAAGATGAGAGATAACCAAAAGAAGCACTCCAAACCCTAAACGAAGAAGTTGGAGATCTCTCAGCATCAATCGAACAAGGACAAAGTAAGCAGGATGGCTTACAAGCAGCTTATAGCCTAGCTTATGGTCGTAAGGGAGAGTTCAGAGCCAAACCAGAGGAACTTATGTTCAAGACTTGCGCCCGTAAGGATTCCAGTAAAGACCATCCAAGGGAGCTTATGGCCATAGCATACGTCCGTAAGGGCAGTCGCAAAGGTCAGTACAGTGAAGCTTACGGTCTAGTGCTTATGGCCGTAAGTTAGACCGTAACACAAATAGAAGACTTTATGGATGGGACTTACTGTCGTAAGTGTTCCCGTAAGGTTTGTGACACATCTTCTCCAGCTCCTTACCACCACGTTCTTACGCCCATAAGCAGCCCGTAAGAAACCAAGTATAAATAAACATGATAAGAATTTTTAGGGCATCTTTTGTTCAATCTTCAATCCCTTTTGGAGGAGAGGCTAGGGAAGAAAGGAGATAGATCTCTAGGGCATATTAGGCAACTTTTGGAGGAGATTTGGATCTATCACCAAGGGAAGGAAGATCGTAGCCTTCAAGAATCACCTTGGTGGCATTTGTGGAAGCTTTTTTGGGAGTTTTGTAGTGATCTACTTCTGGAGTGATTCAGAAGGGGGTTTTATATTTATTTCTATTCTCTTCATGTCATGTAACTTGGATAATTACCCTCCATTAATGGAGGGCTAATATATTAGATGTTTGGCATAATTGAACCCTAGGGTTTATCTTTTGACATTGGTTATTAGATTCATGTGATTTACTTATTTTCATTATTGCAATTCATTCTATTTGAATCTAATTGCGTGTTTGAATGCTTGATTGCTATTGTGGTGAAAGTCCTAGTTATCATACTCGATGTGCTTTGTGACGAGTAGAAATACCCACCTAATATAGACATATCGCAATTAGAGAAAATTGTGAGTAAGCCTAGAAATAGAGTACTTTGGAGATCCCATCTCCCTCAATCTCCTGAGCAAGTTGATGAGTATCTCCATGCTCTTTACAATCATGTGGAATATATTCTAGGAAGAAATCGCATTTTTATTATGTATTCAGATTAGGGGTAATCTCTCCTCGTAAGAGAGATTATCTACTTAAGAAACTCTCATTAGCTCACATTGAGGTTTCACGGAGTGTTAATGCAATTGTGTGGATGACTGTATCAGCTCTGCACCGATTTAGTTACTCTTCACCCTTGAAAGAATGGTTTAGTATGATTTAAGAAACCTCTCAGTTCAAATAGGATTGTATACATAAGCAACTTTATTTTTTATAAAACCCTTGGAGGGATGCTATGCCTAGACATCATTTCTTCTCCTGACTTTTCCTCCTTATTTTTGTATTCCTTACTTTTGTTTTCTTTTGTTCACACACATTACTACTCTTTGATTAGGCTAATTTTCTGAATTAGAGTAAGTACTAGTAATCTCATTCTTTCCTGTGGACCGACATCTTTCTTTACGCACACTTTATTACACGATCGATATGTACACTTACGTCCCTATCATCTTTCTATAAATAAAGCATGAAAATGATTTAGATTTCTTACTTGAATGACTATGAATTTCAAGTTCTTTTTATCAAAATTCTCCAACATTAAGTTAATATAAGGAGCAGCATATAATGTTCAATATAAATGTTTTCTCTTATTCATTAACTTTTTTCCATCGTCCTTCTAGTTTGATGCATTATTAGTTACTATTTACACAACATTTTTTTCTTCAACCCTCTCAACAATAGCAGATAACATCTAAAATACCTTTTCAGTAATGTTTGAAATGTCAACAGTAATAATGGATGACAAAAAATTAGTTCCTCACACTGGACTAATTACTATAAAATCATAAATTGATAGCCTTTTTGTGTCAGTCCAACTATTTGACATACACCCTATCTTTTTCCACTCGTCTTTATACTCTTGAAGAATTTTCAAAATGCAAAATACTTCTTTTTGTAATAATATAACTCTTATCTCATAATGAGGTTTAAGTCTAACTCAATACTTTCCAATTTTTTCAATCATTAAATGGAACGGCTTAATAATTCACTATGTTAAAAGGAATAGCACCGGTGTATAAATTAAAAACCCAAAGTAATTTGTTGACGTACTTGTTCACTTTCTTATTTTTTCCATTACTTGTTTAGAGTTGTTTGATCCCTTTTTTCCTACTAACAACTTCATCCATACCACCCTTCCCCTTCTTGCTATTTATCTCTTAACGATATTCATTTGAGCCATCTCTTATGTCCATACATTTTCCCTTTTTCTTTTCTCAAATTCTATTGAATTTACCTTTAAGATGCCTAGAAATTTATTCTTATAATCTCTAGGTACTTTAGAACATAATTTAACATTTTGATGTGTGCAAGGAGAATGATGCTTAAATTGAAGTATATAACCAAAATAAACATTCCCATAATTTCTACACTCAACGTTTTTAGCATGCTTATCAATTTTCTTATCTTGCTCCCAACCATGATCTAATCTTTGACAAACTGCATTATTCCTTTTATATTTTTTTGATTAAAAAGTGGGCATGTTGATTCGATAATAATTTATCATAAATAGCAGAGTAGATCATAGATGATAGAATCCTAATTTAAATGCAAAGATAACAATCATCAAACGTGTGTTTTATTTAAATAAAAAGATTGTTTTTAAAGAGCTTTAAGTTATAAGTAAATTTTTTTAATCACTTGTCAATAATCAATAACATATTTAATAAAGCTCAAATAAAAAGGAAAATAATATGGTGAAAACTAAAAATAGTTGCTCACTTTTTGAAGCTCCGTAGGGTGCAGTAAACCAATCAAGTCAGAGATAAAACCTCAATAATGATCAAAGAGAGTGACAAGGAGCTATTCTGATGAGGATTGAAGAAAATTAAGCCTATGTTGCTTTTGTGCACATGAGTCGTGAGAGAGATAACTATAAAGTAAGTGTTGAGTGTGGAGGGAGAGTTAAATATAAATTATCTATTTTTTAGATAAAAAATAAAGGTTGAAATCATCAATCATGTATTTATTTAATCATATATTTATTCATGAATCATGTTGGATAGGCTTCATGGAGTCATTAGAATCATGTTGGCGTAGTGATTCTAACTGATTCCATTGATTCTATTGCAAATATGAAGATCTTATAAAACTACAATTAATTAATTAAAGAACAATGGTTAGTTCCCTATGATCTAACTATTTGAGTTGTAGAATAGTATAATTTTATGACTTAAATTGCAATTTTGATAACATTGTTTTCCCCTAAGTAAGAGAGAGGTAAAGGAATTCCCTTGTTAGTATATGAAGGTTGAAGTCTTCCCTTGGTACAAGGAAGGTGAGGATTCCCTTGCTAGTGGGAAAAGTAAGGAGATTCCCTAATGAGGAGGGATGTAGAGAACTTTTTTCTCCAATAGGTGGATGTGGGAAGCTTTCCAAGGTTTTCATCAGCAATTGGGGATAGTAGGTAGCTTACCTCTATAATAGGTGAAACTGAGGGGCATTCGTAGGTGGGGAGACATGGAATATACCTTGGTAGTGGAAGATGATGGATTTCTTTGGGAAAGGGAAGATGGGGAAGCTTAGCACTGGGGAAAGGTAGAGGCCTTCTGTGTAGAAGGGAAGGTGGGGATTTTTCCTGGGGAAAAAAAAGGAAGATATAAGCTTTCCTTGATTGGGTGAAGAAGATGGATAACTAAACATTAATGAGGGTGATAAATATATGAGATATATATATATATATATATATATATATATATATATATATATATATATATATATATATATATATATATATATATATATATATCATAATGGTGAAGATAGCTTACTACCTTTGTAAAGTAGTTCAAACTTGATGGAAAAGTCAATAACCTATTCAATGGGCATATTCATATTTGATTATATAGCTATTATCATCATGGATCTTAACTAGTGAACAACCTACTCGGTACCCATTTGTAGCACAACGGTAGCATTCCTTAGTAGGTAAGGTGTTAGAATAGTATAGCTCAGGTAAAAAGGGAAATGGTCAAAATGTGCTATGATCAATTGCTATTTTAAGGTAGGGCACTTCTTTGATGCTAATGTTGAATTGCTAGTGATTGCAATAGCCGTTAATTACAAGGTCAACCATGGGTCCTTTTGAGTTACATTTAAGTTGTCGAGGAAAAACCTCATAGAGTAATGGCCTTTCTTTAAAGAGCTAACTTAGTAAATTGTCTCCTTCTTTTAGGTAGTGTTTGTTTCAAGGGATTTGGAGTTACATGTAACTCCAAATCCCTTACCTTTTTAAAATCCGGTGTTTGTTTTGATGTATTTCATTTTTCATGTGTTTTTGAAATCACATCATTAAGGGATTTTGGTTTACTGCCAAAATGACCGTAAAACCAAATCCCGGGAGTTCAAAACCAGTATATATGCATGTGTATATATACATACATATATATACATATACAAAAATCTATACATATACACATACACATATACATATATACACATATACGTCTACACATACATATACATACATGTATGTATATACATTCCCTAGATATATCTATATATAGTATGTTTACATATATAAATACACATACATATACATACATGTATGTATATACATTCCCTAGATATACCTATATATTGTATGTTTACATATATAAAAACACATATATAGGTATATATAAGTATATATGTATATACACACAAATATACACATATACTTATACTTATACATGTATATATACTCATATACATATATGTATATATATGCATATATGCATATACACAGACATATACATACACTTATACACATGTTTTCCAATTTCAGATTTACAAATCCTTCCAAACAAACATAATATCTTATAATACAGTAATTCCAGTTACATCCAACCAAACACAAGATTTGACTGCACTGTATTTTGAAAGCGAAGTATTTCCAGTTAAATTGTAACTAGAAATCCACTGCATTTAGAATTACATCCAACCAAACGCTACCTTAGTAAATTTGTGATAGTAGATTATGTGTTGAGCCTTACGGTGACTCGAAGGTAGTGGCATTGTGAGACCCTCTCCTTGTTGTCGTAGCGATTGCTAATCACGCACCACATGTCCGACTAGAGTTAGGGCATGACAATACCCTTCTCTGGAATGATCATTGAGAGTTCTAAGAAGTGGGCAAATGATGTCTACTACAAAATTTCTAATTGGTGATCGGTCATTCGCAACTTTAAATCATCCATTATTTGGACAACGTTGCTTAAATAGCAATCTACATTGATTATAATTAGGGTCCCCACCTTCAATATTTTTCTTCGGCTTGCTTCTGACATAGGGGCGGCTTCAAAATTCAAGGGAACACAATTCAAGTCTCTTTTGATCCAAGTTCTGCAATTTTAATCAAAAGTTTTAGCTCTTCTCAAAGAATCCGTGATTGGTAGTAATAGCAAAAGACCCAAAAATGAACATCCAATGTTGGTTAGGACCAAAATAAATAAATAAATTGTAGGAGAACAATAGCTTTTAAAAGCCAATATTCCTTTCAGTTAAATAAAAAAAACACACACTAATAACCATCCAAAACTTAGGCTAGTCAGTTAAAGGGAAATAATTGCATGTGTATTTATGTTATTTCAAAAAAAAAAACCATTTGGTCATTTATGCAGACTCTTGAGAAACTTTGACTTTTGATACTTAAAAAAACACAGGGGAAAGCTTTAAATATATAGGAAATACATTAAAAAAAAACTCTCAAAGTATATTGAGGACCACTGAGATAGAAACAACTAAACACATGAAGACCCAATACACAGAACGCAGAAGTCCACCCAAACATATTTTTATGAATCCTGATCCTTTGTTTCTGTGCTGGTGAGAAAGAGGGAACTGAGACCGGCAGTTTCAAGGTCTCAATTCTTTTTACTTTTTACAAATAAAAGGGCAAAATAGAGATTTCACAGCCACAGTTTGGGGGAGTTAAAGTAGACATTATGCTAAAATAAGGACCGAATGCCAATTTCCGAGAGCTTACAAGCTATTTATGGATTTATATAGAATTCTGGAAGAGTATAGAGAGGAGTCTATAGTAAAATTGGACAAGTTGAAGAACATTCCAGAACAACACCCCTAGTTTGACGCGAGAATCTTTCTATTTTCACAACCTATCCAAGCATAAATAAATAAAATTTTAAAAAAAAAGCTACCAGATAATAATTTAATATAGACAATCGAAAATAAATGGATTATTGAAAAAGAAAAGGAATTGAAAAAGATAACCCCAATATTTCATGTTTCCTATTCCTCAACATACATAAACTCACAGCCACAAAAACTAAAAACAAAAACAAATACTACATAAAAATTAAAAGAAAACAAAAAAAAGAAAAGTTTAAACCATTCCCCCCACCCACACACACACACACACACACACACAAAGGAGTTAATGATAATGCTGAAGAGAAGAGACAAGAGAAGAACGGCACAAAGGACACCTAAGATTCATCTCATCAAGCCATCCATCCAAGCAATCACAGTGAAAAACATGGCCACATGCGAGTCTCCGAACACGATCTCCAGCCTCAAGGCCGGAGAGGCAAACGAGGCAATCCTCGCCGGAGGCGTCATAAGAGAAAGGACGAGAAGAGTTGAGGGTTTCGGCGAGAGCGATGAGGCTAGCAAGACCGTGTGATGCCGAGATGGCGGAGGAGGAGGAAGACGGCGAGGAGAAGAGGCGGAGGCAGCGGACTATGGAGGAGATCCATCCGGCGGCGGCGATGATGAGAAGGAGTGGGATTGAGTTTGTTGGAGCTTCACTGAGGCCATTTGAGAGCCCCATTGATTGATTGTTCAAGGGTTTGGGGGAGACTTGGGGATGAAGAATGAATGAAGATGGGTCCATTTATGTATAGAGTTAATGAAATTTTTGCGTATATAACCTTATTTTATAGTTTAATTATATATTTCTATTGGTTTTTTTTTTTTTAAATTGACCCTTTAATTATTATTTGTTTTTTTAATGGTCAATTTCTTTTATATGATGTCTTGGAAGACTTTCAATGTTCATGCCAGTTATTTTTTAAGTGTTTTTTTTTAATTTAATTATTTAATGTTCTGAAAATTTTTTTGGGCCAATTTAATAATTTTTATAAAGCAAGTTGGATTCCTTTTTTCATTTCCATTAGTAGCTAAGTTGGTCCTTCCATATAAAGTAACTCCATTGTAATTTCACTCTATTACTTTTATGAATAGTTTGTAATATGTGTCGTTCAGTAATAAGAACGGACTTGAAGAACTTTTACTCTTTATATATTTATAAACAGTATTTCTTTTATACATTTGTGAAAAATATAATATTCTATATCATCCTATAAAAAGTAAGTTTTTTTTAGCATGTGTCAAAACTTGTATTTTTTAATTAAATAATAATTCAAAATATAAAATAAAAAGTAATTAATACTATTTTTTTAAAATAATATATTGAAGGAAAATTTTTATATAAATTTTTTTGAGGGGGAATAAATATTTTACTACCATTGCAATAGATGAGTAATAGTGTGATTAACTTGAAACGTAAAAGATCAAAGATTGAGAGTTCCAACTCTTTTCTAAAATATGATTAGGAACTTTGGAGGTATCAAATATGGCTTGTCTATATTGTTTAAATAAAATTCTCGGTGATATAGTATGGTGTAAAGTTCTCAAAATTTTTTTAAATTTGCATATTACATACACAAAATATAGTGTAGGTTACAATAGAATTTATTCTCACTCTAAAATTAAGTTGCACAATTTATTTTTATTATTTATTTCTTTCTTATTTACTTTTAATTTAGACCTTCTTGACATGTTAACTGAATTAAAAATTAATATAATTTATTAACCTGACAAATAATTGTTGAATTAAAATGAATATTTTCTGTGCAGTTCAAGGATAAAAATGGTATACTAAATGTTGAAAACCAAAGTAAATATTTTAATATGGTTGAAGAGCCAATTATGAATTTGATTGTTGAACCCAGTACTTTATCAATTTGTTTTTTAAACTAAATTAAATTGAACTTATTGAAATATCAACTATTATATTGCAGTTATAGTGAGATTTTTTTACTCAATATTTAGTATCCTAAACCAACTGTATATAATATTTTGTCAAAATAGTATACAAAATTAAGATGGAGTTACAATTTGTGTTGTTATTATATTGATCAAAATTAGTGATTCTTAGCAAATAAACAAGAAAAAAAAAACCTTCAATCATAAACCGTTACGTACCTTGTATTAAATTTGAGAGATTTTACATTCTAGTTTCCCAATTTGTAATGAATAGGTTTATCTGTGAGAGTTTTATATGAGAAGCATTTTTTTCTTTTTCAAAATTACATTTTCAAAAAAATATTCTCCAAAAAATATATAAGCAATAGTATATTTTTATATATGTCTATTCTTCAATTTACTGCATTTGTCACTAAAAAATAAATAAATAATATCATTGGTCCCATTTGTTTATCCATATTTAAAGAAAAAATAGCTTTCAAAGCACGAAGAACAAAAAAATTTCATTTACCAACGGCCTTCGAATCTATTGGTACACGGGTCGCTGATAGAGCTTTCACCGAGTGGTGAGAGTTCGATTCTCGACTGAGAGCACATTTCTGGGAGTTATGAATAGTAATTGTAGATGGGTGGCTTTCATGCCCTACGTGAAAGACGACCTGCTTTCCACTGCTCCACCAAGATTTGACAGACGTCCCCTATGGTCTCTAGTGGATTCACCCCACTCCTCTTCCCAACAAAAAAAAAAATCCTCACTGTCTCATTTAAATTCCAAAATTTAAAATTGAGTTTTTAAACTTTAAAAAGTTTTGGTTAATTAAAAAAATCTTAAATCATCAAATCAAAGCATATGTATATAATATATAACAGTATTAAGAGATGAATATTTGTGGTTGCTTTATTAAAAAATATATATATATATATATATATTTATGGTTGCAGCGTTGCGTGTGAGATTGAAACAAGGAAAGAGCTTTCCAGATGCGTCTAGTATGGTCTCATTTAGGAAATTCCATGATAAGAATTTCCACATCTTGTTTCACTATGCTGCTCATGCAATCACACTCGTATTATTATTATTATTACTATTTTTTTTTTTCTTTGGCTGCTCCTTTATGTCACAGTCACTATGAATTGCGTCATCAATTTTTATTTGGTTAGGTCTGAGCCTAACTCTATATACTATTCTTTTAATTTTCTGATGGACTTTTTTTTTCATGGAAAAATAAATTGTATAATTAACCAAAAAAATACAATCTTTCAAATGGGGAAAAAATAAACCTTGGTGTATAGTTCAAAGAAGTATTAAATTTATCATCACAAAAACAAATTATATGACTATAAAAATTTTCATGAAATAATTTTATAATTAAAAATGTGGTCAAGTTGGAATGATGTATTTAAATATATAAAAAACTACTAAAAATTTTCTACATATTTTCGATATAATTATATAGTTTATCTAATTTTTTTAAATTATTTTTATCTTTATTTATTTATTTTCTTTATTGTCTTGTAAAATTAATATTTTAATAAAATACTAAAAATATTTTTAACTATAATTATAGAGTGTATACAGGATGTCACTTATCTTGGATAAGTGCTGGCGAGCATGCCTATGAGAAGTGAGGTAAAAATATTTTACAGAGAAATTCACTAGTAGTCTAGTAGTAATTCATCACAAAATGTGTAAGTGAACAAGAATTCAAAACTTTTTTTACAAACTGTTCATCAGTATTGTTTATGGACTATATGAACAATACTATTTGTTGATCTTGATATGGATCCCATGCGGGAGGGAATAATGTTTTTCTCTTCTAAAATTGCATAACAGAGAATTTATCTTTAAGAGATTGATAAACCATCGTAACTGGTACTCCTTGTATTCTTTTTGGACAATATTTATGGTCTCCATTAAAATAATAAATTATTATTATTATTATTATTTCATAATTTTTGGATTTAACTTAAATTTAAAAAATAAATAAATAAAATTTTCCAACGCGTTGACGTAACCTACTGTTATTTTCCTCAAAAAATAAAATTTAGACGCTTAGATAGAGACGTGGCCGCAAGGACCACTCATGTACACTGCACTCAGATGCAACAAACAAAGAAAATGATAGAAATGGAATGGTACGCATTCGGTGATCCTGTTTTTGTCTTTATAAATAAGATACATTGATGATGTCATCAGGAGCACTCAACATTACCATTGCTGCCTGCTTATTACTTATTAGTTAGGACACCTAAATATCTTTTCATTCTAGTGGTTAACAAGTCACGGCTAATAAAAGCATCTTCTTAAAAATAAAAAAATATATATATATAATTAATGAACTTCATAAAAAATTTAAGTATAATTTCCAGGTTCATTTTAGTCTGGCTCTCACTTCATTTGTATTTACTATCATGGGCCCAAGTTGATAATATTTATCAAAATCACGCAATGAATGTTTATTTATCCTACTAAATAAATGTTTTATAAAAATTTTTATTACTCAAAATTCAAAATGCACATGATACAATGGTTAAAAAAAAAATTCCCGACTGTGAAGCAAACTTAGAGCATCTCTAATAAGTAGAGAAAGAGTGCTCAATGAGTGCTCCACGATTTCTCTGCCCATCAGAGAGTATTGGTGGCCACTGAGCGCTCAGTGGCCATCAATTGTTTAATTAGTAGGCCTTCCCTACATTCCAAATTATTTTTTTAAATACAAATGTAATGGGACTCATCTTTTGAATAAAGATTTTTTCAAAGAAAAATCAAAAGTTTTAACAATTGCATCATCCAAAGGTTAGAATTATTTTTTAAAAAATTTTAAAACTTTTCATTTCTATATATATACCGACATTCTCAAAGAAAACTTACATTTTTCTCCACTTCTTCATTTTTAAATTTCATATTCTATTATAGATAAAAATGCCTCTCCATCTACCTAAACTCTGAATTTTTCAAATAATTTTTCAAATTTTCCATATTCTTTTTTTCCCACCAAATGTGCAAAAAAATTTCAATATCCTCAAAATTCACAAAATTATCCAAACTCATAAAATTTTTCCCACTTTTATTTGATTGCCCAAAATCAAGTTTTCCATATGGTTATTTTATGTTTTCGGAACCTTTTTTTTTTTTTCTTCAATCCTAGCATTGCAAGTCAACAAGCCAACATAGAAACAAGTGCCGATCACCAAAATACAACAGAAACATGTTCATGTTTTGACTCAAAAATTTTCCCTTATTACACACAACCATTGAGTGAGAAAATTTTTCTAAATAAATCACAACGTGAAAATCAAGTTGAAAAACAACAGCCATGGACCATGGAAGATGATAAAATGCTCATGAGTACATGGCTTACAATTTCAAATATCAGTATTGTAGGCACTGCCCAAAACAATATGATGTTTTGAAAAAGAGTGAATGAGTATTTTAATAAAAATAGACGATCTTGTCCAAGAAGACAAACAATTAGTTGTAAGCAACATCGGTGTTGAATGCTTCCACTTATTAATAAATTTAACATATTATACAACAAATTATTAGGGGAGCATCATAGTGGATTGAGTCATGATTAGTTGAAGGAACGTGCTCGTACTCTATCTTATAATAATTGTAAAAAATATTTCATCCATGGGCATGTTTGGGTTATTTTGAAAATGATTCAAAATGGAAAGCAAATACTCCTCTTCTTAGGTCTTCAAAGAAATTAATCCAATATGGATACAAATATTGATATAGATGATAGTGAGTCCTATCAGTCAAAAACAGCAAAGGCGAAAATAAATACGAAGTGAAAAGGAAAGTCAAATGTGACCCAAAAAAATGTGGATGAAGAAATGGAAGTAAGATGGGATGAATTATGAGAATCGAGGAATTAAAAATTAGCATAAGTGTGAAATTTGAAAAAAATCTTTGAAAATGGTTATCGATCATCTAATTTTGACCATGGATACTAGTTACATGAATGTAGAACAACTTGAGAATCATCGTCTCATGTGCAATGTTATAAAATCAAAATATTATATTTAATGTTTATCTATTCTTTTTTTTTTGTGATGTAATTTTATTATTATGTAATTTTAAATTAATACAGTCATGTAATATAAATTTATCTTTACGTAAGTTTAAATTAATAAGGTCTTGTAATGTAGTTTTATCTATTGTGTTATATGTGATTAATGCAATTTGAATGATATGCAATTTTAAAGTAAATGTAATTCAATTTATAAAGCTGGCCATTAAGAAACTAACCATTATAAAAATTAGCGCTTTTAAAAGTAGTTGTTTGAAAACTAGTCGTTATAAACTAGTCATTTCATATATATATATATAATAAGAATAAGTTCCATACTTCTCCACTCAACAAACTCTATATTTTTGTAAACTACATCACTTTGTTAACATCCTAGAGAATGGATTCTACCCACTTGGAATAAATCAAGCAATTTGTAGTGGATGAGTTAATGGATGATTCAGAAGAAAAGATGTGCACATTACTAAAGGAATGAGAAAGGAGGAAAAAAGGTGACTCATCTAGTAGGCATAGACAAAGCCAAAAGCATTTAAATCATGATCCTGAAGCAGGACATGAAAGGCTTTCCAATGAATACTTTGCCAAAGAGCCAATATATCCTGATAATATATTTCGTCGAAGATTTCAAATATGCAAAGCATTGTTCTTGGGAATCATAGAAGCACTTGAAAGCCATTTAGAATATTTCCAATTAAGGGTTGACGCAACTGATAAATGGGTACTTTCACAACTTCAAAAATGTACTATTGTTATCCGACAATTAGCATATGGGGGTACCAGCTGATCAATATGACGAGTACATTAGAATTGCTGAATATACTGCAATTGAATGTTTATTTAAATTCTATCGATGTATGATTGAAAATTTTGTGGCAAGGTATCTAAGAAGACCAATTTGATGATGTTGGTTATTACTTCAACTACATTCTGAGCGTCGCGGCTTTCCTGGTATTCTTGGTAGCATAAATTACATGCTGGTTCTAATAATGATATATGTGTGTTTAACCAGTCTCCTTTGTTCAATGACATATTATATTGATACACTCCTAAAATTTAGTTAAATGTTAATGGTAAAACATACACGAAAAGATATTATCTTGCTAATGGTATATATCGAGATTGGGCAACATTCGTTCAAGGTTTCTCAATTCTGGAAGCCCCGAAAAGGATCAAGTTCAACTAAATGCAAGAGGCTAGACAAAAAGACGTTTACCATGCATTTATCATGCTTCAATCTTGATGGGCAATTGTACGTGTGGCCCTGCTTGCTTTTGGTACAAGAAAGAATTAAGAGATATAATGGGCACATGCATAATATTGCATAACATGATTGTGATGATGATGAAAATGAGTCTCCATTCCTTGTCAGTTGAGAGTGAATTCAAAATTTTCAAGAATACTTAAGAAGAAATGTAGAATTACATGATGAAGAAGTACACCATCAACTTCGATCAGACTTGGTAGAGCATATTTGATGCTATTTTGGAGTGAACGAAGATGATTAAATTAGTGTTTTTATATATTTTATTAATGAATTTAATTATTTAATATTTTTACTATTATTAATTTATATCAAGTTGTTTTCCTATTTCTCCATCAATTTAATATTTTTTTTAAGTTTTTATCATCCACAAATTAATTAATTATTTTCAAAATAATATAATAATTTATTATTATTCATACTTTTTTAGTATTTTAAATATTCATTTTGAAATATACTATTTAAATATATTATTTAATATTTTATTAAATAATATGTTTTAATGAAATATATAATGTAAATAATTAAAAAAATAGATAAAATTATTGTGGGTCTTATATTATAGTATACTCCCTCCGTTCTTTTTTATCTGTCTTGAATAACCGAATCTCACATATTAATAAATTTAGTTATTTCACAAACTTTTATAAAAGGTTTGTTCTCTTTCCAAAATTACCCCTAATTTATACCTATACATTTATCTCTCATACTTAATTCTAAGAAAAAAAATTGAATAATGTGTTAGGGTAATTTTTGGGAAAAATAATAAATGCTTCTTTGATATTAGAAAATGACAGATAAAAAGGAACATGGATTTACGAAAGATCAAAAAGGAACGGAGGGAGTTAGTATTATGGAAGATTATTTAATGGGCAAGAACTTAATGGGTCAATGAGGTGGCATCGATATCAAACTGTAGATTAGTATAACGATTAAAATTGCTCTTATAATCTAATGTCCATATCCACCCGGGGAGTGTGTATAAACCTAACAATCAATTTTATGATGTGATCGATGCATGCCCTCATATGTCATTTTTCTACTTTATATAGCGATAGAGCCATCTTATCAAATATCAACTTAGTATTTTAGTGGAAAAACCTTTATTTTTAAGCTATCAGCTGTTTTGGCTTATCTTAAAAAGGTCCTATTGAATTATTTTCCTACAAATTATTTATTTTCAAAAACTCATTATTATTAATTTTTAAGCAGACAGCATTTTGCACATTTTTAAAAATTGTTTGTATTTTTATCTGTTTAGAACCTTTTTAAATTTTTTTTAAAACTTATCTGGGCATGCACGATTTTTATATTTCGTATTATTGTTTAAATAAGCTAAGAAAAATAATATTATATGTTTCTGAGTAATCATATGTAGGATGAGATATTTAAAAACATCTTGCCCAAATATTTTTTTTTAATATTTTAAAAAATATGTTTTAAATAAATATGATAAAATATAACCAACTTTAAAAAAAAAATGTGTTAAAATAGTAACTATATTTAATTAAATCACTCTTGCTCTTGACAAATAAATGTCTTTACAGCCATATTGTTATAAATATAAAAGAAATCATAGTTAATTTTATAAAACAATCCCATATATATATATATATATATATATATATATATATATATATATATATATAGATATATATATATATATATGAGATCTTATGGGACGTATGATAAAAATCATGGATGTGCGATTATCAACCGATCTAGATTTCGATCCGACTAACGATGATAAGCGTGAGTTAATACAGTAATATATATAGTAATTACTGTTTGGAACAGTATAATAAATAATAATATTGTTCATCAATATCAGCCGTTGGATTTTGATTCAACAGCTGATAATTGGACGTCCATAGATTTCTTATCTATGGACGTTCATAGAAGATGTAAATTCTATATATATATATATATATTTGTTTTTTATAAAATACGAACAATCTTGACATGCATAAATGTGGAGTTAATCTTTTAATATACATGTATTTATATTTTATGTGATCTAAGATTTGAACTAGTCTCTTTAAGATGATACAAATACTTACACAAATGCCCTTGTAATAATAGATCAAGAAATAGTTGGCATATGTATGTAGTTATATACATGGTTTATCTATTTTAAAAATGGTAAAGCTAATCTTTAAAAACTTACATCTTATCTCAGCATCATCTTATAAAATATACTTTAATATATATATAATATTAATATCATATGTTTCAATGTTGAGTTGAGTGGCTGCCATATCAATGGATAAAATAGAGTAGACAAAAAGTACTTAATAAATAGTAGGAAGGATGCAAGCAGAAATTGATGTAATATTATAAAATAATTTCAAAATTTAGGATGGAGATTTGGGGAGATTTGCAAGGTTAAGCATGTGTTTGTTAGCGGCGGCTGAAGCGTATGGACAGTCTTTTTGGATCCCACAATACACCGAAAACTCTTGTTAATGTCTGGCTTGCTTCCATTACAATCCCTTGACATTGACTCTTCACTGTGTACTGGGTTGGACCTATAGGCTAGTGCAACCAATCTTAAAATGGGAAAAGTTTTTACTTCCAATTTAATTTGTATCTTAGTTCTTTGAAAAGGTAAAATTTACTGTTTTTTAAGATATTAAGCACATGCCAAAAAATGATCAAATTATTAGATGATTCACCGATCACAGTCTTTATGTCTTCAATTGATAATACATTTAATAACAGTAATAAGTTAGATGTGCATAAAATATAACAACCCAATATCAGATATAGCTTTGAATCTATTTTTAAAACATCTCAATGCTACTTCCCTGGATTTGATATGTACTTACAAAACTAAATGTATAAGAGAGATCTAGCTTGGTACATAATTATCATACCATATATACATTAAATTTTTAAATATAGTTGTGTAAGGAAACCTGTCAGACACCTTCTCATTACTCCTAGGTCCTCGGACACTACAAAAGAGACAATTGAAAATGTTGAGCTAATTATGCTTCCACTGTCTTGATAACCTTCATATTAAAGTTAGCCAAAAACCTTTTATTGTATTTCTTTTGAGTTAACAATAATTTTTCTTGACTTCTGTTTCTTTGTATCTCTTACAAGAATTTCTATGTATTTTTTTATCATTAATTTCAAATTTGCTTAACTACTATTTTAGCTTGATAATCTCATGCGGAACTCTTACAAACAATCAACATATTATCAATATAAACCATTAACAAAATGTTAGTTTTGGAGGGGTAGGTGTGTGTAAGATAAACACTCAATCTCACAAGAAACTAAAACGCACACACACAAATATGCAAGAGAAAGAAAACACACAAGTTGGTTATCTAGTTTGGCACAACCTTACCTATATCTGAGGGGTCAAGCCCGGAGAAACAATCCACTAAAAGAGGTAAGGAATGAAGAGTACAACACACTCTCTCACTCACACAATAACAAAGAAAACCCTTTTAAGATTGGCCGATGCCCACTCTTCTCAAGCTATACACATTGGCGTCTCTCACACGTGGCTCATCTTAAATCTTCAAGTACGGTATCTTATATAGACACACCTACATCCTAATAGATCTTTCTCTTTTAGACTTCTCCGCGGCTTCCTAACTTAGACACCTTAAAAAGTTAGATGTTGCAACACTAGTTGCAACCGGACTTACAACACTGCCCATCTTGCTGAACCTAACTAAGTTCTAGCCCTAGTTACAACTGAACTTGCGACACTTTCAACCCTCCCGATTCCTTTAGTTGGCTTTGTAGTAGTTGACTCGTCTTGAGCTCCTCCTGCCTATAACCACTTCCTTCCTCACATCATTTCAGCAAGCCCCTCTCCTGAGGGTCGCACCCACCAAAGCGTGAACAACCATCTCACCAAAGATGGTCACCGAAGATCTCTCGATCTTCTTTCCAATTATGGTCCAAGTTTGGTCTTTAATTATGATCTTCAATTGATCCATCAATCTTTTGTTACTAAACTTGATCTCTTCTTATTCAAGTTTAGTCTTCAATATCTTCCAAACATGATCTTCAATCATCCATATGCTTGAGTCTTCAAACCTTCAATCAAATTTCACCATGTGTGACTTGTATCCTTAAATAACTCCACCCATACATAGCCATCATATTAACTTAAGCTCCATGTAATCTTCATGATGATCTTGCCAAAATATTCCTCTCTTTTAGAAATAGATCTCTTATAAAAGGAGTTTACTAAAGATATGATTCATCATCCCGGATCTTACCAAAGATAGAAAAAATCATACTTAAGATAAAACATACTCTTTTAGAAGAGATCTTTTTACCTTGATGCTTTTTCCAAATATTGTTATTCTTCATGTGAACCAATGAGAGGAATTTCTCTAAGCATACTCTTCTATCATAATCTTCTAGTTCTTACATCTTCATGCACCATGTCACCATGCATTAGCCACATCATCATCCTTGTAACCTCTTTATTTGTCAAGTCACCATTGCCACGCCATCTCCTTTTGCCATATAATCTCTTGGCTTGTCACATAATGTCAATCCAAGTCTTTAGTCGTAACACAAAATAAAAGAATCATCAAGAAGAAAGATAAAATAACACTATAAAACCTATGACGGTAGGTATTCTATTATTATAGGGTCTATTCCTACAATATATACCATTAGTAGCAGAAATTCAAATGGCCACTAATGTGTGCATCTATAGCAGTGAAAAAACCTGCTATTGTAGCCCTTATAGTGGTGGAAAAATTCGTTGCTATAGTCCTTATATGGTGGATTTTTCCGCTTCTATTGGATGTAATAGTGGCAAAGAAATTTCTATAGCCGAGGAAAAGTCTGGCAGCAATATATAACCTTAAATGCCCACTACCAACCAATCCCATTCCCCTTGCTCCACCTTTGTAAGGCGATTTTTTTTACACGTACTATATCACCTTGAAAAAGGATTGTAATATGTCTTTTTCAATTGGCTTTTAAAGTCTTCCACATCTTGTTAAATGATTGAAGCATCCATTCTTTGAGAGTAATGTCAACATCAACATCAACATCAAAGACATCCTACAATATAAGAAAATTAAAAATATCATAAACTTGATTCAGTTAAAGCTAACAATTATGTAGAACCATAGGATTATAAATAATACCAACACTCTTTGCCATACTCTCTCCTTATCTTCTTGTAGCACATGTCTCTAATCTGTGCATCAAAAGACAAAAATCTAGCTCTATATATTATTATACAATGAAATTGACCTAGATCTTGAACACCATCAATGACTGGTTGTCCTTTGTTATTAGCTAGCACCATTTTTTTAGGGCTTTACATCATTGTTCCACAATCTCTGAAGATGGTACAAGCACTATCATTCTTTTAAATTCATGAAAAACAATTGAAATAATATCTCAAATATTGAACTTCTTAAGTTATACAAAATTTGAGTGATCAACATATATTTATAAAATATTCTAACCCAAATCAGATGTGAACACATCGTAAATAGAATCTTGAGTAAATACCATGCTTACATAGTGATTTGAGCTTGGAGTAAACAAAGTCAGACCTTCTACTCTACCACATCTTTTAAGAGGCCACATTTAGTTGTAAGATAATATAAAATGATAATAATAGCAATTGTAATAATATGAATAATGTCATATAAGCCAAAAATAGCATTATAAGTTAAACAATCAGTAAAAATAAATTTATATATTAATATCGTCTACAATAATATCATAATAATGTAAGTTATATATATACACAATCTTTTTTACTTTGATCACAAAACTTAAATGCAAATTGGGAAATATTAACAAATCTTTATAAATAAAACATCTTAATTAGCGTCATCATCATATTCCTCAATTGTATCCTCCATCAAGATATCCATGCCAACATAAACAAGAGATTCATCAACCATTACTCCTTGCATATCTGTCTTTTCTAAATCTATGCTATTATTATGGTTAAAAATGTCATCCTCTAAATTTATTTCATTACATGGTGTGCTTTGCAAATAATTTTTAGTTGAGAGATAATTTTACATGTGACAAAATTCATTTGGTTTTGTTTGTATAGCCACATGCTAATTTGGTTTGGAAGGATCTTGAACATCTAAAGCTTGTAATGCTTGAGATGACAAAATGAAAGGCTCATCATATTAATTCACTCCATTTTTAGATAATTGATTTAAGCTCATAAGAGTAAACAATAAATCATCCTTCTTTACTCTTTTTGTAACTTTAGCCCACTCATAGTTGACCAATACAGTATACTTCCATTAATGGTAATTGAGTTTAATGATATTATTTAATGATCCAAAGTATGTTGTATTACTCGAGATAGGTTTTTTGTCACTCCCACTTGCAAAACTCATAATTGAAGCGGTGGCAACCATTCCATTATTCTATGTTTTCCTTCTACGCTCCTTAGTTTTAACATATTTTCATGCATTAACAATGTAAGTAAGCATTATAACTCTTGGTTACTATATCTTGACCTCTACTTAAATTTATAATTTTTATAGAAAAGGAAGAATTTTTGCCCTTTTTGAACTATATGAAATATCCACTTATCAAATTTCTAATGGTGCATCTTATCAAGCTTTATGAGTTATGCTTTATGTTTCCTAAGTAAATGAGCAAATTGTTAGCTACATTTTGTTTATACAAAACATGGTACATGTATAAATTAATGCATGAAATAATAATTCTTACCCAACATAATCATTAAGAGATTCATAATTGAATAGCATGTAACAATGTTCGTGACTCCACTCATAGGATTAAGAATAGATGTTGATTTTTCCTATATAGCAATTATCAAATATGTCCTCAAAATCATCATTATGCACTATCTTATAAATATTGCATCAATACTATCAAAGCATTTTAAAGAAAGGGTAATACATTCCTTAATAATATAGCCTTCCACAATTGAATCTTTTGGCTTGTACCATATGATTTCAATGTGAGAAGATACCTAATATCAAATAATCTATTATATGTGAAAAAAAAATCAACTAAAAAGTGTAACACAATTTACATAAAGAATATACAACTAAATATATCCACCAACTAACCTCTAAGTAGGATATATCCAATGGTATCATATAGTCCGGGAAATTTTGCCTCTGTAATAAATGGATAACTAGGTGTATCATTACAATAAAGAACGATAGCGGAAAAATCCTGCCTAGATTGCAAAGATTCAGTATAACTGTCAACTACAACTTATCAAGATCCTTCCCACATCTTTTCTTTGAACACAGTTCTCTAAAAAATAAATACAATTCAACTATAGTTGCTGCAACTGGCTTTGACAATGTTCCCAATATTACTCTAAGTAGTAATTTTTGCATTACCACATAAGTAGTCATGATTTTGAGAGCTAAAATGTTGCGATCTTTCTAATTTACACAATGTGAAATATTTGAAGAATATCCTCTAGAACTCTTATTTTTTTCTAATATAGTTAAAATTTCTTTTTTATCTAGTATATGGATTATGTAGCATGTAGGAGGGATATATATTTTTATTTCCAAACTTAATTGGATGAATTTTTCTTGTATTCTTATCCCACATAAATCTAAGCTAGACTTTAGATTGACGTAACTCCAATCCAAATGAGTCTTCTTGAGTTATCTTTGTCCTCTCTGCCACTCTAGGTCATCTAATCGTGCATCCAAAACGTTCTCTCTCCTTTTTTTTTTCCCTAACCTTAAGTTCTATTTTTTATAGTTTAGAATTCAGATTTATGGGTGGAACACGGGCAAGAACATGGCGATATATTGGGTTGTGTTACTTTAAAAGTCACGTGATCCTCAAGTCTAAAGCAAATGCATGCATAAACACAGGCTTAAAATGTGAACATGGGTGTGTAAGTTGAAACTTGAGAAAAAGTAATCAACACGGTCATGAACAAGGCTGTGTTTCTAGTCATGTTCAACCTTACAGCTTTATAACTCAATCAAAAATGCTCCAAATTAATTCAAAATTGTCCAAAGCCATTCCTTTTGCTTCAAATAAGTGAATTAAATTCAACATATTAATGAATTAACTACCAAAAAAAATAATCATAAAAGCAAGTAAAATGAGTGAAATATTAATCTTACACACACACACACACATAATTAAACCCTTATCAGAGTCATGCAATTAGTAAGATTCTAACTTGAAAAATTAATCTAAAATTTGAAGAATAGAGTTATGAAAGTTAAGTCCAGTCATGTGAAGTAATGCCTAGCACACCATCGACTTATCAAACAAGTAGTAAGACCCTAACTAGAAAATTTTCATTTGATCATAATTTTAGTGCAATATCAATAATTCTAGTGGAAAGTTTGATGCCGACTTATGGAACACAAGATCTTGATCTGAATGCAAATGAGGATGTCATTTGAGAAAAGCTGGAACACCGGAGGAGAAGTAGGACTCAACATAACTTAAAACAATAGATTATTAGTAGTGAATGAGGCATTTATATAACTCTAAGTTTAGAGAGGTTAAGTTTTAACTAGGTGATATGATGCTAAAGAATAATATTGTCACGCCTTGTCTCGCAGAATCGGCACGCGACAACCACCGTGACAACTTGAGGAAGGGTACAAACTACCCAACCCTTAAGTCGCCGCAAGGCTTACAACCTCTTGGATTTACACAAAGTTGAACACTAATCACAAGTAAAGAATCATACAAGCATGGAATTCAATAATTGCACAAAGAATTAAGAATTTCATAAAGCCTGCCATTGAAGGTTCAAAGAGGCATACAAATCATAATATACAACTAAGGTTTCCAACAAGACAAATATGCAAGTAATACATGTTCATAGAGTCAAGGACACTAGTGGATCCATATTTTTTATACAATGAAACCATGTTAAAAAAGAAACAAACATACACCAACGCTCAAGGTAAAGAAAAATGAAACAAGTAGATGCTAAGCACTTCGCCTCGCTGTAACGCCACTAAACACTATACCCTAGAAAGAGGGAAGAGGGTTGTGTAACTAAAGTCACCCAATGAGTGGATTAGCATAATTCTATAAAGATATGAAGCCATAACATTTTAATTCAAATAAACAAGCTTTTACAAGTATACATATAACTTCAAAACATTTTAGCATATATATATATCAACATATATAAATAGGTTCCATAATGGGCATAAGAACCAATTTTATTAAATGAAGCTTCCAACATTTACCAATAATCATTTTGGCTTAATACTAAATTTTAAAGAGATCATCATGAACATCATCACAAAATCATTAACAATAAATATTTTGGCATTTTGAAACTGAATAAAAACTTCAAGGTTCACAAGGAAGCTTTTGGCATAATACAACAATCCAAATGAAGCTACAATCAAAATCTGTTTCAAACTTATCAATAAAACCATCTTTCCAGAAAGGATATTTAATATCATAAAGGAGGCCCAAAATTTAAAGCACCAATTCAAGAAATCATAGTTTTGCAAAAAATGTAATTCAACACCATTCTCAAACACAATAGCCTGAAAAACTTCTCTGACTTTAGCTACCATCGTGACTAAGTCCTGAGCTGTCAAACTCTTCATACCCTTGACGTTGGCCCACCGAGACCCCGTGTGGTGACCCCGGGTTCTCGGTGTATTACCCAATCAAGAATTCTTCGTGCCACCCAAATTGGGTACCAGACATGATCCAAGTCCACCACACTGCCTCTAAAGGCCGGAGCTTGAGGACCCACTACTGCAGTAGATGGGTATACAACCTCATCACCATCAAAACTAAACACTGGCAAGAACATCAAGGTCGTAGCTAACACTTTCATGTATATGTTCAAGCTCTGGGGGTGTCCAAATAATACAATTCACATTCACATATCACAATGTCCACATTTAGGACAAGCATTCGGGTTTCAAAATTGAAATCATTTTCATAATCATAGAATGTTAAAAGTGTGAATATGTGAAAAAAGAAGTTTCACAAACTATTCAAATCCATGAATACAAGTAGAATCATAGTCATTTTCATTCATATGTTTAGGAATTTCATATAAAAGGCAATAACATAGTAAACCATTTCAAACCAATGAAAGCATTGATTTAAATATGATAAAGACAAGAAATAATTTCATCAAGCGTGTAAAAGCATTTAAAGATCCTAATAGAATCATGAATTTTAACATAACCCACTCACACAACTTAGGAGACTAGTTGGACTAGTTTCCACAAGGGTGCTAGTCCTCCGCCGGTTCCTTGCCTCGGTTTGAGCATTCACCACCTAACCAAAACACACACACACACACACACAACAATACCCAACCAACAAGGAGATAAGAAGCAACAAGAAAAACATGAAGAAGAGATGCATAGAAGAAACCCTAAATCTATATTCAATGCAACTCTAATAAAGGCTTAGGTTGACTCAAACTTGACTCCAATGAGTTCCAAAATACTTCCATGGAGATCAACTCCATTCTCAAACAAGGAAAAAAAAGAGAAAAAAAAAGAAAGATTTATTGGTGCTACAGTAATGCTACTACACTACACTTGATTTCAAGCACAATGGAAGTCTATGGATCCAACAAGAATGACGGAAAAAGAAAGTGTACATCTTCAACTCATGCTCCTATCATCTAACCAACAAGAATGACACATACTGATGAGTGCATTTCATATCATATTAATTTACCCTCAATTTATTCTTTTACTTATCCTCTAGCATATTTTTGTGTAGATTCAGTGCTATTCTGGGTATATTTGTTCTTTGTACAGGATTTAGGGGCTCGAAGCAATTTGGAGTGAAATCGAGGAAGAAAAAAGCAAAGAATAAAGATTTTGCTAAGTGCTCAAGTTGAGCACGGGCAGAGTATGGGCGTGCTTTGTTCCACTGATTATTTCAGCATGGAGACAACCCAGTGATAATTCAAGCAGGGGGCGTGCTCTCAGGCCAAGTACGGTCTCAGCACAACTGTGCTCATCCCCCTGATTATTCCAGTTTGAAGATAGTTTCCACCAACGGGGAGCACGCTCAAGATGCTCCTAGCACGGTCGTGCACAGACGAAGCAGGGGCGGAGCATGACCGTGCACCTCCCCTGATTCTCCCAAGCAAGAACTTAGCCGATTCACTCAGAAAGCTCAATGAGATAACACGGTCTAAGCACGATCGTCCTTAGACCGTGTCGAGCCTGAAGCCAGCCTTTTAACTCCAACTTTCTAGGGTTTCAAGCTCATCTTTGTCTTGGGATTTTCTTCTCCACCGGGAGGACTTTGATGAAGGCGAAGATCAAGCTTTCACCACACCATTGAAGGGAACTAAGGATGAGTTGGAAGCACAAGGGAAGTGAGGCTAGCATAAGGAGCTCAACTAGGAAGAATATCTTGAGAAGGAGGGAGTCATGTCTTCTTCCCTTAGATCTTTATTTGTTTCTTCCATGTTGCACCCATCCATGAGGGACTAACCGTTCTAGGTGCCCTAGGATGTTGAACTATGATGTTTTGCATGCTTTGAATATTTCTTCTAATAATCTACAGAGTTCTTTTGGTTTTTTGTGTTTAATCTTGTATTTGCATAACTTGATGTGTTTGATTTGCTTAGTTGCTTAGGTAAAATTTGGTATGTAAATTGCCATAGTTGTAGTTGCCTCATGTGATTGCAAAACTCGATGTGTGTAAAACCATAGTACTATAGCAAAACTTGGTGTATTTGAGAACTATAGAATGTACCTGGTAGGCATTAGAAATCAGTCAGCATGCTATAGCTCATAGGAATCTTCCCGGGGCATTGCTCTCTTGCTGTTGAAACACTCTATCCTAATCCGCCTGATAATTCCACTTGCCCTATCTTTTACTTGTTTTACTTTCTCTTTGTAAACTGAATCCTATTCTTGTTTAACTAGAGATTAGAAGAAGAATTAGTACTTCAAGTCCAGTCCCTGCGGTTCGACAACCCTACCCCTCATAGGGTACCACTGTATTACTTGTGTGCAATCCGTACACTTGCGGAGAGTGCATCAAGTTTTTGGCACCATTGCCGGGGATCGGCAACTTTAGAAAAATTTGGACTATAGTGATCTAGTTTGTTAATAATGTTCATATTTGTGAATATCTATTTTCTCTCTTTCTTTTTAATCATTATTTTTGGTTTTATTTTCATTTTCATTCTTTTAATTCTTGTGAGCTTACACTGTCCTATCTTTTGCGCGTAGGTACATTTGTATGACTTGCGAAAGCACTTCTTCCCCATTGGTGAACCCTGATCTTGAAGTTGAAAGAAATTTCTGAAGAAGAATCAGACAGATCAATTTGAGTGAGATAGGGTCAGTGGAAATTAGTGTAGAAGTTGGTCAAGAAGAAGAGATGGCTGGAAATTAACAACAAAACATTTCTGATTATACTGGCCAAATCTTGAAGGAGTAGGCTCAAGCATCATACGATCTCTTGTTGCGGCGAACAACTTTGAATTGAAGCCCAATTTCATTCAAATGGTGCTACAGATGTGCTGGTTTGATGGGTTTCAGGATGAAGACCCATATGAGCATTTAAGGAGTTTCTTAGAAATTTGCAATACCTTTAAGGCGAGCAATGTGTTTGAGGATGCTATTCGCCTGAAACTCTTTCCGTTCTCATTGAAAAAAGGCCTAAATAGTGGCTAAGTTCCTTACCACTACGGTCTCTTACAACATGGAAGCATGTGTCAGAAACTTTTCTTACAAGGTACTTCCCTCCAGCAAAGATCACTAAGTTGAGGAGTGATATCTCCTATTTTCTGCAATTGGAATCAGAATCCTTGTATGACACTTGGGAGAGATACAAGGAGATGTTGAGAAAATGCCCACAACATCGAATTATAGAGTGGATGCAAATTCAAATCTTTTACAATGGATTAAACAATGCCACCAAGTAGATGTTGATGCAGCATCTGGAGGTTCTCTGTGTAACAAGCAACCAAGTGAGACATACAGTTTGATTGAAGAAATGGAAAACAATGGTTACCAATGGAGGTTTGAGAGGAACAAACTAGCTAAAGCAGCAAGTATTTATCAAGTGGATGCCATTACTACTCTTATAGCACAAGTTGAATCAATTATTAAGAGGTTGGACACCATGCAGTTAATCTCTCATGTGTCAGAACCTCCTTGTGACAGTTGGGACCTCCAAATGAGCCAGGCTATTCTTCTTCTTTTGATACTAGTGCAGGGCAGATTGAGTAAGCAGATTTTGTTGGGCATAATCATCGCTATCAGAATAATCCGTACAACAACACATACAATGCAGGATGGAGGAATCATCTGAATTTTTCATGGAGTCAACCAGGACAAGGGAAAGTGGCACAACAACAATAGTATAAATCTCTTTCTTAGGGTACACAACAACCGTCCTCTTCTTCATCCTCAGAACCATCCAATGAACTCACTGGTTTATTGACTCGATTCATCAAAAGCACTGAAACTCGTCTCTTGGGTCATGAGGATATAATGAGGAATACTAATGCCACTATGAGAAATCTAGAGCAACAGATGGCCAGATGTCCAAACTAATCGAGGAAAGGCTCTTGGGGTCCCTCCCTAGCAACACAGAGGTAAACCCAAAGGAATTCCTGAAGGGTATCACTCTAAGGTGTGGGATTCAACTTCCAAGCCAAGCTAAGAGGAAGCCTAAGGTAGAGATTATAGAACCCACTATTGACATTAATCCAGAGGCTCCAACTAACTTGGAGGAGAAAACAAAGGAACAAGGTAAGGAAAAAGATGCACTGTCGGCATATCAACCAAAACTTCCTTACCTAGTGAAAGTAAAGAAGGATCAATAGGAGGAGTAGTATAAGAGATTCCTCAATGTGTTCAAGACTTTGCATATTAATGTCCCATATGTTGAAGCTCTTGCTTAGATGTCGAGATATGCTAAATTCTTAAAGGAACTGCTCATGAACAAGAGGAAACTAGAGGAAGTGTCTTCAGTGACACTCAATAAAGAATGTTTGGCGTTGATCAGTAACAAACTACCCAAGAAAGAGAAAGACTCTGGGGGCTTCATTGATCCTTGCACTATAGGGGGGTTAGTGGATGAGAAAGCTTTATCCGATCTTGGAGTGAGCATTAACCTCATGCCCTACAAAATCTTCTAGAAACTTGGGCTTGGAGAACCGAAACGCACCACTATGACTTTGTAGCTAGCTGACAGGTCCATCAGGTAACCAAGAGGCATAATCGAAGATGTTCTGGTTAAGATGGACAAGTTCATTTTTCGGTAGATTTCATCATTCTCGATGTTAATGACAAGGTGGAGGTACCATTGATTCTGGGAAGATCGTTCCTAGTAACTTCAAAAGCTCTTATTGATGTTAAGGATGGCCGAATGGCACTTCGTGTAGGCAAAGAAGAGATTACTTTCAAACTCCGGGATTCCATGAGACATACTATGGATTTTGATGACACATGTTATTGTGTGGATGTTATTGATGAATTGGTCTCTAAATTTATGCAAGATACATTCATGAAAGATAAGCTTGCTGAATTATTAGAAAATAATCCCTTGGAAGATGAAGCACCGGAGGAGGTAATAGAAGAATCGTGTTGTTTAGACTTGGTGGCCGTCGAGGTCTTTACACCACTAGATCCGCCAAAGAAAAAGACCTCTCATGCAATGAAGTAGTGGAAGAAGGTGACCACCAAGAAGAAAAAACCACCCATCTCACCACCTATTTCCAATGTTCCCGACCGTTCAAATCCTTGGACTTTTGGTGAGATCAATTTACTTGATTCGTTATTACCATATGCTTGTAATTGTATTTCCGTTGGCCATGAGAGGTCGTGATCCCATGAACCTCCTTGAGTGAGGAACAGGTACGTCAAGCTAGTGACGTCAAACAACCACTTCTTGGGAGGCAACCCAAGTTGTTTTGTTTTCATCGTGGTCATGTTTTGTGCTCTTATCATTGTTGTTTTCTTTTGTTTGTTTCTGCGGATGCTGTGCTCTTTGTAATTTTGATCTCTCATCACATTTTTATTTTCTTTTCAGTATGTTTGCAATACTTTTTATCACCTTAAGTGTTTTTATTGTCAGCCACTGAGGAGGATAGGCTTTACCTTGGATTTTTTCAAGCCGAGCACGGGTTGGGCACACCCCTACTTGTGCCCCTGATTTTCTCTGTCTTCAGTCTCTGAAGTATTCCAGGGTAAACACGGGCTAAGCACAGGCATTCCAAACCATTAAGCATGGTCTATAAGCAATTTACATGATCGTACTCTTCCCTCAAAAACTTACGGGGACTTTTCCTAAGAAAATCAGAATGAGGAAAATGCCTAGAGCACGACCGTGCTTCACCTAGTAGTACTTGCCCTAACTCTAGCGCTTGTGCATGAGCGTGCTTTGCCCGTGCTCAGATGTGAACGGTAGCGCCCCATTGTTATTTGAAACCTTTCACCGACGTCCCCTTCCCATCCACCTTGACCCCTAGCCTTCTTCTTCCCCCTCTCACGCTTTAGATCTCCGTGAAGTTTCATATTCTTATCGGTTTTTGGTTATGGCAATTCCTCCTCTTCATATTCTTCTCACTCGACTCTAGCAAGCCGTCGAATGTATCCTGTTTTTTGCTTTGAAACTCTATCTTATCATTTTATTGATCTTGTGTTGGTATCATTGTTTTATGGTCGCCCAAAGCACGATTGATAAGTGCTTGTGCGATATGAATGCGTAGCGTTCATTCCTTATGTTGAGCATTACTTTCCTCAGTTTTCTACATTAATATGTGTGTTTTTTATGTTACTTTTACGCAGGTAGGGTTGTGAGGCCGAGTATGAAGGAAATGGGCCAATGTGGATCATAATGCACCTATTTTGGAGGAGATCTTGTTAAGGTTCAAACGCGAAGACATAGGTCAGGTGCAACATTGTTCACAGCCGGCCGAGAAATCAGAGAAACAGAGAATCCACACGGGCGTGTGGAAATTATCCACGCCCGTGTGGAAATTCCGCACGGACGCGTGTATTGTCCACGCTCGTGGAGTTGCCCGATTCGACCCTCTATTTAAAAGTCGATTCAGCCCCGATTTTTGGTATTCTTTTTCTCCATCTTTTTCCCCAACTTGTGAGAGAGCTTCGCTAGGGTTTTCGAGGGTATTGGCCAAGGTTTTTGGAGAGGTTCTACTGGCTCCGACATCGTGATTCCATTAGGAAGAAGGTTGGTAGGGAGCTTCCATCGAGGCGTATACTATACCGGACGAAGGAATCCTTGGACGACGAGTAGAGGACTTTCCACAAGACCATCGACACGACCATCGAGGGGTTTCTTTATGGATTCATTGCTTTTTACATTCGATTTCTTTGATTGTACTAAGCTCCATAGAGAGCTAAACCCCTAGTGGGTACTTGGATGATTGTGAACCCTAGGATGTATTCGTTTCATTGAACTTCTTTATTATGCTTTCAATAAATTGATGTTTATCGTGAGTTCCAACCTTGAATGCTTGATTGTATGAACATTTCCGTTAGAGTGACACTAGGGTTGAGAGTTCTTGTTGGTAACCTTGTGAGTGAGTGACACACCACTAACGTTAGACAAAGCTAGGTTGGAGAGGGTTGAGAGGGTGAGTCGAGAGGTACAGGAGTGTCCCCTTTCCCCTCCGACGTGATAGATTCTACCTCCGTTCCTCGAGTTCTTTGCGGCCATAATGGAGTGACTGGTCTAAGGGATGAACCTCCGCTGGGGCCTAGTTGCGCGTGCAATGGAGTGAAGCGTTGAGAGGATCTTAGTATCTAGGGCTTAATTGTGGCTAGGGACCTTCCACCTGGACTAAAGGGGTAGGTCTATATTTAGGAAGAGATTTATCACTTGGAATCCCTAGAGCTCATTGCAACTCTATGCGAGTGCGAGGTGTTTAGATTGTTCGATTTCTCCTCCGGGACATGTATAGAGTTAGGCATAGTTGACCTTAGATTTGGGACTATGTATGTAAGGATTTCCACGACTCACCATTGCATTGATTAGGAAGCATAATAGAGAGTTCTTGCACTTGAAGTGATCATCCTAGGTGAAGCATTATCCGAGTACCCCATTCTTTATCGATTGCCTTACCCTCTTCTTACTTTTGCTCTTTCAGTTGTTATTTTTATTGTTGAGAATTGAATCAATTTCACACTTATCACTATTAATATTCCACATAGCTAAGAATCAAATTAAGTATTTTCACTCCCTACTCCCTGTGGATTCGACCCCGCTCACCCGGGATTATTACTTCGACAAGCCCGTGCACTTGTGGGATATAAGCAAGGGGACCTTGTCAACGATCGTGCCTTTTTCAGAACAATATCGTGCTCTTACTCTAAGCATGATTGTCTCAGCCAGGCACACGCCCCTGCTTCTATGCTAAGCACGGTTGGAGCTCTCCTAGCACGACCGTGCTTTCCCTGATTCTTGGCATGTTTGAACTAATTTGATTCACCTTCTCTTATAGATTATGCCGAGGTAACACATTTCCGCCAGTCCTTCTAAGAGGCCCCGGGTTAGGGAGCCCGTTCCTGATGTGGACACAGCGCCAGTGTTCCACACTCAAATGCATTATGACCAATTTGCTCGCCTATCCCAATGATGTTTTGGCAAGTCTTGAGAGATTGACTTGGATGTACTTTGTGAGGTCGGATTGGAGGAGGAGGTTAGTCAGCTGCTCAGTGTTGGTGCCTGGAGACGCTATTCCAGATCACCGATACCATCTATGAGTAGCTAGCACTTGAGGTGTTAGCCACATTTGAGCTCTCTCAAGGTACAGTTTCAGGCATTCGGCATGATGCACCGGATGAGTCTCACCGATTTCTGCATCCAATTGGGGTTGTATGATGCGGAGTTTACTCGAACTCCTACATATGATGCCTTACAGATCTCCCGACTGGGTGGGGAGTCCTTAGAGGATGCTTGGCGGCAATTGAGCACCAATCCGACCTATGACCCCTGCCGGACCAAGGCGACCACCCTCCGCTCTCCAACACTCAAGTATATCCACTTCATACTCAGTCACACATTGACAAGACGCAATGACAGTATAGGGGTCATTAGTTGTGGAGATTTCAATTTTCTACTGAATATGATAGACGGTTTCTATCTACATCTGGGGTATGAGGTCGCAGTATCTATCTTGCACCAGGGGACCGATCCTCGCATCGGAGCCCTCTTTGTCGGCCCTTATATTACTCATCTAATCAGGTGTATGGGCATTCTGAAGGGGGCCGACAGGTTACGAGTGGTCGGTGGTGTAGGCGCCATGACCCTCGAGACACTGAGCTCAATGGGGATGCTACAGCGTGTCATGACTACCAAGGGGTTGAGTACCAAGTCCGTCAGCCCACCAATTCTTCCTCCGCCGCTGCTTCTGACTTACCTGCTACAGATGCTGCTGTCCTTACACCTCCACCAATAGCCACCACCCCACAATAGTGGCCATCGTCGCCGCCCCACACTCATCATCGCCATTCAGACCAGGTTACTTGCTCATCAGCAGTATCCCAGTGGGTTCAAAAGAGTGTGGAATTCATAGCCGAGCATTTGGACGTGCGACTGTCACCTGAGCCTATTTTTCCTGTACGCCCCACTTGCCACATTGGGGTTGATACTTCTAATTTGAGAGATTCTCAGGATGATTCCCTCTCCTCGGCCGACAATTCCCAGCCCGAGAGCGCTCCATTCTGATAGCACAGCTGCAGCTTTATGTTTTTATTTTCATTATCTTGTAATTATCTTTTACTTTTTGAACTTTGTAGTTCAGTTAGCAAGGGGAGTCCCTTGCCCCTGACATTGTGGTTTGTTTATTTTCATTTGTTCTATTTTAGTCCATTTTTTATTATTTTCTTGAACATTACTTGTGTGTCTCCATTCATCTCAGGGATTGTGTTGGTGCTTGGAGTTGGCAACACATTGAGAGCGGCAATATCACTCTCAGCGTTTAAGAAATTGTGGTTTTGATGATTAGCACACATGTTGAGAACGGCACCATCATTCTCCATGTTCAGGAAAGTTGCATTAACCTCCTCTTTAAAGTTTTGTTCTCCATTTTTGTGATGCATGCCATAAATCTTTACATTGAGGGTAATGTAATATTCAAGTATGGGGGAGGGTTGCATGTTTGATTTTGTAGATGAGTGCTTTGTTAATGATGATCTATGATTTTTTTGTTGGAAATTCTTAAACTTAGGGGGCCACATGTGTTAGTGACTATTGGAGCCAAATTGTAGACTCACTTTTACTTTTAAGACCTAAAACTTCATCACTTTGCCCTAATTTTGGAGCCGCGTGTTTTAGGACAATAATCTTGTGATTAAAATTAAAAAAAAAACTGGGAAGTCAGATTCCTTGATAGGAATGGCCTACTAGTCCAATTTTTCATTTTTGTTTGTGTAAAAAGATGGTAGAAAGAGCTATCGCCTTAGTAGAGTGAAAACTGCTTTTGAGTAGTTGAATTTTGGGCATTACAAGTGTACATTTGATGACCTACTAGGGAGAAAAAACTACCTCTAGGGTGTATGAAGCTACTACCCACCATTCTTAGTGAAATTAAGGTCAAGTTGTGTTAGGTTGACTCCTCGAGACTATGGGGCACACAATTTAGGGTTTGTGCATACACACAAGGTCTTTGAAGTAAAAGTGTAGCCTGTTATTGAGCATTCTTGTTTTTACTAACTCCCTTTGTTCCCTCTATGCTTAGGAATTTACCATTCCCCTAAGATCAGAAGTAATGCACTCATCTTTTCTTTTATTGAGCGATGTGAGGTTGCTTGAGGACAAGCAACAATCAAGTGTGGGGGTATTTGATGAGTGCATTTCATATTATATTTATTTATCCTCAATTTATTCTTTTACTCATCCTTTAGCATATTTTTGTGTATATTTGGTGCTATTATGGGTATATTTTTTCTTTGTACAGGATTTAGGGGCACGAAGAAATTTGGAGTGAAATCAAGGAAGAAACAAGCTAAGAATGAAGATTTTGCTAATTGCTCAAGTTGAACATAGGCAGAGTACGACTGTGATCTACCCCACTGATTATTTCAGCCTGGAGATGACCTAGTGATAATCCAAGCAGGGGGGGTGCTCTCTGGCCAAGCACAGTCTCAGCACAACCGTGCTCATCTCCCTGATTGTTCTAGTCTAAAGATAGTTTCTGCCCAATGGGGGAAGCACGCTCAAGATACTCCTAGCATGGTCGTGCACAAACGAAGCACGGGCGGAGCATGACCGTGCACCTCACTCTGATTCTCCCAAGCAAGCACTTAGCTGATTCACTCAGAAAGCTCAACGAGATAACACGGTCCAAGCACGACCGTGCTTAGACCGTGTCGAGCCGAAAATCAGCCTTTTAACTCCAACTTTCTAGGGTTTCAAGCTTATCTTTGTTTTGGGATTTTCTTCTCCATGGGTAGGACTTTGATGAGGCCAAAGATCAAGCTTCACCACAGTCTAAGGGGACCAAGGACGAGTCGGAGGCACAAGGGAAGTGGGGCTAGCATACGGTGCTCAACTAGGATGAATATCTTGAGAAGGAGGGAGTCATGTCTTCTTCCCTTAAATCTTTATTTGTTTCTTCCATATTGTACCCACCCATGAGGGGCTAATCGACCACGGTGCCCCGGGATGTTGAACTATGATGCTTTGTATGCTTCAAATACTTTCTTCTAATGATCTGCGAAGTTCTTTTGGTTTGTTGTGTTTAATCTTGTGTTTGCACAACTTGATGTGTTTGATTTGCACAGTTGCTTAGGTAAAACTTGGTGTGTGGATTGCCATAGTTGTAGTTGCTCTTATGATTGCAAAACTCGATGTGTATGAAACCACAGTTACCATAGCAAAACTTGGTGTATTTGAGAGCCATAGATGCAACATTGCTCTTTAGCACACATAAGAACCATAGAATGTATCTGGTAGCCATTCGAAGTTAGTCACCATGCTATAGCTCATAGGAATCTTCCTGGGGCATTGCTCTCTTGCTGTTGAAACACTCTATCCTAATCCACCTGATAACTCCCCCTGCCATATCCTTTACTTGTTTTAGTTTCTCTTGGTAAACCAAATCCTATTCTTGTTTAACTAGAGATTAAAAGAAGAATTAGTACTTTAACTCCAGTCCCTGTGGTTTGGCAACCCTATCCCCTCACGCGGTACCACTATATTACTTGTGTGCGACCCGTACACTTACAAAGCTCATTAATCTCAATAATTCTAAACCCTAGATCTATCTTAAAGGAGTAAGAAAACATGGAGAAACAAGGAGAAGGAAGATGGCATCCCTTGTCTAGCTCTAAGGAGAAGGTAGAATGGAGAACAGAGCTTCTTCTAGGGATGAGGATGAAGGCATTCAAGGTGGAGATCTCTCATCCAAAGTGGAGAAACAAGAGCAATGAGGAGAATGAGATAAAGAGGTTTAGGGCACAAAAATTATGAAAATACCCTCGATTCTTCTGCCTAGAGAAGACTTACATGGGCATATATCACATCTAAATGTTCGTGTGACACCGCTCGTGTACTTTATTGCCGATTGATACAGTAACATAATATAGTATTCTATTACAGTGCTCTGCTACAGTATGCTACTTTGAGTTTCTAGAGAGTTACATGGGTAGGTACATGCCCGTGTAGTTTTTTGGCCATGTTTTGAGCTTCTAGAGAGTTACACAAGCAGGGTATATACTTGTGTACTTTATTGGTGATTGCTACAATACTGAGTTATGGTACTTAAGTTACAGTACACAGCTTTGAATTATCAAGAGAGTTACATGAGCAAATACATGACCATGTACACGGCCATCTAGTTTTTTTTTGTTTCCAGAGGGTTATATTGTTGCTACATGGGTAGGTACACATCCATATACACACCCATGTAGTTTTATGGTCATTATATTCTGCAGAAATGACCATTCTACAACCATGAACTCCATATATTACTCTAAATACACTACTACACACCCAAAATAGAAGAGAAAACCAAATAAAAGTCCTTACTAACACAAATATCTTCAGAGAATACAAAAGCTCAACTAGGAAACTCATTTCCAACTAGAAAGGCCCATATATAGTTACAAAGATCGTCCAACTTGGCACTTATATAATATTTGGCATGGAGGATAGAAAGTTTAAGAGGCTTTTCATTGCTAAGCACCTAAGAAGATACTACTGGTGATACTTCATAAATTTTCTAAGACTTACTTTTAGCGTATCTATATGTAATATAAGACTCCAATAAAATATAAAATGGTATTCTAAAATATTTTCTAGGGAATTTGTGATTATTTTTCTTGGAGCTATAACTAAGCAGATCTTTTTTTTTTTCCATACCCTTCTCAGGTCTAAGAAAAATTTTAGGGGCCAAGTTATCTCTATCCTATATTGGGTTTGAAGGGGAAAGACTGAAAGAGCCTATAGATTCTCCTTATTTATGCCCATCTCAAGGTCCAAAAATAATTTTTAGGGGGTCAGGTTTGTTAGATTGCAAAATATAAAACACAATCAGCTGCAAGAGAATCTAGGGAAATTTTATGAGATCAACTAGATGATTTGATGGACCACCTAATTTAATTAAATGCAGATATGAAAAATTACCTTCAGATATTACAAATTTGTTCCTCGGATCATTCTTGATCTCCTAGCGTTGAACAAAAGTCCAATGTCTCTAAATCACACTCTAGAATACGTAAATAGTCTCCTCTTTGTCTCTAAAACTATGGCTAGAGTTAGAAAAGGAGAGAAAACAAAAATAGATCTCAAGAGAGAGAAAAGAGATATGTAGTTAGGGTTAGAAAAGTGGTCATATTTATATAAACTTCACAAAGCATAATTACCATTATGCCATTATGAAGTCACATGATTTATGCATGACTCTAAAAGCAACATTTGTCTTCAAGCCCTTATCATTTTGATTAATTCTTTGATTCCATTCAACTTTAATCAAAATTTAATCTTAAGACAAAAACTAGCCCAATTTACAAATAACGCTTCATCCTGAGTAACATCTCGTTGGCTCCGTTAGCCCCACATCATAGCCCAATCTAACACGAATGATTAGATAATTACAAACATTTCCAATTCTGATTGTCATATTTGTATAAACCCTTTATTCTTGTATCCAATTGAGTGGGTGGCATGAAAATCAAACTAAATATCTATTTACTTAATAATTTAAATATATAATACCAATGAAATGCCCTAATATAAGTATCCTCATTGGCATTCGAGGGCATACTCCTAACAATCTCCCATTTGCACTCAATGCCAACCATTATGGTTGGTATCTAACACTCATCTTCTCAAGGTGTTGATTTAGCACTTCTTGTGATGTGGCTTGGTGAGTGGGTAGGCTATATTATCCATTGAGGTTATTTTCTGCATTACTACATTGTCTTTTCCAACGATCTCTTGAATGATTGGTGCCACCACTAAATGTTTTGGACATGTTGTGAGACCTTAGTTCCTTAGTTTGCGGTATGGCTCCATTGTTGTCACAATAAAGTAGCAATGAGAGCTCTATACTTGGAGCCACTCGAAGTTTTATCAAGAACTTCTTATTCCAAGTAACCTCTGAAGCAGCCAAATATTCAACCTCAGTTGTGGAATCTACAATAGTATTATACTTATTACTCTTCTAGTTCACCGCTTCTCCATTTAGACTGAATATAAATCCTGAAGTGGACATTCGGTCATTAAAATCATATTGGAAGTCTGAATCTGCATAACCATCCAATCTTAACTCTCTATTTCCATTAACTAGAAGTATATCTTTAGTTCTTCTTAAGTTATTCAGGATATACTTCATAGATATTTATTAGTCCTTCATGGGTTAGCTTGACACCGACTCACGATGATGATAACGTATACAATGCCAGTTTAGTATACAACATGGCATATGTCACACTTCTAACCGCAGAGGCATAGGTACCATATTCATCTCCTTTCTATCTTCCTCACCCTAAAAAATCATGGACTTCTAGAGATGCACTCCATGCCTTATAGGTAGAACAACTTTCTTAGAGATCTCCATCCGAAATCACTTCAAGACTTTTTCTAAATTAAAGGTTGGAGAGAACCCCATCATCCTATTCACTCTATCCCTATCAATATGAATTTGAAGGATATATGTGGCTTCTCCCTATTTTCATGAAAGTGTGCTTGAGAGCCAAGCCTTAATTGAAATCAACATACCTATATGATTCCCTATGAGTAGAATGCCACCTACATACAATACCAAGAATGATATTTTGCTTCTATTTACCTTCTTGAAGTTACATGGCTCATTTTCATTCTTGATAACTTCATCAAAACAAAGAATTCAATTGTGGGAGACCTGCTTAAGTGAGTAAATGGACTTATTGAGCTTACATACCTTATAAGGATCAACCTCAGACACAAAACCCTTGGGTTGTTTCATATAGATATCCTTTGTGAGGTATCTCTTGAGGAACGTAGTCTTCATATCTATATGCCAATCTTATAATCTAGGTATGAGGCTATTGTAAAGCAAAATCCTAATGGATTTTATCATAGTTATTGGTGAAAGATTTTTCTAATAGTAAATACCCTCTTTTTGACTATACCCTTTCACCACTACTACGGCCTTATAGGCATCTACCTTGCCATCTAGAACATCCTTCATACTTTAAAATACTTAGCGTCCAACATTTTCACCTTTGCCTTCTTGATATAAGCTAAACATCCACAATTCCTAATGTGTTTAAGACTTTCATGCTCTCCATATCTCTTGGGGAGGGGGGAGAGGTCTTAAGAATGGATTTGGAGGGATATTTGTTCAAGATGTGCAGCAGTGAGAAACACATGCAAAAGAAATGGGCAAGTCTATGTAGCTAAGCATAAAATGAACCATGTCTAACAAGGTTTGGTCCCTGCTTTCATCTACTTTATTCAATTAAGGAGTTGTCTATGGTGTCAGTTGTGAAACTATCCCATGTTTTTTGAGGAATAAGTCAAACTCAGTGTTCATATACTCACCATCATGATTCGATCGCAACGTCTTTATATGATAACCAATTTGATTTTACACTAAAGCCTTATATTTTTTAACTTATTAAGAGCTTCAGACTTGTTATTCATCAAGAACACATAACCATACCAGTTTGATTCTCTATGCCATATTCACAAGCTACTTTCATCTACTTTATTCAATTAAGGAGTTGTCTATGGTGTCAGTTGTGAAACTATCCCATGTTTTTTGAGGAATAAGTCAAACTCAGTGTTCATATACTCACCATCATGATTCGATCGCAACGTCTTTATATGATAACCAATTTGATTTTACACTAAAGCCTTATATTTTTTAAGCTTATTAAGAGCTTCAGACTTGTTATTCATCAAGAACACATAACCATACCAGTTTGATTCTCTATGCCATATTCACAAGCTAGGGAAACTCCTTAAGGGCTAAATTCATCTACATCATTCGAGGTTTAAAGAGATAAATATCTAGAACCCCCATGATCTACCAAAAGTGTCCTTATTAGGGCTAAGAAGGATTCTCTAAGGTCTAGATTTTTTTGTCATCCCTTTTAAAAGGTTAAACATGAAAAGTTAATAGAGCCCACAAGATTTACTTAAGTCCTTCTTTTCAAGGTTTAAGGAGAATTTCCTAAGGAACTGCTTATATTAACCTTTTCTTAGGGATTTAATGAGATGATAATACCATTATCTCAAAAGACCACATGTGTTTTGAAGGATACCAAAGGCATCTAGCTCATTTAGTTAGAGAGTAATTCATCTCCACCCTATTCAATATTGGAAAAGATGATCATTAATTACAGAGAGACTATTTCACCTTGGAGATGAGCCAACAAGGCTCATAGGCTTATTTGTCTTAGTCTTGTTTAGAGTTCAAAGGAATAGGTCATTTGTTCTCAAATGATTACCTCATCTCAACAAAGCTCAGGTGTGAAAAGATATATAAGTGAGATCAAAAGGTTACTTTGATTAATGCCCTCTTTAGGGTCTAAGCAAGATTATAGTTTCTTATAATTACAAAATTTGTCATCTTAATGGTAAAAAGATGACTTAATTAGTTTAGAAACTTAATTTGTTCATATCATAGTTCTTATGGATGTCCTATTTTTCTAAAAATACTCAAATCTATCTTCAAATAATTTATGAGGGAAAGTCAAGTAGGGAGACATTGCACCAAATGTGAGCAAAAATGAAAGTCATCTCTAAGCTACAATACAAGATAGTATAGTAGAAAAGGCTTTTTTTACTAACAAAAAAATAGCAGCAACGATGAGATTAATACGGTAAGGAAAAAGTTTTATTGTTGGGGAAATTACCAGTATAAAAATAAAAAAGAAAGAAAAGTTTGCTATAATAAGATGCATTCAGTTAAATTTCTTAAAGCTTGAGATCTTCATCTGATTATTCCCAATTCCCTATCAAGGCAAGTAAATCTTCTACACATTTTAGAGCTAATAATGATTCTAATCCTTCTTTCCAATTTCAAAATGTGTAGAAGATTTACTTGCCTTGAGAGCAATTTCTGGAATGGGGCTTTCCAATTGAGTTCGCTTCCTCCTCTCAAAAGAAAATGTTCTATATGATTGACATCTAGGTCATTAGCTAGGTGGAAGATCTGAAAGATCAACCCTAATGGCTATAAGGTGCTCCATCTTTTGTTGATTTCAAGACATCAATAAAGAATAAGATCATACAATAAAAAAAAATAGCAGTAAATGGAATGAACTAAGAGCCTTACCTAGAAAAGGACTAAAGGAGTGAGCCCAACCAATTCCAGGTTGCTAATTGATGCAAAAGAAGTCAAGGTTAAAGGGATCTTGGTTTTGGAGAAGCCTAAGTTGATTCTTCTTGGTGTTAGATAGCTAGGTCTTACCTAGAATAAGATCATATAATAAATAAATAGCAGTTAAATGGAATGAACTATGGAGGCATTTGGATTGGGGGATAGAATACTATTGGAATGGGATTGATTATAAATAGTAATATATAACCATGTTTTGATATATTACTATTAACTAGGGTATAGGTATTGTAGGCAATATGATTATGCATAGTGAAGGCATTACATTACCCCCATGTTTTGATATATTACTATTAACTAGGGAATAGGTATTGCAGGCAATATGATTATGCATAGTGAAGGCATTACATTACCCCCAAAATTGAGGGGCATAGACGGGAATAAATACTATTAACAGTGAATTGATATTTTTTGCCCATAGTTAAGATTTAATTAAATAATAATAATTAATTTAAATAACTAATTATAATAATTAAAGTAAATTGTAATAAACATAAATTGAGTCATTTAAATATTATAATAATTAAAATAAATAATAACTAACAAGAATTATTTAATATACATATTACATTATAATAATTAAATTGAAATAACTTTTTTGCCCCTATGTAGGTTTAATTAAATAAAATAGTTAATAAAAGTATTTCATTCTGGTAATTAAAGTGAAATGACACTTTTATCTGGTAAATATTTAATTAAATAAATTATTGATAGTGAAATGATAATTTTGCCCCTATTTGACATTTAATTAAATAATAATCATTAATTTAAATAAATAATTATAATAATTAAAGTAAATTATATTGAACACAAATTAAGTCATTTAAATATTATCATAATTAAAATAAATAATAATTAACAAGAATTTTTAATATACATATTACATTATAATAATTAAAGTGAAATGACATTTTTGCCCCTACATAGATTTAATTAAATAAAATAGTTAATAAAAATATTTAACTATGGTAATTTAATTGAAATGACACTTTTACCCAATATATATTTAGTTAAATAAAATCATTAATTTAAATAATTATAACAAACTTACTATCTTACAAATAAATTATAGAGGATGATTAAAGTAAATTATTTAATTGGTTAATGGTAAAAAAAAATTTATTTTAAATATTTAATTATAATAATTACAAAGACTCGATATTTATTTATATGTAATTATTTTATATATTAGCATATCATTACTTATATTAAGGGCATTAAAGTAATTTACATACAATTTTCTATCCCACTTTTCCCATTCCCAATATTTATTCTTTCCAACTAAACACTGTCTTTTTATTACCATTACTTTTCCTATTACCATTACCATTACCAGACATATTCCGTGATCCAAACAAACCCTAAGAGCCTTACCTAGAAAAGGAGTGAGCCCAACCAACTCCAGGTTGCTAATTGATGCAAAAGAAGTCAAGGTTAAAGGATCTTGGTTTTGGAGAAGCCTTTGGTGGGAGATAGCTAGGTCTAAAAAGAATTATCATAACTAGGGTTACTAAAGAAAGTCAGGATAGTCCACCTAAATTTGGAAGAAATAAGAACGAAACAGGACTTCAATTGATGGATGGAAGATGGAATCCTCATTAGGAAGGATTGTAGAGGTTTAGTGCAAAAATAATACCAACCTTAAAAGTGACTTCAATTGATGGATGGAAGATGGAATCCTCATTAGGAAGGATTAAAGAGGTTGAGTGCAAAAATAATGGCAACTTTAAAAGTGTGGAGTTTTTTTAGAACAAAAGAAAGATAGAACAATTGAAGAGTGAATTTAAGAAAGATAAAGAGAATTGAATGATGCATCCACAAAGACCTTTCCATGAATTTGAAATGAGCTGGGTGGGGGCAAGATTATAGAAATAATGAATGCTATAAAGGAGAGGATGAAGTTAAAACCTAGATCGGCTTAACAAGCTTCCACATAAAATTCTAAATCACTAGGATAAGGAGAATTCACTACATCACTCAAATTTGGAAGCCCAGTCCAAAAAAGGGTATTTGGTTTCAAATCCACTTTTTGCCTAGAGCATATTTAGATGGAAGAAGGAATAGGACCATGAGAAAGCCTACTTCCTTCACTAGTCATGATTCAAGAAATAAGGAAACAAGCATATACTGAGTAAATGAGTTCAATATCGGTTTACTAGATGAAGATAGAATAATTTATACTTTATTTATTTATGAAATTTTGAATCTATTTTCAGATTTATTTTTCTTTTATGTGCTACATGAGATTTCATTCTTATTATCATTTTCTCATTGTGGATGTGTGAATGATAAATTGAGCAATGATAAAATTATATCATTGAATGTTGTCAATGCTTGATGAATGGTTATTAATAGTAAAAATTCAAGATCGTAAATAGGTATGGTTGTATATTTGTTAGAGCTTGTATGCTCTATATCATATTCAAGTGTGTAAAAGTCATTAATTTATTTTTATTCATGTACTGATCAAAAAGCATAACTGATCAAAAAGTCAAGCATATATGTCTCACAAATAACTATTACCAAAACAAAATGTCAAAGGTCATACGTTTACACTCGGTGACCCAAGCTAGAATATCAGAGGTCATATGTTTACCCTTGGTAACCGGAGGCAAAATTATCAGAGGCAGCTACTCTTCACAGATGGAAGGTGGGAAACTATAGTTTCTATTTCACAGGTACATGTCAACATGGTCAATGTTTAGACCCCAATGACAGGGTTATTGCAAAATTAGTTTGGGACTACAAGTTGCTATGTCAAAATATGTTATGTCCAAACATTTATCAAAACAGGATACAGAAATTCGATGATCCCGTTTTTATATAGAAAAAAATTCCAATTCATTTCCAAATCTAAGTACTTACACATGAATTGACAATAATAAATAAATAAGTAATTCAAATTATAAATCAAAATAATCAGTATTTTTCTCAAAAATTCCAGAAGTTTAGAAAACTAGAATTTTTCGAGTATATACATATAATAGGATTTATATGTGGGATACTTACCTATCTAACAACTAAATTTCGAATTCACACCTTTGAGTTTTCTCAGAAAGTCCTATATCTGGGAATAATCCATTAGAATTACAAACAAAACAAATTCTAAAATTCACATGAATGCAAAAATAATTTCAAGACACTAACGAAGCTATCAAAGTCGAGACTAATGATCAATTCCCCTACAACTCTTAAGATTGAAATCAACATAGCTTTGCAAATTCACAATGATTTGAGATCTTCAGAATTTAAGCAGTCACTTTTAAAAATTATAAACATGGAAACCAATAATTCCAGACATGCCTTTTCTAATAAAACATATCTCACAACATATAACTTCAAATAAGATTAAACTTTTAGAGCATATAATTAACTCAAAATTAAACAACTTTCTTATTAAAAAGTGTTTCAAAAACGGCTATCTAAAAAGAAGAAGTGAAGACATGGCTAGGGTTTCAAAAACTGAAATATATATATATATATATATATATATATATATATATATATATATATATATATATATATAAAGGTGTTAACGTTACCACCTAGCATAAACATTTAAAATTTTAAAAATATATATTAATTATTTTGTGGGGCCCATATACCTAATTCAATTTTTGTAATTTGTGGTGTAATAGTTAAAAACATGCAAGCAAATATCAACAATATGATATAGTTAATCTTTGTTTTGCATCCCTTATAAAGTCATTAACATTTTATATATTTACATTCTAATTAAAAAGTTTTTTTTTATGAACAAAAGATTAAGAAAAAGGTCATGTTAATCCAATTAAAACAAAAAATATCGCTGACTAGCTATTTGAAAAAAAAATCAATAAGTTACTTAATGAAAGGAGTGTAACAAGTAACCTTTGAAATAAATAATAATAATAAAAAAAATCTGAGGGTTGGGCGTAAGATAGGGTGGCTGCAAAAGCCTCTGTTGGCTCTTCATGGAAAATTTCAAAGATGATTAATAGTTATTTGAACCAAGGAATTTTGTTTAGAGATAGCTGAGCTAAACAACATACTCTTTGGAAGTTGTAGGTGATGTCTTAAGTTAAAATGTTCTTATAGAAAGTTTTTCATGGCAGAATTCATTCCTTTTCTTACATGTATGATTTTAATATTGCCTTTGTTATGTCTTTATATTTTCTATAAACAGACTCTTGAAACTACTAAGGATGTTATTTGAAAAGCATCCTAGGAGTGGATCTTACTTGAATATGGTGCCATCTTATATACAAGTGCTAATTTGAATACAATTCCTAATTTTTTTTCTTGATTACCAGACCTTCAAGGCACTACTTGCTTCTATTGCTTAGGCTGGATGGCTAGATGTAATTATACTTTCAACAAGGTGAAAGCTGATTTTTATAAAATATTTTAGAAGCTTGAGGTTGGCCTCTCTCCCCTTACCTGGCTCTATTGTTGTATTTTGTGATACCTCTTGAGAGGAAAGGTCATTACCCTATGGTCTATCATTCGTATTAGTTGCTAATTTTAAGCATATTATTTTGGCAAGTGGTGATATCTTCAGTAGAATTTAGCATTCTCACAGAAGATGATGCTATGTTTTTAGTGCTGAAGCAATGAAGGTACTAAAAAGTGAGACTAGATAGATACTGATGAATTTGTGCTAGCTTGGTTGAGCTAATCTAGCTATTAAATGATAAAGTGGTCTAGAGATTTTCCAATATGATTAAGGACATTAAAACATTTTTGAATCACTTCCAGTTCGCCAACCTTGTAGAGCTGCAATCAAGCTGAGCTCAAACTCGAATTGCTAAGAAAATATCAAGCTCGAGCTTGGCTCGGTAGCTACAGTATTATAGCTGTAGTATATGTATGTATAATAATATAGCTATAATAGTTTACTCATTGTAACATAGCTATAATAATGATTTCAAAAAAAAAAAAATTAAAGCATTACAATATCATGTGTTACGATACTACGCTTCTGATGAGTTGAGCAATTTGCGACTCGAGCTCGGCTCATGTGCTTAATAAATGAGATTTTTTTTTAACAAACTCAAAGCAACTCACGAGCTACTTGGTTCGTTTGTAGCCCTACAACTGTCATAATATTCTGGATGATGGGTTGCATCCATGTGGTGTTTTGTTCTGTCAAAAATAGCTGCACTACTTTTGGTTGGTGGGTGAGATTAAGTGAGTTAATTAACCATTAATCACATCACACTCTTAACTATGAAAGGACAACAGCATGAAGGCTTTCATTGCACCATTCAGTTGAGAAGTGAGTGAGGGTGAGAGAAGAGTGGGGAAAAATAGTGAGAAAGAAAGTAGAGAGTTTGTGTTGCTTCTATTACAGTAGAGTAAAAGTTGGTGTTCTCTTTGTTAATAGAAAGCTTGTAACTCCTATTTTTATTATAGTGAAATTCTTCTACCTTGCAAGTGGTTTTTACCCTAAATTTATTTTGGAGTTTTCCTCATAAAACCTGTGTTCATCATTTTTATTGTTATTATTTTGAAGTAGTTTTGTGCGACCTTCCTTTACCTAGTTCTATAATTTCACAACAAGTGATATCAGAGCCAGATCTAGGTGAATATATCTACTTATCGTATGCTCTGTGGCTACCACTATAAGTGGATCCTCCGCATCATAAAATAAGTTAGGTTATTATTCACCCTTTGAAAGAACTAGTTATTACTCTAGAAGCAATGGAGGTAAAATACAAGTTTGAAAAATTTCAGTGGGAGTAATTTCTCACTATGGAAGCTGAAAATGAAGGCAATCCTGAGGAGGGACAACTGCTTAGTAGCCATCAATGAAAGGCTAACGAGGTCAAATATGACAATTGGAATGAGATGGATGGAAACACCGTTGTAAATCTTCAGTTGGCGCTTGCTAATGGAGTTCTATGAAACATAGCAGAGAAGAATACGGCGAAAGAGATCTAAGATCACCTCACTAAATTGTGCGAAGCTAAGTCACTCCACAACAAGATTTTTCTTAAGAGCAAACTCTATTCTTTGCGTATGATGGAATCCACTTCAGTGACGGAGCACCTGAACACACTATATACTCTATTTTCCCAATTCACTTCACTCGGACATGAAATAGAGTTAGGTTAACGTGTAAAACTTCTACTCTAAAATCTATCAAATTCTTATGATCAACTCATCATCAACTTAACAAACAATATCCCCACAGGTATACTAGTCTTAACCACATTGCAGCTGTTATTTTGGAGGAAGAGAGTTGGTGCAAGAACAAGGAAGACAGGGTGAAAAATTTGAAACAAGCGGAGGCCTTGATAGTGACGAGAGAAAGACCAATAGAACATAGCCCTAATGGGAGCTATAGTCATGGTAGGTCAAAATCAAGGAGGAAGAAGACTTTCAAGTGCTATCACTATGGCAAGAAAGGTCACTTGAAGAAAGATTGTTGGAATCTAAATAAAAGGGATTCCAATTCTCAAGGAAATGTTACAAACACTTCAGAAGATGGAAATGCCATGGTATGTGATGTAGTAACAAACACAGGGAAAAGGTTTACTGATGTTTGGCTTCTAGACTTAGTGGCAAACTTTCATATAACTTCCAGGAAAAAAAAATTGTACTATCACTATGGACCTATCTCTGGAGGTTTTATGTACAGTTGCAATATCAAGCTCTAAAGATCTGGTATTGGCACTATTAAACTAAAGATGTATGATGGAACAACTCAGACTATTCAAGAAGTCTGACATGTGGAGGGAATGAATAAGAACTTCTTGTCTATTGGACAACTTGATGATCTTGGTTGCAAAAATGATGTCCAGAACAAGGTGATGAAGATAATTCAAGAAGTGCTTGTATGTATGAAGGGAGATAAGATAGCTACAAATTTATAGATGTTGAAGGGAAAAATTTTACAAGAAAGAGAAGTTTTAGTTGCCATAAGTAGTCTAAGTAAAAGATGCACAATGACATGGCACAGGAAACTTGGATACATGTTGGAGCAAGGAATAAAGCTTCTTCCAGAAAGAAATCTACTTCAAGGTCTAAAAAAAGTAACACTACTCTTTTGTGAGCATTACACTATGAGCAAGCAGCATTGACTGAAGTTTAACACATCTAATTCTAGAAGCAAATAACACTACAAGAAAAACATCAATTAGCTTGGGACAAATCCCTAGCTAAAATGCTAAAGTTTCTGGGTAATATTCGTTAGTGGGGGGTTTTTCCAAGAATTGACATCCTTGGGTAAAAGCCTCATGGATAATAATTTACCCAGGGATTTTATAATCTCTCACTAGATAGAAATGAATTATTCTATGGGTAAATAATAAATTCCCTAGGTAATTTATGTTAATAAATTCATCAAAGACAAGGAATTTGCTTAAGAATATTTCCTGGGCAATCTCTGGGTAATTTATGTTAATCGATTCATCAAAGACAAGGAATTAGCTTCGGAACATTTCCTGGGCAATCTCTGGGTAATTTTAGCAAGGTATATTTTCATAGGTAATTTGTCGCTAAATTTTCAAAAAAAAATTGAAATGTAAAATCCTTGGGTAATATTACCTAGGAATTGTTTCCTGGGTAATTCATTAGTATTTTGATGGAGCAGCAATGAATCATAACCTTGGTAATCCCTTATTATACATACTTAGGGATTATTTCTTGGATAATCCTTGAGTAATAAAATTTGAAAATAGGATTATTCCTTGGGTAATCCCTTGCTAAACAAAACAAAGTCTTAATTATTTATTTTAAAATTTTCTTATGAATTATAATACAAAAAACTGTTTTTAATCATTCATTTAGAATAATCAATAAATTTTAATACAATATGTTAAAAAATAACAATTGCAACCAAGTACAAAAGATTATATTAAACCTTTTCAAAGGCATTAAAAACAACACAATTTATATTCAAAATAAGTGCAAGCACACATAGCTAACATAAGTGGTAAGTACTAAAACTCAAAAGTATCACAAGCAAGCAACAAATACGAGAAACAAGTCACAACATAAGAACAACAACTACTAAGTTGGGTGGAGTAGGATCAACATCTTCATCATGACCTTGATTTATTTTAGAAGGTTCTTGATTTTGAAATATAAATAATTGTAGCATCCTCCTCATTTCATCCATCTCTTGTCAAGTTTCTTGACGTTGTTGATGCCTCTCTTCTTGGATTTCTAAGATGATTGATGAATAAAACTCTAAAGATCAACCAAAATAAATGGTAGATTTAAAACCAGGGCAACCAAAATAAAAGATAATAAAACTCTAAAGATCAATATCACAAATAAGTTAAAGACTCAAAGAATTCAACAAATTAAAAACTAGAGTACTTTGAGAACATGAAATATTAAAGTTTTTAAATGTCAAATTCAATCAAGATCGGGTTTCCAAACTCATAAATATCAAGATGTCATAATTTGAAATCTAGGAAATATATTTAGATGCAAATTTAAATTCTTAAAGAAAATAAACATAAATAAGTCAAAAGATATATACTCATCCCTTTCTCACAAAATTCAAAGTACATGAATACAAAGAAACATGGGAAAATAGGAGGTTTTAGTTTTGGTAACTCTACTCGAGTCCATGTTCCTCTTTATATAAATTTATAAAATTTATTGTAATTAATAAAATTATCTTTCATGTATCTTCGGAGTTTCCATAATTCAATTTGTAGTAGTTAGCATTAAATTTTTGCTTCTAATGAAAGTTAAGAACCAATAATCACCTTGAAAAATTAATTACACAAAATTTAATTTATGATTTATTATATTTGACTAGGATAGAATAAAAGATCACATTGGTGAGTAGCTTGTTTAGCTTAATAGTACTTACATAAAAAGTCCTATTAGGCTTGGTAGCTATTTTACCAAGTCTAAGTTATCAATATGTATATAATTAATGTTTAATTTGTAATATTCTCATATTCTGACTTGGCTATATATGATTCTATGCATATATATTAATTTGTAATATTCTCATATTCTGACTTGGTTATATATGATTATATGCATATATATAATTAATATTTAATTTGTAAGATAAATGTGACAGATCAAAACAACAAGGGGATAACATCTAATTCACTCTCTCAACCACGAAGAGCCTTGATGAGATATAGGCCATGATAAACTGATTCAGTATTGAATCTCTTTACTAGTAGTTATCCATTCATTTGTTTAGTATTGGTCTCTCTCAAGGCACCAAACACTCACATATTTAATTTCTAGACAAAAAGTTAGAGGAAACACTACTGTAAAAATTGCAATTTAATTAATGAAAAGACTTGACTTTGCCAACCATAATTAATGGGTTCATATCCATGTAATTTATTCAAAGTCCATGATCAAGAAACCAAACAAAATTCATACATAAAAAGTAATTGAAAACTAGTTAAGGATGACAACATTATCATGTATCAAGAATTAGAATGAAACATTGCTGAAATTGCAAGCATGCTCAGTAATAGTCTCCAAGAGGTTCATTAAATAGATATCATTTCCGATGATGACTTTGTCACAAAAAAACGTTCATCTATTTTGTACCAAAAGCTATTGATCCTAAAAAATGATAGAAATTTATCAGAAAAACTTCTCATTGATGGGAGATTACTCAAATAAACATAATTGAGAAAGAACAATGCTAATATCCTACTGAGTTATGGACTAAAGTTCCTCTCATATCAACATGCTCAACTTCTGGAAATAATGGAAATAGAACCTTCACCAAGTGACCAAGAAAAAAGTTGAAACTTTCACATGAAGGAAGATATTTCCTTTAATATTTCTTAAACTGATCATTTACTTTATTAAGTATAAACAAATAAATTATGCCTAAAGATATATTGAGTTGAACTTTAATGAGTGACTATGATTTTTAGTTGAATTCAATCCCCACTAATTATCTCCAATTGATAACTGCAAGCACTAAATTTGTAGCCATAATTTGACAGGCCATTATCAACAAAAGGAAAACTAAAAGTAATTTGGGACCATGACAGCAATGAGGAATGATGAACACCTTAACAAACCAAAGTAACCACATAAACAATGCACTTATTATAAAACTTCATAAAGGAAATGATCCTGCTCACTTAAAGGAAAACCATGAGTCATGCATAATCTTTAAGATTAATAACAACATAACCATAAGTGAAATTTCCTCACCATATCAGTAATATCACTATGTTGCTCTTGAATTTTAACTATGTGATTGTCGAGATTGCTAAAAAATTCAAAGCCCAGAGAAATTTCTTTGAATTGGACTCTAAAAACCTTCAAAGCATGAACAAGCTCAGGCATTTAGAAGATGATTAATATGATCAATCAAAGTTATATGCACACAAAAGACATAAACAAAAAAAATAAATCCTACACAAATAGCTAAAAGAGGAAGTAATTAGATATAATAAATGAGAACACAACAGAAGATGGTATATGTATACATATTCATTCAAGAAAAATTAGCAGAAGTCCTCAAAGAACCAAAAAAGCATAACAATTGGATAAACTCCACAACTGATAAAAAGGTGGCAAGGGACTCAAATTTCACACCAAAATGGAATCAACAACGTGAAATGAGAATTTATCAGAAGATCCAAACAAAATTAGTTAACAAATCAAGCAGCTAAGAGTAAGATATTTTGCAATAAGAACTGATGTTATAATCCAAAGGAAGTTATTAAACTAGAAAGGCCACAATCTCAATATTGAATTTGAAACACTGTTATAAGAAATTTACCTCATTTAAGAATCAAAGAACAATAAAAAGCAAGCATCCAAAATGACAACCTGAAGGGGTTTTTTCTTTTAATAACCATAACCTAAATCACTATTATATCTGGCACAAGAACAATTAGAAAATTAACAATAACAAAAGGAAAACAACAATGGATAGAAGATAACAAATAGATCTCAATGACAAAGGAATTCTTTATAATAAGCTAAAAAATTTGTCCTAAAAACAAGAAAACAATAAAAAGGGCACTATCACAGTCCAACAGCTTATAGAAACATGCAAGTTCCCATCAACTCAAACAAAAACCCTAATTACTTCTTCAAACAGGAGAAACTAATACCGTAATTACTTCTTAGATGAGTTTGATTCCCTCTTCTTACCAAATCCAACAACTAGAGAAAAATTAGCACACAAAAAAAACCACAAAACATAACAATGTTAAGAAGAAAATGGAGATCAACAGATTTAATGGAAAGAAAAAAGGATTGAGAACTTCAAGGAAAGATATCTAGAACCGGATTCAAATTAGAAGAACTTTCCTAAACTTAGGAAATAAAGTTATTTGCAATATATTATTACTATGTTGCAAGTCAAGCATGCACTGAACCTAATTTAACTTCAAACTAGCTAAAGACAAAGACAAATGGCAAGCCTAAACCTTAACAGGAACCACTCAGATAAACAACCAGGAGTTTATTGAATTAAAAAAATAGATAAATGAAAACAAAAAAAAATCACCTAACTTTGTTCAACACTACAGAAATCCCTGAAACTAATAAACTTTTCAATAAAATCTACGCTTTGTGAATAATAAAGGGAAGAATAGAGAGAAACGAGAGCATTTGATACTTAAAGCAAACCCTGATTAGAAATCCTGAAAAATAACAAAATCTACACTTTGTGAATAATAAAGGGAGGAATAGCGAGAAATGAGAGCATTTGAAACTCAAAGCAAACCCTGATTAGAAATCATGTAATACTTAAAGCAAACCCTAAATAGAAATCCTGTAAAATAACAATAACAATAACAATAATAATAAAATCTTGAACATCTAAACAATGAGAAATAACATAAACCCTAAACCTCAACACAAGAATTCAAGAAAAAATGAACTCAACTTCGAGGAAACACTTGTAAATATCCATGCTAGTGTTTACCAACGGTATACGGAGGAACATGCAACCAAAGAGAAAGATTGAAAACCCTAATCTTCAACAATCTAAACACAGATTAAACTACTTTAATCAAACTAAATACCAATGAAATTAAGAATCTTGTCCATAAATGTATAGTTTAAATCTCATAAAAAGAGTGGATTAGGGATTAGGGTTTTGAAACAAACCCTATTTTCAAGAAATTCCTTTCAAAATCATAAATGAAGCCAACGAAAATTCCGCCTACAAATAAACAAGTAGAAAGATCGAAAATCTCCAACCTCAAATTCCATGCAATTTAGAAACCTAGATGGAGATAAAGAAACAAATGATGGCTGGGGATGAGAATTCATGACATCAAACCTTATTTGAGAGGATAACAGCAAGATCTCCGGCGAAGGAACAATGAAGACTCAATAAACGAACAACGAGATCTCCGGCGAAGGAACGATGAAGACTCAATAAACGAACAATGAGATCTCCGACGAAGGAACGATGAAGACTCAAGATGGGCCGATGAGATCTCCGGCGATGGAACGATGAACAACGTGATCACTCAGCTGATGATCTCATTGAAATCGAGCTTGTCCAACTTCCGATGATTAATGCAGGTAGTGTCACAACATTAAGAACTTTGACTAATATCTCACCAGCGTTCAATCGTCGGAGCGCTCTCCACCGTTAGATCCGCCTCGGAAGTAGTGGACGGCAGCCAACTTCACTGTGGAAGAAGCGGTGAGAGAGAAAAGTCTTGGTTGAGAGTGGCTTGTGAATATGGGTAAAATCTGAGAACACAACACGTTGTCTTTCAAAATTGGGCGGCCATAAATCGCCGCGCCAATGACATTGAACACCTGCATTATGGAAATTCCCCCCTTAAAACTTAACATTCACACAACACAATTCTATCTTCAGTAAATACAAAACTATATAAATATTTTTTATTAAAACCAGAAATTTGACATATATATATATATATATATATATATATATATATATATATATATATATATATATTGAAACATTTAATTTAGATTCTCTGATATATATATATATATATATATATATATATATATATATATATATATATATATATATATATATATATATATATACTTTCTCATTAATTAATTACTTGTTATTAATTTTATATAATTTGATCCATTATTGTTTATAAAAATAACCTTCCATTTTAAAAATAAATAGATTAATCTAACTACATTATATGTATATCTATACATTTCGTAAAAGTAGTTTAAATGTTACAAATTTTAAAATCTTTTATAATGAAGTTAATATAATTAATAATAAAATTTTTAAACTCAATAAAAATCTAAAAAAAAAAGTAAGTTAACATTCTTCTAAAAAAATTAAGTTAATTTAAATTTACCCAGGGATTAGCTATAAACTAAACATGATGCCTATCGTCCCTAGCTAATCCTTGGATAATGTTTAAGATCAACAATTTTACCTACGGAAACTAATCTCTTGCTAAAGTAAAAATCCTAAGAAATAAAAATACCTAAGGATTAGATACGGACAAATAACAACTATTTTACCTAGCTAATTCCTGGGTAATTTTAAAGTTGTTTAATTTTACCCAAGGATTAGCTACAAACAAATATCAATAACTATTTTACCTAGCTAATTCCTGGGTAATTTTAAAGCTATTTAATTTTACCCAGGGATTAGCTATGGACAAATAATAATAACTATTTTACTTAGCTAATCCCTGGGTATTCAATTTTACCCAGGGATTAGCTAGGGTTAGATGCCAACGAAAAATTTTCGATGGTAATTCATTGCTAAATATTAGGCGTGTAGTTCCCTCGTGATTTACCAATGGAATAACTTGGGCAAGTTTTGTCGGTTCTCATTCCCTAGGCATTTCCTTGTGTAATCCCTAGGAATTTTTCTAACATTTATATCTAATCATTCCTTTCTATTCCCTATCTATTCCTAGGCTAATTACCCAGGAAAATGTTTCCAAATTAGGTGCGTAGTTCCCGTGTGATTTACCAGTGGAATAACTTGGGCAAGGTTTGTCGGTTCTCATTCCTTAGGCATTTCCCTGTGTAATCCCTGGGAATTTTTCTAACCTTTATATCTAATCATTCATTTCTATTCCCCTATCTATTCCTAGACTAATTACCAAGCTTGGGCAAGTTTTGTCGGTTCTCATTCCCTAGGCATTTCCTTGTGTAATCCCTAGGAATTTTTCTAACATTTATATCTAATCATTCCTTTCTATTCCCTATCTATTCCTAGGCTAATTACCCAGGAAAATGTTTCCTAATTAGGTGCGTAGTTCCCGTGTGATTTACCAGTGGAATAACTTGGGCAAGGTTTGTCGGTTCTCATTCCTTAGGCATTTCCCTGTGTAATCCCTGGGAATTTTTCTAACCTTTATATCTAATCATTCATTTCTATTCCCTATCTATTCCTAGACTAATTACCAAGGAAAATGTTTCCTAGGTAAATTCCCTTAGTAATTAACAGTTTTCTTGTAATGGGAAATTCTAGAATTGGTTCACTCTGATGTGTGGCAAGTACCAACTATGTCCATAGGAGTAGCAAATTACTTTGTGCCATTTATTGATGACTATTCCAAGAAATATTAGGTGTATGCTATCAAAGGAAAGGTAGATGTGTTTCAATTCTTCAACTATTACAAAGTACTGGTGGAACTTGAATTTGGCAAGAAGATCAAGTACTTGAGGACAGATAACGAAGGAGAATACACTGCCAAACAATTTGATAAATTCTGCAAGCAATAAGGCATCAAAAGGCAGTTTTCTACAGCATACACTCCTCAACAAAATGGAGTGGCAGAATGGATGAACATGACTCTGTTGGAAAGAACAAGAGCAATGATGGGAGCTTCAAGCCTATACAAGAAGTTTTGGGCAGAAGCAGTCAACATCGCATGTTATGTGGTGAATCTGGCTCCATCAACTACAATCGAGTTGAAGACACCGATGGAGATGTGGACTGATAAGCCAGTTAACTATTCAAACCTTCATATATTTGAAAGTCCTGTTTATGTAATGTATAATACCCAAGAAACTACAAAGCTTGATCCAAAATCAAGAAAATGTATATTCTTAGAATATGCTAATGAAAATAAGGGTAATCAGTAAAGATGTTATCTTCATAGAAGGCAAAGAACAAGAGCAAGAAGATTGTGAAAACACTTCAAAAGAAAGCACAAAGACTACAGCAGTACAGGTAGAAAAAGAAGTTGAAGCTACACAAGAGAATGAAGTACAAGAGCTAGCTAAATATGAAGTTCTAGAAGTTGGAAGGTCAACTCATACAAGGACGATACCAAGTTGGAATTCTGACTACATTATGGAGGGTAATATTGCATACTTTCTTCTAACTGAGGATGGAGAACCATCAACTCTTCAAGAAACACTAAACAATTTAGATGCATCTCAGTGGATGGCAGCAATGCAAGAAGAAATTGAAGCTCTTCATAAAAATAGGATATGGGAACTGGTATAACTACCACAAGGACGAAAACCTATTAGCAACAAATGGGTCTATAAGATCAAGCACAACAATGATGATCAAGTAGATCGTTATCGTACTATATTGGTGGTGAAAGGATATACTCAGAAAGAAGGGATTGACTTCAACGAAGTGTTTTCACCTGTACTTTGACTCACAACAATTCGAGTAGTCCTAGCGATGTGTGCTACATTCGACTTACAACTTGAGTAGTTAGATGTTAAAACTACATTTCTTTATGGAGATCTTGAAGAAGAGATTTACATTCTCCAACTGGAAGGATTTGAAGAAAAAGGTAAAGAGAACTTGGTTTGTAGGTTGAACAAATCTTTGTACGGTCTAAAACAGACGCCAAGATTTAGTACAAGAGATTTGATTCCTTCATCATGAGCTTTGATCCAGCAAATTCAACACAAACCCTTGTGCATATGTCAAGAGGTTTGAAGAAGAAGATTCTGTCTTCTTGTTGCTATATGTTGACAATATGTTGGTAGCAGGCCCCAATAAAGATCGAATTAAGGAGTTAAAGGGACAATTGGCTAGGGAATTTGAAATGAAGGACTTGGGACCGGCAAATAAGATTCTAGGGATGCAAATTTACCAAGATAGAAATAAGAAAATGATTTGGCTTTCTAAAAAGAATTATTTGAAGAAGATCTTGCAGCACTTCAACATGCAAGACTGTAAGCCAAATCTACCCCACTTTCTATTAATTTCAAGTTATCCTCAAGTATGTGTCCTGGCAGTAAAAAAGAGAGGATGGAGATGTCTCGATTACTATATACATCAGCAGTGGGAAGCCTAATATTCGCCATGATCTGTAAAAGACCAGACATTGCACATTTAGTGGGAGTGGTAAGTCAATACATGGCAAATCATGGACGGGAGCACTGGAATAATGTAAAGAGGATCTTCATATATGTTAAAGGAACCTCAGATGTTGCATTATGTTACGAGAATTAGATTTAATTGTCAAAGGATATATTGATGCTGATTATGCAGGATTAGCTAACTGAAGGAGCTGTGAGCTAAGTTTCAAAACTGAAGTCAATCATGGCTACATCAACGACAGAAGCAAAATATCTAACAGCTACACAAGCTAGTAAAGAAGCAGTGTGCTTGAAGATGGTGCTGGAAGAACTCGGGCACAAGCGAGAAAATATTTCTCTATATTGTGACAACCAGAGTGTTTTGCATCTTGCAAGAAATCTGACATTTCGTTCAAACACAAAACATATCAGAGTTTAGTATCACTTCGTTTGAGAGAAAGTGGAAGAACGAACAGTGGATATACAAAAAATTCACATAAAGAACAACCTAGCAGATTTTTTAACGAAAGCAGTCAGCACCGACAAATTTATATGGTGTCAATCCTCATGTGGCCTATCAAAGATGTAAGCAATATCAAATGGCAAGGTAGAAAGAATGGTGTGAAGATCTGATTAACTTTCGATCAAATCTTCAAGTGGGAGAAATGTAAAAATATTCTAGATGATGGACTGCATGCATGTGATGTTTTGTTTTGTCAAAAATGACTGCACTACTTTTGGTTGGTGGGTGAGATTAGATGAGTTACTTAACCTTTAATCACATCACACTCTTGCATATAAAAAAACAAAAGCATGAAGGCTTTCATTGCACCATTCAGTTAAAAAGTGAGTGAGGGTGAGAGAAAAATGAGGGAAAATAGTGACAAAGAAGTTAGAGAGTTTATATTGCTTTTATTACATGAGAGAAGAAGTTATTCTCTTTGTTAATAGAAAACTTGTAGTTCCAATTTTTACTACAGTAAAATTCTTCTATCTTGCTAGTGACTTTTACCCTAATTTATTTTAAGATTTTTCATGTAAAATTTGTCGCTCATTTTTATTAGCAATTCCATAATTTCATAACAACATGGTGGTGATTTAGGGATCCCTACAACATAGTTGTTATTTAGAGAGCTCGCAATGGTTTAGTGGACAGTTAAGCAAATTATGCAATGTGAAATGCATTTGTCGCCTTTTCAACAGGGTTTTGATCTCCCAGATGGCCGTTCCTAGTTTGCTTAGGACGGACTATAAAAATCCGCCACAACGTTGATTACGCATAGGCACATTACTAAGGCGAGAAGTTAGTGAATTGCTGCCATCTAGTAACTAACTCATGCTTTGAGGTTAAGCACAAAACTCGTTAGCCAGTTGAAATAGTTCAGAATTCACTTAACCTTTGAAGTTAAGCACAAAAATAAAATAACACCACAAAAACATCACAAAGTTCTTTTTGTCATACTGCAGTTGTCCTGGTTAATGTCTCAATGCTGCTGTGCAGTACCATCCCCCACCATAACAAAATAGAAAGCTTGCAGAAAATACACATTTCATGATTTGTCCTAGTGCCCAAAAAAATTTCCAAGACAACATTGTTTGTGCAGGACAATTTAACCCCCCCTGATTTTGAATCTTCAACCCAAGGTAACTTTGCAGAGCACATTCCCTTGACTATTTATATATATATATATATATATTCTTTTTTCCCCCTTCAACTGCAAGACCATTCCGAGAAATTGAACATAATCCATATTTGAGAAGGATTCAAGATTTAACAATAATCCCTTAAAAATAAAACATCTTGTATATACAAAACATTCTTTGTAAAACAACAAAATAAACAGACCTGATAGCATCAAGAGCCTCTAAGAGCCGGGTAGGCAATATGACAAGAGACTCGATTCTACAATCACCCGGTATAAATTACAAAAGACCTACTTCAGTTAAGGGGCCCTCCTCCACTGCGAAGGAATGCCTGTTGAGAAGACTCGGAAAATTCAATCTAGTAATTAGCATGGAATTAGTAGCATTTCTACTTGTCTAGAATAATTGACAATAAAATCAGATCGGAAGTGTACCAGTTTGGTGGCAACAACAGATTGACGCTGTCTTTCCTTCCTTTCACGCTGGCACAAACCACACCAGCCAGAGAAGTCCTTTTGATACTTTTTCATCTCTCGAAATACCGAACTGTAGACGAATTGCATCGAAATCAATTAAACACTTGCACCACAAGCTAGCAATCCCTTTTCCAAACAATTCAGCCATTAAAATCAAAATCAAACAATGAAATAGTATGCTCTACCTATGTTCTGAAAGGGAAGATTTCAAAATTAGAAATTCACAAAGACAAGTACCAATATGATCGCAAAAGGCAATTAAACCATTCACTGTTTAATTAAAATCACAACAAAACTTTCCTAATGTACACTGAAAGAAAAAGAAAAGGATAGGGCCATGATAACCAGTAACTATAAGAAATCTCTGTCCTAAAATAATAGGGATAGGAAAAATTCTATTGATACAATTCAAGCATGAAACTTCGCAGACCAAATAGCATCATGAGTACTACCATTCAAGAAATCTGAATCATCCAATATAATATATGTAATTGAAGCCACATATTTTGGAGTTTTTTATTCCATCTGTTTGGCTCCACAACATTAACTACTTTGTAACAATTCCAGAAAACATTAGGCGTGCTTATCTGTAACATGTAATTTCAGTAAATATGTTTCAAAATCAATGGCCGAGTAGTATACATTTTTCACTCCATGGACGTTTAAAGGAATTGTATTGTAAAAAGCTGTTCATTTTATAACTGCTTGATCAATAGATAAAAAGAAAAATATAACACACTGATTTGCCCTCCAAGGATCATGGTATAATAAATCAACTTCAATGATCTGGACTGCTAATGTGGAGGGACTTTGAAAAAAGTTGTAAAATTAAAGTCAACTATATATTTTGAGTTGAAGACTACACTTTTTAAGAAAATAACAAAGATACAAATAACCCTCAAACATAAATTACAGTATTCCTTGCTCTACACTGTCCAAAACCAATTTGGTTTTAAAATATTATATTTAAACAAAGATCCATTTAAACATAATTTTTCAACAAATGACCCACGAAAGGATCTTATTCTACCAAAGTACTAAACATTTTCTTCAGTTAAACACATAACCATGGCTCGTAAACCATAGTTGCCTCAGATATGCAATTTCGAATTGTAGTCAAGCAATTTTCCAAATAATAAGATGACTTATTTCTCTTTGGAATAATTAAATGAATACTTCTATTCAAATTCCTGCATAGTACCTGAGGTATAACTGACTAAATTGTTGAGGATGCAAGGCAGATTAGATACAAAAACTTCACTAAAAACCAGAAAGAGAGAGAGGACAAAAGTTAATAAAAGAGGACAAACAGGAAACGAAGAAAAGAATGTAAGGAAAGAGTTACAGATTTCACAAAGAACTTGTAAGTACTATCAGATGCATCTAGGGAATGTCACAAATTGGGGACAATAAATGCACAAACCCACCAAAAGAATACAAATTTACACTTTACGTTGTTTGGTGCTTATGTTGTGATTTTGTTTCTGCTAGAGTGAAATTCAATCAATTCCATAGGGAGAATAAATAAATTTACATTTCAAGTCCAAACTCTCCATTTCTAGATTCACTGTTCTCTGGCATTTGATGCTATTATTTCAGCATGCATGTATCTAAAATGAAAATCCCCGACAATTATATTCAACAAGTCACATAAGTTGCAATAATTTTAACTGATATTGATGAATACAGTCAAAAGGAACATAAGATTTCCCGTCATATGTTTCAAGCAAAGAATGTGATGATCTTTACCTTCTGCACCATAAAAGCAAATTAATCCTTTGCCCAGATGTTGTAGGACGGGCACCATGTCGATGACGCCCTCGATGAAGCAAAGCTTGACCAGGGACATGAGAATAATCAAATATTTCCTGAAAATTAAAGAACAAAAATGCCATTAAATCAAGATTCAATGATTACATCTCCAAAATGGAACAAACAGATTATAATTTTTACACAGGCAGTATAAATGATTGATATATATTTGTAAAACAATAATTCTTACATGAGAATTAAAGAGTGCATTTGCAATTGCTTCTCTAGAAACACTTCAAAAATGAAAGCTTTGAACAAACATACCTTGGTTGGCTAGTATAATAAAAGTGCTTTTTTTTTTTGTGGAAACAAAGAGCTGAAAGCTAAAGAAACAGAAAAAAAACCATGAACTCGAAGATTAAGAAGGATTAATTAAAGGAGCAGTTTAAAGGGAAAACAACATAAAGAAGTTTAAAAAATGAACACTCCAAAGATATAATATATTTGACTCATTAATTCTTGAGATTATAACAACATAGAATGTAAGTAAGCTAAGGCCAACTTCATAGATAAAAGGAAAGTTGGGTTCAGATTCTTGACAATAGCTTCTATCCAGAAGCTGGTAGCTTTCCAGTAGAAGTAGGTTTCAGCTACAAAATGCTGATGAATTCTAGAAGCTTACAACTAAACATCCCGTTTAAGTGTCGGACGAGATTTCAATAATTAGAAAGTTCTTTGGCATCTAAAACGCAATGTCACATGCACACCCTGAAAGTAAGAGATATCAAGATAAGAAAAAACTTAACTTTGTCACAGAAAGAAAGAGAAAAATAAAATAAAAAATAAAAAAAGGCTGCTTCAAAGCTAACAGCAGCTAACAATGGAGAAATCACACAATAGAATTGGCTTCATAATCAATTTTACAAAGATAAGCATATCTAGTTTTCAGTAACTGAATAACGCTCAATTTAACCTGTCCTTCTACTTACAGATATATATTGTAATACAGGACAAGCTTCAAGGGAAAGTTGCAACTACAGTATCAACTATCAAGAGAGGCAAATAATAGAAGAACAATTGAAGAACACTGATACAAGATTTAATTTAGTTCAACAAACAAATCTAAAATTATAAGACCAAATACTGAGGTGTTCTAGGTAAAGGTTTTAATATAGATAAACTTTTTTTTTTTTTTTGAAATAATACTATAGATAAACTTTAAGTGGATATGTTGTAGAACATTGGCTTGTTAGGTCAAGATTACATCGCAAAAGAAGATACAAAAGGGAACGGAATGAGCTTGATAAATCTTTGATCTCAGCCTCTTCAGAATGCTCATACTAATTTGAGCACCATTATAAGTCGATGGAACATTTCACAAATGGTGTTGTCATTCTTAATGATAAACATACAATCTTTTGTTTCACTCCTGCTTTTTTACCTTTAAAGAATAATATAACTCATTTCAGTTCTTCATTTCCTTTAATAGGTAAATCATAAAAGTGTTGTCTCAGATATACCCCTCAAAAATCTCAAATTACATGTATACCTTCATAAAGTTTCTTATTTCATATATACTTCTGAAAAATTGCGATTCTTAGATAGATAACCTTGTCCAATTAATAACAAATTATAACTTAATAATGGATGGAAAACAAGAGAAGAGCATTTTTATACCTTTGATATGTGCATCTAACACTTCACATTTTATATAGATCATATTTTTACTTTTTACATGACATGTTTTAACAATTTGAGTTATAATCATTTATAAAATAGATTTATTTTGAAAATATATCTTTCTATATGATTATTGCACGTACACATCTAAGGCAGATACGTAAATCTTGTGTATGCCTCAATACATGTACAAGAAAGGTCATTCAATAACTGGGATAATGCCCTATTTAATCAGGCTTCCCTCCACTATGGAAGCCATCTTTTAGACTATTACCATTCCGGTGTCTCATCACTATCACCCTTTTCTCTCTTGGTCACTGAGTGTATAAAAGTTCCAAAGCATTTAAGAGGGGTCAAAAGGTCCTTTTATAAAATATTATAATGATTTAGAATAACCCATGGTTACCCACAGGAGTGGTATATGTGTGGTCTATATGAAAGAAGAACCTTTATGAAGGTGTATCTGTTATTACAGGTTTCTCCAGGGTATATATGTAAAAAATCACATCATAAATTGTAGCATTGTCAGCATTCCTTTGACCAAAAAAACCACTAGCACTACTTTCAATGAAGCTATAGCCCTTCGTAAGCAAC
>NC_052490.1:9286721-9393484 GCF_009730915.1 Dioscorea cayenensis subsp. rotundata
AGGATTAGGATTTTGACTAAATATTCCAAAATGAAAACAGATTATCTTACTGAAAAGAGACATAATACATAAGAAACATGGCATTAGGGTTTTGATTAAAATAAAAGACATTCATAAAAGAAAGAACAGATTAGGTTTTTATCGAAACAAGGAGGCATCCCGAAAGAAACACAGATTTAGTTTTGATTGAAAATACATTAAGAAAAAGAAAATACATTTAAGGTTTTAATTAAAAATTAGCAGAATATTCCTAATACAAGATAGGATTAGCCTTGACTAAAAATATAAGACGCTTCAAAAAGAAAAACAAAGGATTACATTTTACTTCAAATTGAAAAATAGGACACATTCGCAAACACAAGAAGGGAATAGGTTCATAATTAAGGAAAAGTATTCGAAAGAAAAAGATATAGGTTTTTATTGTAAAAGTGAGACATCTCGAAGTGAAATACATAGGTAGTTTCAATAAAAACAAAAATAAGAGACAAGAAGTAAAGAAAATATAACATCCTATTTTAGATTGAAGATAGGACACACTTCTCAAAGAAAACATAAGATTAGGGTTTTGATTGAAAAGATGCAGCATCCAAAATAAAATATAAATAAGGTCTTGATTGAAAACAAATACATTACTCATGACAAAATATTGAATTAGGGTTTTAATGATAACAGGAGAAAATAATTCCATCGAAACATAGGGTTGCTTAATTAAAAATAGTAGACATTCCCGAAAAAAAAACATAGGATTAAGGTTGTTATAAAAATACATTAATATAAGAAACAGATTAGGTTTTCATGAAAATAGTAGACATTAAGAAGAGAAAACATCGATTCTCGGCTTTTGATTGAAAGATACCATTAATATTTCCAAAGAAGTAAACATAGGATAAGGATTTTTATTTAAAAATAGCATGCATTATGAAAAGAAAACATAATATTTAGTTTTGATTAAAAATATGAGACATTCCAATAAAAACCCTAATCCTATATGTTTTCATTAAAACATAGGATTAGGTTTTTATTAAAAACCAAAAATATAACAAAAGAAAATATAGGATTGGGGTTTTGATTAAAAAATAGTACATATTCAAAAAAGCAAACATAGCATTAGGTTCCATTCAAAAATATGAGATAAGTTCAAAGAAAAACATAAGATTATCGTTTTGATTGAAAATATGAGACATTCAAAAATAAACATAGATTAGAGTTTATTAGAAAAATATGAGACATTACTTTTAAAAGAAAACATAAAGATTATTGCTCTTGATCTCAGCACAGTAAAAATATTCCTAGAGAAACATAAGACTAAGTTTCTTTAACAAACCTTTCATCCCATGTTTTCATAAAATGTACTTATGCTCTAATAAAAACTTTGCATCATTATATTTTATTTTAATCGAAAACTCCTAATCTATGTTTTATTTCTCATAATGGCCTCGGCTTTTGAATAAATATCATAATCCTCACATTTTCCTCTTTCGCACGTGTAATCCTATCTTCCAAACAGCTCGTAATCTTATATTTTCTTTTTCTTAACGCCTACTATTTTAAATCAAAACCTAATCCAATGTTTTCTAATAGCATGACTCCTATCTTTCAATCAAAACCATAATTCTATGTTTTCTTTTTAGAATGTCTAGTATCCTTGAACAAAAATACTAATCATGTGTTTTCATATAGTAATGTCTCCTATTTTTCAATTAAAACCCTAATTCTATGTTTTCATCTTGGAATGTTTACTATTTTTTAATTAAAACCCTAATCCTAAGTTTTCTTTTGAGATTGTCTCATATGAATAAAAACCTCCTAATCCTATGTTTCTGTAATGCCTCCTATAATCAAAAACCTAATTTTTATGTATTATGGCTCCTATTTTTGAATCAAAGCAATAATAGTATGTTTTCTTTTGTAATGTCCGGTCTATATTTTAATGAAAAACATAGTACTAAGTGGAATGCCTCTTATAATCAAGACCCTAATCTTTAGGTTTTCTTTCGGAATATCCGCTAGTTTTCAATCAAAACCCCAATCCTATGTTTTATTTTTGAAATGCCCTCTATTTTTGGTTTTTAATCAAAACCATAATCCTTTGTTTTCTTATGAAAATGTCTCCTTTTTTTCAATCAAAATCCAAATCCTATGTTTGCTTGTTGAAGTGACACATTCTTTTCAATCACAAGCCTAATGTTATGTTTTCTTTTCACAATTCCTACTATATTTGTATCGAAAACCTAATCCTATGTTTTGTTTTTGGAATGTCTCCTATCTTTCAACCAACACAATAATCATATGTTTTCTATACAGAATGTGCCCAATTTTTTAGTTTTGAATCGAAGCCCTAATCCATTGTTTTCTTTTCAAGATGTATCTTATTTTTGAAAACCAAATCATGTTGAAGAGTCCGCTTTTCAATCAAAACTCTAATCTTATCTTTTTGAATGTCTACTAATTTTCCAAGTGAAAAACCCATAATTCTTTCTTTTTCTTTCCAAAATGTCTGCTATTTTTGAATTGAAACCCTAATCCTATGTTTTATTTTCAAAATGTGAATTATGTTTACGTTTTCAATAAAAACCTTAACCTTTGTTTTCTTTTCGGAATGTCTAATTTTTTTAATCAAAACAATAATCCAACATTTTCTTTTTAAAATGTCCTCTATTTTTTTGTTTTTAATTGAAACACTAATCATATGTTTTTCTTTTGAAATGTCTCATGTTTTTGTAAAAAGGAGACATTTCCATAAGAAAACATTACTAGTCAATCTTTCAGCTCAAAACCCAAATCCTTTGTTTTTCTTTTAAATATCCTCATTGTTTTGTTTTTAATAAAAACCCTAATTATTTGTTTCTTTTTCGTAATGTCTCAAAGTTTCAATCAAAACACTAATCCCATGTTTTTCTTTATGGAATGTCTATAATTTTCATATCAAAACCCTAATCCTATGTTTTCTTTATAGTAATGTCCCTATTTTTCAATTAAAATTCAAATCCTATGTCAAAATTTCTCATATTTTTAATCACTAACCATAATCGTGATGTGTCAAGATGTCTACTATTTTTAAATTGAATCCGTAATCCTGTGTTTTCTTATAGTAATGTCTCCTAGTTTACAATCGAAACCCTAATCGTATATTTTCTTTTCATAATGCCTACTATATTTGAATCAAAACCTCTAACCCTATATTTTCTTTTTGGGATGTCTCTTATTTATCAGTTTTGAATCAAAACACTAACCTATGTTTTATTTCCGTATCGCCTCCTTATTTTCAAGAAAAACACCTAATATGTTCTTTTCTTTTCAAAATGTCAACTACTTTTGGAAGAAAACCTTACTCCTATGTTTTCTTATCAGAATGCCTGCTATTTTTGAATCGAAACTCTAATCCTACATTTTCCTTTTCAAATGTTCCCTAATTTTCAATTTTTAATCAAAACCCTGATCCTTTGTTTTCTTATAGTAACGTCTCCTATCATTCAATCAAAACCCTAATCCTATGTTTTCATTTTTCACGATATCCAATATATATTAAAACCCTAATCCTATGTTTTATTTTAAAATGTCCCTATATTTCAATCAATCCTATGTTTCCTTTTTGGAATGCCTACAATATTTCAATCTAAACCCTAATCCTATGTTTTCTTTTTATAATTTCTAATATTTTTGAATCAAACCCCTAATCCTATGTTTTCTTTCCAGTATTGTCTCCTATTTTTCAATCAAAACCCTAATCCTATGTTTTTTTTTCGCAATGGGCACTATATTTGAATTAAAACTGTAATCCTATGTTTTCTTTTCGTAATTTGTCCTATTTTGTGAAAAACCTTGAATCATATGTTTTCTTTTTTAATGTCTCCTATTAATCAGTTTTGAAAAGAAATCATAGTTAGGGTATTTTTTTATTCAAAACTGATAATTGTATGTTTTACTTTAGTAATGTCCCCTATGTTATCTTTTCATAATGCATCCTATTTTTTATTTAATCCTAATAATAATTTTTCTTTTGGAATGCCTCCTATTTTTAAATCAAACCCTAATCTTGTTTTTTGTTTTTAGAATGTCTGCTATTTTTCGATAAAAATAATAATCATATGTTTTCTTTTGGAAATATCTCTTATTTTTTGGATTTCAATCAAAACCCTAATCCTATACTTTCATAGAGTAATACCTTGTATTTTCCAATCAAAACCATAACCCTATGTTCTTTTTTGGAATATCTGATGTTTTTCAATCAAAATTCCCTAATCCTATATTTTCTTTTCTCAGATGCCTCCTATTTTTAACTCAAAACCCTAATCTTATGTTTTTACTTTGGGAATTTCTGCTACTTTTGAATCAAAACAATAATCGTATGTTTTCTTTTCATAATGCCTCATATTTTTTTAATCAAGACAATAATCCTATGTTTTTTTTAAATGATTCCTATTTTTTAATCAAACCCTTAATCTTATGTTCTTTTTTTTGGAATGTCTTATATTTTTCGACAAAACAATAATCCTATGTTTTATTTTCATAATGTCTTATATTTTTCAATGTTTTCTTCTCTGATTGTCTAGAATTTTTTATTCAAAACCCTAATCCTATGTTTTTTTCTCGGAATGTCTACTATTTTTTATTCAAAACCCTAACCCTATGTTTTTTTTCCAAATGTCTAATAATTTTTAATCAAAACCCTAATCTTATGTTTTCTTTTCGGAATGCCTACTATATTTTAATCAAAAAACTAATCCAATGTTTTCTACTTGGAATGTCTACTATTTTTTAATCAAAATCTTAATCCCAAGTTTTCTTATAGTAATGTTTCTTATTTTTCAATGAAACCTGAACCCTATATTTTCTTTTCGAAAATGCCTACTATATTTGAATCAAAACCTAATCCTATGTTTTATTTTCATAATGTTTCATATTTTTCAATCAAAACCCTAATCCTTTGTCATAAATGTTTGAATTAAAATAGTAATCCTATGTTTTCTTTTCGTTCTGTCTCATACTTTTTAGTTTTGAATTAAACCCCTAATCCTATGTGTTCTTTTCAGAATGGCTCCAATTTTTCGATCAAGACCCAAATCCTATGTTTTCTTTGTCGAATCTCTGCTATTTCTAAATTAAAACCCTCATCTATGTCTTCTTCTTGAAGTGTCTCCTACTTTTCATTTTTGAATGAAAACCCTATTCCATTCTTTTCTAATAGTAATGTCTCCTATTTCATAATCAATACCCTAATCTTATGTTTTCTTTTTCAAATGTCTCAGTATTTTTCAATAAAAACCTTAATCTTATGTTTTTTTCTTTTTGGAATGTCTTCTATTTTAATCTAAACACTAATCCTATGATTCCTTTGTAGTAATGTCTACTATTTTTCATTCAAAACCCTAAATCATATGTTTACTTGTAGTAATGTCTTCTATTATTCAACCAAAACCCTTATCCTATTATTTTTGGAATGTCTACTATATTTGAATGAAAACCGCAATCCAACATTTTCTTTTCAAAATGTATCCCATCTTTCAAATCAAAACCCGAATCTTATGCTTTCTTTTCTTAATGTCTCCTATATTTCAATCGAAAACCTAATCCTTTCTTTTTCTTTTTCAGAATATCTACAATTTTTGAATCAAAAACTATAATCCCATGTTTTTCTTATAGTAAATTTTCTCCTATTTTTTTCATTTCAAAACAATAATCCTATGTTTTCTTTTTCGAATGCCTACTATATTTCAATCAAAAACTAATCCTATGTTTTCTACTAGTAATGTCTACTATTTTTTAATCAAAACCCTTATCCCAAGTTTTATTATAGTAATGTCTCCTATTTTACAATGAAACCCTAATCATATGTTTTCTTTTTGAAATGCCTACCATATTTGAATCAAAACTCGAACTGTATGTTTTATTTTCAGAATGTCTTATATTTTTCAATGTTATCAATTTTTGAATCAAAACAATAATCCTATGTTTTCTTTTTGTAATATCTCATACTTTTTAGTTTTGAATCAAAATAGTAGATCTATGCGTTCTTTTCAGAATGGCTCTAATTTTTCGATCAAGATCCAAATCCTAAGTTTTCTTTGTTGAATGTTTGCGATTTTCTGAATCAAAACCTTAATTCTATATTTTATTTTTGAAGTGTCATCTACTTTTCATTTTTGACTCAAAACCCTAATCCAATGTTTTCTAATAGTAATGTCTCCTATTTTTTAATCAATACACTAATCTTATGTTTTCCTTTTGAAATGTCTCGTATTTTTAAATTAAAACCTTAATCCTATGTTTTCTTTTTCGGAATGTCTTCTATTTTTAATCTAAACACTAATCCTATGATTCCTTATAGTAATGTCTACTATTTTTCATTCAAAACCCAAATCATTTGTTTTCTTGTAGTAATGTCTCCTATTATTCAACTAAAACCGAATCTTATTATATCTTTTCGGAATGCCTATTATATTTGAATCAAAACCATAATCCAACAATTTCTTTTTCGAATGTCTCCCATCTTTCAAATCAAAACACGAATCCGATGTTTTATTTTCTTAATGTCCCTATCTATCAGTTTTGAATAAAAATCCCAACCTATGTTTTTTTTTCATAATGTCTCCTATATTTCAATCAAAAAACCTAATCCTTTCTTTTCTTTTCAGAATATCTACTATTTTTGAATGAAAACTATAATCATGTGTTTTCTTATAGTAATGTCTCATATTTTTCATTCAGAACCATAATCCTATGTTTTTTTTTATAGTAATATCTCCCATTTTTCAATCAAAAGCCTAATATTTTGTTTTCTTTTTGAAATATCTTATATTTTTTTAAACTAAACTAGAATTTTATGTTTTCTTTTCAGAATATCTTCTATCTTTCAATCAAAATAATAATCCTATGTTTTATTTTTAGAATGTGTCTTATTTCTCAATTTTGAATCAAAACCTTCATCCTTTGTTTTCTTTTCAGAATGTCTCCTAGTTTTGAATCAAAAACCCTAATTTTTTTTTCTTTTTAGAATGTCTACTATTCTTTAATCAAAACACTAGTCCAACAGATGAGTGTATTTCATATCATATTTATGTACCCTCATTCATTCTTTTACTTGTCCTTTATACTTTTGTGTATATTAGGTGCTATTCTCGGTATATTTGTTCTTTGTGCATGACTTAGGGGCTCAAAGCAATTTGTAGTGAAATAGGGGATTAATAAAGCAAAGAATTAAGATTTTGCTTAGTGCTCAAGTTACACGAGGCGGGAACAAGGTCGTGCTTTCTGCCCGCGATGTTTTCATCCCGAGAACGACCTAGTGATAATTCAAGCATTGGGGTGCTTTCAGGCCAAGGACGGCCTCAAAACGGCCGTGCTCTTTCCCTTGATTTTCTTAATCTGGAGATTATTTCTACCCATCAAGGTAAGCACGCTCCGGATGCTCCTAGTGACGGTCGCAGGGTAAAAGCATGGGCTTAGCAAGGCCGTACTTCTCTCGTATATTTTCCTAGGTGACCACTCAGCCAATTCACTCAGAAATCTTAATGAGAAACACAGTCCAAGCAGCAACCCGTGCTTTAGATCGTGTCGAGCCCTGAAATCACCTTTTAACTCCAGATTTCTAGGGTTTTAGCCTAATCTTTGTTCGTGGGATTTTTCTTTTTCCAGCAAGAGAACTTGGATGAGGGTGACGATCAACCACCACCACATCATCTAAGGGGATCAAGGATTAGTTGGAGGCACAAGGGAAGTATGGTTAGCATCAAGGAAGCTCCACTAGGAGGATTATCTTGAGAAGGACGGAGTCATGTCTTCTTTCCTTAGCTCTTTATTTATTCCTTCCATGATGTAACCATCCATGAGGGGCTAACAGTCCATGGTACCCCAGGATGTGAACTATTGGTTTCTATTGGTTTGAGTACTCATTTTTAATTTGGTGTTCTATTGGTTTCTTGTGTTAAATCTTGTGTTGCATAACTTGATGTGTTTGATTTGCACAGTTGCTTAGATAAAACTTGGTGTGTGGATTGCCATAGTTGTAGTTGCCATAAGTGATTGCAAAACTCGATGTGTATGAAACCCATGGCTACCTTATTAAAACTTGGTTTATTTGAGAACCATAGATGTGACATTGCTTTTCGAGAGCAAACAAGAACTGTAGGATGTACCTAGTAGGCAATACAAGCAAGTTAGAATAGTACAACTCATAGGAATCAATAAGAGGCATTGTTCTCTTGTTGTTGAATACTCTATCCTAGTCAGCCTGATAATACCACCTGTTCTTCAATTTACTTGTTTTATTTTCCTTCATTAAACCAACCGAATCTTTGTCAAACTAGAGATTAGAAGAAGAATTAGTACTATAAGTCTAGTCCTTGTGGTTTAACAACCCTTTCTTTCTCGAGGGTACCACTGCATTATTTATGCATGACATGTACACTTGCAGATAACGCATCAAGTTTTTTGGTGCTCGTTGTCGCCGACTGGCAAGTTTTAGGAAAGTTTCGATTCCGGTGATCTAGTTTGTTAATTTTGTTCATACTTGTGAATATCTATTTCTCCTTTTCATTTTAATCATTCTTTTTAGTCTTATTTTCGTTTTCATTCTTTGTATTTGTAAGCTTACACTGATCTTTCTTAACTCATGGAGGAACTATTGGCTACTTTGAGATGTCACCCATGTGAACTCAATTACCACAATGGGGATACCATCCATCTAGATGACAAGCAATGCTTGGTTGAGCTGATATCGAACTTTTGTGAGCAAACATCATAGTGGAGTCAATTCATGAGTGCAGAGATGGATCATTACTGAGAGAATCAAGAACAAGAGATGACTATAAGCCAGGCAATGTCCATCTCGGTTGAGTTCACCAAAGACACACGAACAGGAGAAATTAAGGACTATAGGTTCAATGATGAAGACTTTACCTACATTGGCAAACTTGAGAATGGTATTTTTGTGGAAACCACTTATATTAAAAAGGGGGATATGGTAGATCCAGCTCCAGAACAAATAGTACCCGCCCCTTAGGAGAAGGAGCTCAAAGAGCTACGTACACATTTAGAATATGCATGTTTGGATGGGAATCCCTAGATTCCTGTCATCATTTCATCCACACTCGATGCATGCCAAAAGGTAAAATTGGTGGAAATGCTGCGAGTACATAAAAAGGCCATCACTTGAAGTATTTCTGACATTAAGGGGATTAATCCATCTTTTTGCAAACATAAAATTTTGATGGAGGATAACATTAGATCCAAGGTTCAATCTCAATGAAGATTGAACCACAACATGATGGAGGTGGTCAAGAAGGAGGTGAAAAAACTTCTAAACGCTAGAAAAATTTACCCAATCTTAGACAACTAGTGGGTTAGTCTAGTACAGGTTGTACCGAAGAAGGGAGAAATGATAGTGATTTCAAATAAACAGAATGAATTGATCCCTACCCGTACAATAACCGGATGCCATGTCTCTATAGATTACTGGAAGCTGAATGAAGCTACTCGTAAGGACCATTTCCCCTTGCCATTTATTGATCAAAAGTTGGAATGGTTGTCATGTCAAAAGTACAACTGTTTCCTTGATGGAATGTCTAGATCCTTCAGATTCCAGTCACCCCTACTTTCACATGTCCGTATGGTACTTTTGCTTAATCGAGAATGCGTTCGGCCTGTGTAGGTCCCCAACAACTTTTCAAAGGTGTGTGATGTCAATCTTCGATGAGTTTATTTAAGACTTTATGGAAGCATTCAAGGATGACTTCTTAGTTTTTGGGGATTCTTTTACTTGGCGTTTAGAAAATCTAAAACGAGTGCTTTCAATGTGTGAGGAGAAAACTTTAGTGCTAAACTAGCAGAAGTATCACTTCATGGTAAGAGAAGGGATTGTGCTAGGTTACAAAATTTCTGATGATGGAATCAAGATAGACAAAGCAAAACTCAACACAATTGAGAAGCTTCCCCCACCTAAGTCCGCAAAAGATGTTAGAAGTTTTTTTTGGTCATGTTTGTTTTTATAGAAGATTTGTTGAAGACTTCTCAAAAATATCCAAGCCAATGATGAAACTCCTGCAAAAAGGACACACTTTACATTTTTTTAACTAGGATTGCCTTACACCCTTCCTGATACTAAAGGAGAAGTTGGTTAGAGCACCAATTGTGAACACTACTAAGTGGGATCGCCCTTTCAAACTCACGTGAGACGCAAGTGATTGGGCAGTTGGGGTAGTGTTGGGGTAGTGGCATAATAAGCAAATTCCATCCAATTTACTATATGATCAAAACTTTAACGCCAGCTCAAGGGAATTACACCACCACAAAAAAATAATTGTTAGCTATTGTATATGCTTTTGATAAGTTCATATCTTACCTTGCGCTCTCTAAAGTCATAGTGTATACTTATCATGCAATAATTAGATACCTCCTCGACAAGACTGATGCAAAACCCTAGCTAATTAGATGGATACTTTTGTTACAAGAGTTTAATTTTGAAATTCGAGATAAGAAGGGATCAGTAAATGTGGTGCCAGATCACCTATTGTGTCTTGTACACACAGATGAAGACGATAACAAACACCAAAAGAATTAATGATGTTTTTCTTGAAGAACATCTTTATTGGGTTCAAAAGAGGCCTACCCAAGATGATGAATTCCGTTTCTTTGCCAATTTCGCAAACTACCGGTGGAATGAATTATTTCCAGTCATAGTTCTCATACCAGCAGTGAAAGAAATTCTTATTCAATGTCAAGCATTATTTTGGGGAGGACCCCTTTTTGCACAAACTTTGTGCTGACCTGGTGGTGTGGTGTTGTGTATCACATGTTGAGGAATGGAAAATTTTGAAGCACTGTCATTCAAGAATGGTGGGGAGTCATTTCAGTGCGAATCACAAGGCTGAGATGGTGTTAGAAGCCCTTTTTTTTGCTATCACTATTCATGGATGCTCGGAAGTTTGTCGGAATATGTGTTCAATGTAAAAGAAGTGTAAACCCGTCCAAACTCGATGAAATAAAACAAACTCCCATTCAACAATGTGTAGTATTCAATGTGTGGGGAAATAATTTCATGGGACAATTCCCGAACTCAAATGGAAACAAATATGTGTTGGTGGCAGTAGATTATGTCTCCAAGTGGGTAGAAGCACAGGCCCTTCTTTCATACAATTCAAGGGTGGCAGTCAAGTTTTTTAGAAAGTTGTTCACCTGGTTTGGCACTCCTAGAGCAATTATCAGTCATCGGGGAACTCACTTTTGTAACACTCTATTTAATAAGGTGATGAAGAAATATGGTGTTACCATCATGTTGCCACTACTTATCACCCCCAAATGAGTGGTCAAGTTGAAGTCACAACCCGTTAAGTTAAAGGGAGTTTTTGAAAAGAGCATACACCATAACAGATGTGATTAGTTAGAATGATTAGATGACGCTCTCTGGGTTTATAGAACAGGATATAAAACTTCCACCCGGGACACACCCTATCAGTTGGTTTATTGAAAAGCATGAAATTTGCCTGTCGAGCTTGAGCATCAAGCATATTAGCTAATTAAACTATTGAATTTGAGCATGGGGGATGCACAGAAAAAACTAAAGTACCAATAGAATGCATTAGAGGAGCATAGACTGAAAGCTTATTAAAATGCGTTGTTGTACAAGGAGAAAACAAGAAGAATTCATGATGACCAACTCAGGAAGGATAAGCAATTTCAAGCCTGGGAGCAAGTTCTCCTTTTTAACTCAAGATTGAAGCTTTTCTGTGGAAAACATAAGTCTCATTGGTTATGACCCTAGACAATCACGCAGACATTTCCTCATGGTGCGGTTGAAATCTCTCACCCCACTAAGGGAGCTTTTAAGGTCACACATACATAAGTGTCGTTGTTTTGTTTGGATTCTCCAAGAGTAGAAGCACACCCCTTTTTCCTTGTAGAGCATGTTCTATATGCTCCTAGCATGACCGTGTCTATCTGGATTCTAATATTTCTAGACTAATAAATCTAATTTCTTTTGCAGACAATATCAAGGAAGCAAACACCAACAGGGTCAAATCGTAGCCAGATGTAGACACATCTCAAATTGCAAGTTCATCAAGAACATCATCGTCGGCTCTCTAAGTAGAAATTCAGGAATCAACGCACCATTGATTGGGAGGCGTTGCACACCGGATTAAAGGAAGATGTCAAGCAATTGCTAAATGTAAGAACCTGGCACAAGGTTCTCACCATCAATGAGCTTGCCTATTGTTAATTAACACTTGAGTTCTCACCAATTTTGAGAGGCTTCGAGGTCGTGATGTTTGGGATGAAGCCCATGCCATTCTCTTCCAACTAAAGTGGCATAGAGTTTGCTATCTTCATTCATATTTATGATTGGGATTACACCTTGAGGGAGCAATATCGCAACCTACTTTCCTAGTCTCCGCTTGGGGAAAGCCAATCAGCCTGTTGGAGGAGTTTAAGCAATTGCGGTCGCCTAATCAGGCCGAGTGTCACTACAGCCTCATCTCTTGAGTCGCCAGAAGTTAGATTTGTCCATGCTCTCCTCAGCGGCACCATTACCAATTAGAATCGTTGCACCAGCAATATTAATCATCACGAATTTCATTACTTATTAAGTATATTTGATAAGGCTCTATTCCATAAGGCATTTATCATCAACACTTCATTCCATCATCAAGTGACTGACACCCAGGCACCAATAATCTTTGTCAGTCAGTAAATCACCAGACTCATTAATGGGATAGGTCTTTTGGGAACCATGGATCACATGTCAATTGCAGGTGGATTTAGCCCTATCTTTTTCTGTAGCATATAAAAGATGGTTCTTCTTATCTCACAGCAATTCATGGCTACCGAGAACCCCCATGAGGGTGATCCTTTGTTGCCAGTGGGGCACCCTAGCCTTCAATGGTTTGGAGGAGCTTGCAGCGTATTTTGGACCATTGTACGACTTGATCTACCTCCTCCAGCGATGATGCCCATCTCGAGAGTGCCTCGTTCTGATCGTAATAGCTGTAGCTTTCTATCTTTATTTTTCAGTTTTTCTTTGTTTTTGTTGGACTTTGTAGTTTAGTTAGCAATGGGAGTCCCCTTCTACACTGACATTTTGGTTTGTGTATTTTTCAGTTATTCTATTCCAGTCCTTATTTTTATTATTTTCTTGAGCTTCACTTATGTTTCTCCACTCATCTCAGTGATTGTGTCGGTTCTTGTAGTTGGCAAACACATTGAGAGCGGTAACATCACTCTCCGTGTTCAGGAAAGTCCCATAACCCCCCTCCCCCTATTTATTTGTTTGTTCTCCATTTTTGTGATGCATGACATACATCATTGGATGCTTGCTTTTATGGATGAGTGCTTTGATAATGATGATCTATGATTATTTTGTTTGAAATTCTTAAACCTAGGGGGACACGTATGTGTTAGTGACTGTTGGAGCTAAATTGTAGACACACTTTTACTTTAAAGACCTAAAATTTCATCACTTTGCCTTAATTGTGGAGCAGCTTGTTTTAGGACTTTAACCCTTCACTTAGGACCAGGTTTCATGTGTATAGAAAAAGGGAAGTAGGATTCCTTGATTGTAATGCCCTACGAATCCAATTTTGAATTTCTATTTGTGTATAAATATGGTAGAAAGGACTATCACGTTAGAAGAGTGAAAGCCACTCTTGAGTAGTCAATTTTTGGGCATTAAAAATATACATTTGATGACCTACAGGGAGAAAAGGCTACCTCTATGGTGTATGAAGCTACTACCCACCGGTTTAAGTTGAAATTAAGGTCAAGTGCTGTTAGTTTACTCCTTGAGAGACTTTGGGGCACTCAATTTATAGTTTACACACACAAGGTCGTTGAAGTAAAAGTGTAGCCTTTTATTGAGAATTCTTATTTTAACTAACTCCCATAGTGCCCTCTATCGTTAGGAATTTACCATTCCCCTAAGATCAGAAGTGTTGCACACATTTTTTCTTTTATTGAGCAATATGAGATTGCTTAAGGACAATCAACAATTAAAGTGTGAGGGTATTTGACGTGTGCATTTCATATCATATTTATGTAACCTCAATTCATTCTTTTACTTGTCTTTTAGCATACTTTTGTTTATATTCGGTGCTATTGTTGGTATATTTGTTTTTTGTCCAGGACTTAGGGGCTCGAAGCAATTTGGAGTGAAATCGGAGATTAGTCAAGTAACTAATAAAATTTTTGCTTAGTGCTCAAGTTACATACGGGCAAAGCATGGTTGTACTCTGTTCCCTTGATTGTTTTAGCTTGGAAATGACATAGTGATAATTTAAGCATTGGGTGCTTTCAGGCCAAGCACAGTCTTATCATGACTATGCTCTTTCCCCTGATTTTCTCAGTTTGGAGACAGTTTCTACCCATCAAGGGAAGCATACTCAAGATGCTCCTAGCTATGTTTTTCATTTCTTAATGTCTCCTACTTATCAGTTTTGAATCAAAATGCTAAGCTATGTTTTTCTTTTCGGAATGTCTACTCTTTATCAGTTTTGAATCAAAACCCTAACAAATGTTTTCTTTACGGAATGTCTCCTATTTTTGTATGTCTACCATTCAATAGGAGACATTACCCTATTGGTTCTATAATGTCTCATTCATTATGTCTCATATTTAAAAATTAAAACGATAATTTTATGTTTTTAGTCATAATGTCCCCTATTTTTCAATCAAAAACATATGATTACGGTTTTGATTGGAAAATTTGAGACATTTCATAAAGAAGACATAGAATTAGGGTTTTTATTGAAAAATAGGAGACACTATATAAGAATAAATAAGATTAGGGTTTTGATTAAAAACCGAAAAATAGGGGACATTTCCAAAAGAAACCATATGATTAGGGTTTTGCTTCAAAAATAACAGATGTTCCCATAAGAAAATATAAGATTAGGGTTTTGATTTAATAGTAGAAGCCATTCCGGAAAGAAAACATAGGATTCGGGTTTTTCTGAAAACTATTAGACATTATAAAAAAACATAGGATTATTGTTTTTGGTTCAAAATTAGCAAACATTGGAAAAAGAAAAAATAATGGTTTTGATTGAAAATATGAGACATTTCTATAAGAAAACATAGGATTAGGGGTTGTTTCAAACATAGCAGAACTTCCGAAAAAAAAACAATAGAGTTTTGATTGAAAAATATTATACATTACAAAAAGAGAACATAAGTTTCATGTTTTGATTGAAAGATAGCAGATATTTCAAAAAAAATACATAGGATTAGGGTTTTGATTGAAAAATAGGAGAGATTTCGAAAAGAAAACATAGGTTAGTGGTTTGATAAAAAAAATATGAAATATTACGACAAGAAAACATAAGGTTATTGTTTTGATTATAAAATAATATATATATTCCTAAAAGAAAACACCATATTATAGTTTTGATTAAAAAATAGGAGGTATTCTCAAAAGAAAACATACAATTAGTATTTTGATTATAAAATAGGATACATTCCGAAAAGATAACATAGGATTAGTTTTTGATGCAAATATAGTAGGCATTCTAAAAACAAAACATACGATTATTGTTTTTATTGAAAAACAAGAGACATTATTATAAGAAAACATAAGATTTGGGTTTTGAATGACAAATTGGGTACATTAATATAAGGAAAAAAATAAAATTAGGTTTTTGATTCAGATATAGTAGACATTCCAAAAGGAAAACATGGGACTAGGGTTTTGATTGAAGAGTAGGATACATTACGAGGAGAAAAGCATAGGATTAGTATTTTGATTGAATATGAGACATCACTTTAAGAAAACATAGGATTAGGATTTTGTTTAAAAAATAGTAAACATTCCGAAAAGAAAACATAGAATTATGGTTTGATGAAATATTAGGAGGCAATTTGAGAAAACCTAGGATTACAGTTTTGATTAACAAGTGTGAGACATTACGGAAAAAAACATACTATTATGGTTTTGATTTGAAAATAACAGACATTTTGAAGAAACAACATAAGATTAAGGTTTTGATTAAAAAATACATGGCATTCTGAATGAAATATAAGATTAGGAGTTTATCAAAATTAGGATGCATTACAAACAGAAAACATAGGATTAGGATTTTGATAAAACAAAATCGCGGAGATTCGCAAGACAAAAGATAGGGTTAGGGTTTTGATTAAAAAAATGAGTCATTCCAAAAGGAAAACAAAGGATTAGTGTTTTGATTCAATGCTGAAAAAATAGAACACATTCTCAAAAGAGTATAGGAGTAGGGTTTTGATTAAAAAATAGCATACATTTTAAAAAGAAAAGAAATGATTAGGTTTTTGATTGAAAAATAGCAGATATTCCAAAAAACACATAGTTTGGGGTATTGATTCATAATTGATTAATAGGAGACAATAAGAAAAGAAAACATACGATTCACGTTTTGATTGGAAGGTATGAGACATTCCGAAAAGGAAACATAGAATTAGGATTTTGATTGAAAAATAGGAGACATTACTATATGAAAACATATGATTGCGGTTTTGATTCAAAACTTAAAAATAGGGGACATTTACAAAAGAAAATATAGGATTAGTGTTTTGATTCAAACATATGAGACATTGCGAAAGTAAAACATAGGATTAGTATTTTGATTGAAAAATATGGGACATTACGAAAAGAAAACATAGGAAGATAGTTTTGATTAAAAAATACCTGACATTCCCAAAAGAAAACATAAGATTAGCATTTTGATTGAAAAATAGGACACATTACAAAATGAAAACATAGATTAAGGCTTTGATTTTAAATGTCTCCTATTCTTTTTATTTTTAATCAAAATTTGATCACATGTTTTCTTATAGTAATGTCTCCTATTATTCAATCAAAACCCTAATGCTATGTTTTTTTTTTACACTGACTCCTATAAAGCAATCAAAGCCCTAGTCCTATGTTTACTTCCTGAAATATCTCTTATTTTTTAATCAAAACCCAAATCCTTTGGTTTATTTTCAGAATGTCCGCTATTTTTTAGTCAAAGCCCTAATCCTATGTTTTCGTATATTAATGTCTCTTATTTTTCAATCAAAACGCTAATCCGATGTTTTCTTTTCCAAATGCCCACTATATTTCATACAAAACTCTAATCCTATGTTTTTTTTTCGCAATGGGTCATATTTTTTAATCAAAACACTAATCCTATGTTTTCTTTCCGCAATATCTCCTATTTTTCAATCAAAACCCAAATCCTTTGTTTTCTTTTCGGAATGTCTGTTATTTTTCAATCCAAACCCTAATCCCATGTTTCCCTATACTAATGTATCCTATTTTTCAATCTAAAACCTAATCCTATGTTTTCTTTTTAATATCTACTTTTTTTTTAATCAAAACACTAACCCTATGTTTATTTATAGTAATGTCAAAAACATAATAATTTCTTTTCTTTTCAAAATATCTGATGTTTTTGAAGCTGATAAGTGCTTGAGTAGACATATTTTTATATATGTTTTACATGCATTGAGCATCATTTTTACTGTGGTTTATGTCTCATATTGTGTATTTGGTGTTCTTTTATGCATATAGGTTGTGAATGCCTTGAAGAGTAAAAAGGAAGCAAAGATAGGCTATAAAGACACAATGTTGGGAGTTCTTGTTCAATTCAAGGACCATGACACGAAAGCAGTTCATAAACATGGATATGTGTGCCAACTTCCAAGAAGATTCAAGTCAGTTCACTAGTTGGAAGGGCACAAAGGCAGCCACATCTTCATGTTCCTTCTCTTTGTGAAGATTGCAAGACCTCTCAAAGATACGTTGATGAAGAAAAGTTTTATATCCTACCACATGGACGTGTGCCCGGACATGTGGCCTCAAGAGAAGAGTGTTTGGACCGCGTTTCGTGAAAAGCACTGTAGAAATCTTACCGTAGCAACGTCACTGTAGCAGTACTGTAGCAAAAAATAGGGGGTGGAAAGAGCTACCACCCATGATGTATGTAGCTACTCTCATAAGTCGGATACTTGTTATGCCCTAATGAGAAAAAGAGCTATCTCATTTAATGTGTGAAAGCTACCATCCTTGGTAGAAAGAGCTACCACCTCGAAAGTGTGAAAGCCACTCGGGAGGCATCTTGGGGAAAGGGCTACCTTAGAGGTTGTGTGAAGCTACTACATATTCTTTCTGTTTATAAATAAGTCCCATGTTAATAAGAATTTGGTAGTGGACATAGTGTTGAAATGAGTTGAGTTTTTTTCACACACACACGCATTCGATTTTATCACATTAAATTTTTTTATTGGATTGTTTCCTAGAGCATTGATTGTTTTTGTCTAGTGTTTGATTCTCTCCATGATCTGTAGAATTTTATTCTTGTACTCATTTGGTGAACCTAAGGCCAAGCACTTCTCTTTTTCTTTCCATAGGTATAATGTTTAATTTTGCTTGACGACAAGCAAAGACTTAAGTGTGGGGGAGTTTGATAAGTGCTTGAGTAGACATATTTTTTTATATGTTTTACATGCATTGAGCATCATTTTTACTGTGGTTTTATGTCTCATATTGTGTATTTGGTGTTCTTTTTATGCATATAGGTTGTGAATGCCTTGAAGAGTAAAAAGGAAGCAAAAGATAGGCTATAAAAGACACAATGTTGGGAGTTCTTGTTCAATTCAAGGACCATGACACGAAAGCAGTTCATAAACATGGATATGTGTGCCAACTTCCAAGAAGATTCAAGTCGAGTTCACTAGTTGGAAGGGCACAAAGGCAGCCACATCTTCATGTTCCTTCTCTTTGTGAAGATTGCAAGACCTCTCAAAGATACGTTGATGAAGAAAAGTTTTATAGCCTACCACATGGGACGTGTGCCCGGGACATGTGGCCTCAAGAAGAGTGTTTGGACCGCGTTTCGTGAAAAAGCATCGTAGAAATCTTACCGTAGCAACGACACTCGTAGAAGTCATCGTAGCAAAAAGCTGCTCACGCGGCGGCGTGGAAATTCCTGCGCCGCGTGGAAATTCTTGCGACCGCAGCGCTGCGTGGAAAAATCCCTGCACGGGCGCGTGAGGGCACGTGACAAACGCGATCTAAGGCCTATAAATAGCCGTTTTGCCCTATTCTTTCTCATCTTTTGTGCGGCTCTTGAGGGGTGAGACTGGCTAGGGGTTTGGAGAGGAGGTCTTTGCGGCTTTTGCGGGTGCTTCGTCACCAACTTTGACCGATTCCTCCTCCATCATAGCATCAAGGAAGCCACCGGTGAACCTAGCTTCGAGTGGAGTCCTTCAAGACGTCAAGCTCTCCATCAAGGCCATCGAGTTCATATATAAGGGGTTTATTTCTATGGTTTTAATGTACTTTCATTCATTGATGGTGTGTTTTTTGTATGTTGCTCCATGGAGAGTTAAAACCCTAGAGGATATTTGGGCTTGTGAACCCTAGGATTCTCATCTTTTGTGGATTTGCTTAGTGTTTCTATTTAATCCGAGTTTGATTAAGTTTTAATCTTGTATTCTCATTGCTTTCTTGTTTAATTAATCGTTGTGGTTGATTGGATTTGCATGATTTGTTACTTTGATGTGAGAGAGGTCTCCATTAGAGTTAGAACTTCAAGGTTAAAGAGGGTTGAGAGGGTGAGTCATGAGATAGTGGAGTGTCCCCTTTCCCTTCCGATTGAGTGTATTCTATCTCCGTTCCCTAAGCTCTATGCAACCATATTTGGTGTGAGGCGTGAGATTGAGAGATTTCTCCGCCGGGACCTTGTAGGGGTTAGGATCCTTCACGGGAATTAGGGTTGGATCAATCTATAGGAATCGGATACACCTCTTGGAATCCCTAGAGTGCTTTTGCAGTCATATGTGGTGTGAGGTGTTGAGATTGAGCGATTTCTCCACCGGGACCTCGTGAGGAGACTAGTATCGATGATCGGGAGGCCGGATCCGATTATATTTGGATTTCCACGACTTAACTTACTCATCATAGAAACACTTTGCTTATTCGGTACCCTAATACCGAATCCTAGGGGGAGCATTGCCCGAATACCCCCACTTTTACTCGATTGAGATCTCCATCCATTTAACCCTTGCATATTTGTCTCCGAGTATTCATTTTCTCAGCACATTAGATCACCACACCTTTCCATTTATCATTAGGTTAGAAAGCGGAGAAGAAGTTAGTACTAGTAGCCTTGTTCCTCGTGGATTTCGACTACCCACTCATCGGGTAATTATTACTTGACACTGCGGCACTTGCAGGTTTACACACGCATATTCGGACGTGTCGAAGCAAAACCATAATCCTATGTTTTTTTTTAATGTTGACACACCCTTTTGCGTGTGAACCACAAGTGCATGAGTTTATCGAAGTAATAATACCCTGGTGAGTGGGCAGTCGTATCCACAAGAAATAGTGATCAGAAACACAAAAATTCTTATTTACCTAGAATGAAGATGAATCGATAGTAGTGTGAACAAAATCAATGATAATAGAAATAAGAAAGGAAGGAGACGCAAATAAAAGATAGGAGAGGGATCGACAGAAATTGGGGCACCTAGACGTTACTCACCCTAGGACTATTGTTTCAAGTAAAAGACCAACCATTATGTTTCTCAACTGATGCTTAAGAAATCATGAAAATCCTAAAACACATGGTTCCAAACCTAAGGTCAACCGTAACTAACCCTACGCTATGCTCCGGCGGAGAAATCACTCAGTCTTGATGCCTCACACTGTGTATGGTTTCTTAAAACTCTAGGGACTCCAAGTGATAAACCCTTTTCCCTAATATAGATCTAACCCTTTGGTCTGGGAGAAAGACCGCTAGTCACAATTAAGCCCCAGATACTAAGGATTACTTCAACGCTTCACTCTGTTACTTGCGCAACTAAGACACAGCAGAGTTCATCTCTTAGCACTTCACTCTATTGTGCACGCAAAGAAATCTTGGAACGTGGAGGTAGGATAAATCACACTGAAGGGGAAAGAGGATGTTCTGCTATCTCTCGACTCACCTTCTCAACCCTCTCCAATCTAGCATTGTCTAATTCTCATGGTGTGTCACTCATCCACAAAGATTACCAAGATAGGTTCTCAACCCTAGTGTCACTCTAAGGGAAAATCAACTAAACAAGCATTCATGATTGGAACTCGATTAAAACATCAATTAAAAAAACCATAATAAAAGGTCAATGCAACAATATCATCTTAGGGTTTATAAGTCTAAGTATCCACTAAGGGTTTAGCTATCCATAGAGCAAAATACTATCAATAATAAAATCGAAAGTAAAGATATGCAATCCATGAATAAAACCCCCTTGGTGTCTGTAATGTCTCATATTTTTCAGTCAAACCTTAATCATATGTTTTATTTTGAATTGACAAAATGTCTATCATCTTTCAATCAAAACAAGAAACCTATGTTTTCCTTTCTTTATGGCTCCAACTTTTATATCAATACCCTAATCCTATGTTTTATTTTGAGAATGTCTACTATTTTTTGAATCGAAACCCTAATCCTATGTTGTCTTTTCTGAATGTATCCTATTTTTCAATGAAAACTTTAATCCTATGGTTTCTTTTTGCAATGCCTACTATATTTGAATCAAACCCTTATTTTATAGTTTCAAATAAAAATCCTAATCCTATGTTTTCATTTCATAATGTCTCATATTTCTCAATCAAACCCCTAATCCTTTATTTTCTTATAGTAATATCTCCTATTTTTGAATCAAACCCTAATCCTAAGTTTTTTTTATTATGTCCTATTTTTTATTTTTAAATCATGTTTTACTTTTTAGAATGTCTACTATTTTTGAATCAAAACACTAAACCTATGCTTTCTTTTCAGAATGTCTTCTATTTTGCAAACAAAACATGATTTTTATGCTTTCTTTTCTTAATGTCTCCTATTAATTAGTTTTGAATCAAACCCCTAACCTATGTTATCTTTTTGGAATGTCTCCAAATTTTTCAATGGAAAAACCTAATCCTTTTCTTTTTCTTTTTCGAATGTCTCGCTATTTTTTTAATCAAAAAATTAATGCTATGTGCAATGTGTCCTATTTTTTTCAATTTTCAATCAAAACCCTAATCCTTTTGTTTTTCGAATGTCTCATTTTTTTAATGAAAAATCCTAATCCTATGTATTTTTCCGAAATATCTTATATTTTCTATCCATCTCGATATTACTATGTTTTTTTGTTCGTAATGTCTACTATTTTCGAATAAAAACCCTAATCCTATTTTTGAATCAAACCCTATTCATTTGTTTTTTCTCGGAATGTCTCATTTTATTTTAATAAAAAATCTTAATCCTATCCTTCAATACACTAATCCTTTATATTCTTTTTTGTAACATCTTCTATCTTTCAATCAAAAACCGAGTCCAATGTTTTCTTTTCCTAATATCTCCTATTTATTAGTTTTGAATCAAAACCCTAATCTTATGTTTTGTTATAGTAATGTCTTCTATTTTTCAATTTTGAATTGAAACGCTAATCCTTTATTTTCTTTTTTGGAATATGTAGTATTTTTATATCACAACCCTAATCCTATGTTTTCTCATAGTAATGTCTCCTATTTTTCAATCAAAACCATAATACTATGTTTTCTTTTCGGAATGCATATTATATTTGAATGAAAACTATATTCCTATGTTTCTTTTGGGTATGTCTACTATTTTTGAATAAAAACACCAATCCTATGTTTTTTTTAGGAAATATCACCTATTTTTTGGTTTTTAATCAAAACCCTAATCCTATATTTTCTTAAAAAAATGTCTCCTATTTTTCAATTAAAACACTAATTCTAAGTTTTCTTTTCAAAATGTCTTATATTTTTCAATCAAAACCGTTATAATATGTTTTCCTTTGGGAATGTCTACTATTTTTGAATCAAAACACTAATCCTATTTTTTCTTACAGTAATGTCTCCTGTTTTTAAAATCAAAACCGTTATCCTATGTTTTTAAAATCAAAACCGTTATCCTATGTTTTAATTTTATAACCGTTATCCTATTTTTGAGTATCCTATTATTTATTCAAATCCCTAATCATTTTTTTTTTTGAATGCATGCTATTTTTGAATGAAAACTCTAATCTTATGCATTATTTTGGGAATGTTTGTTATTTTTGAACCAAAACAATAATCGGATGTATTAAATCAAAATCCTAAACCAATATTTTATTATTGTAATATCTAATATTTTTCAATCAATTCCCCTAATCCTATGTTTTCTTTTCGCAATGTCTATTATGTTTTAACTAAAACCCTAATCCTATATGTTATTATAGTAATGTCTCCCATTTTTTGTTCAAAACACAAGTCTTGTGCTTTTTTATAGTGATGGCACTTATTTTTCAATCAAAACCCAAATTCTATGTTATATTATAGTAATTTCTCCTATTTTTCTATCAAAGCCCAAATCCTAGTCCTATATTTACTTTTCAGAATGCCTACTATATTTGAATCAAAGCCCTAATCCTATGTTTTTCTTTCGGAATGTCTCCAATGTTGCAAATAAAACCCGAGTCAAATATTTTCTTTTCTTAATGTCTCCTATTTATCATCCAAACCTATGTATTTTGGAATGAAGACCCTAATCATATGTTTTCTTTAAGAAATGTCTAATTTTTTTAAATCAAAACACTAATCCCATCTTTTATTTTTGGAATGTCTACTAATTTTTTTTATCAAAACCCTAATACAATATTTTCTTTTAGGAATGTCTCATAGTTTTCAACCAAGACCAAAATCCTATATTTTCTTTCAGAAATGCCTCCTATTTTTTAATCAAACACTAATTCTATGTTGTTTTCGGAATGCTTACTATTTTTAAATCAAAACCCTAATCTTATGTTTTCTTATAGTAATATCCCCTATTTTTATATCAAATCCCTATTGCTATGTTTCATTTTAGAATGCCTACTATATTTGAATCAAAACCCTAATCCTTTGACTTCTGTTTAGAATGTCTACTATTTTTGAATCAAACTGCAGTCATATATTTTCTTATAGTAATGTCTCCTATTTTTCATTCAAAACCATAATCCTATGTTTTCTTATAACAATGTCTCCTATTTCTCAGTCAAAATACTAATCCTACTTTTTTAGATTGGAATATGAACTGTATTTGAATCAAAAACCTAATCCAATGTTTTCTTTTCTGAATGCCTCATATTTTTCAATCAAAAGCTCTAATTCTTTGTTTTTCTTTCGTAATGTCTATTATTTTTGAATAAAAACCCAAATCCCATGAAATGTCCCCTATTTTTGGTTTTTAATCAAAACAATAATCCAATGTTTTATTATAATAATGTCTCATATTTTTTTAATCAAAATCCTTATCCTATGTATTTTTTTTTTCAAAATGTCTCATATTTTTCAATGAAAACCTATAATCCTATGTTAACTTTTCGGAATATCCACTATTTTTTTTTAAAACCCTAATCCTATGTTATCTTATAGTAATGCCTCCCATATTTCATTCAAAATCCCAAATCAAATGCTTTCTTATAGTAATGTCTTTTATTTTTCATTCAAAACCCTAATCCACTGTTTTCTTATAATAATGTCTCCTATTTTTGAATAAAATACCCTGATCCAATGTTTTGCCTTCAGAATGCCTATATAATTGAATCAAAACACTAATCCTACATAACCAAAACCGTATCCTTTGTTTTCTTTTCTTAATGTCTCTTATTTTTTTAGTAAAACCCCTAACCCTAAGTTTTTTTTGTTATGCCTCTTGATTTTAATCAAAATTCTAATCTTATGTATTGTTTTTGCAATGTCTACTATTTTTTATTCAAAACCATACTGATATGTTCTTCTGTAAGTGCACGGGTCACACACAAGTAATATAGTGGTACCCCGTCGGTTGGTCAAACCAGGGGATTTGAATAAAAAAATACTCACTCAACATGAATCTATAGCGAAGGATAGATTGGCAATAAGATTACTTTAAACTAAAAGAGGAAATAAATAGATAAAAGAAAAGTGGAAAGATGAAGATAAAGGCAATTGGATTGAGTGTCAACAATACGGGAACAATGGCACGGGATGTTTCCTAAGCACTTAGTGATGCTCGCTCACTCTCAAGGTTTACCAGGTACATTCTCGGGCTCTAGTGTGTGCTCAAAAGCAATTTTGCAACAAAGGCTTTCAAAAAATGTCGAGTTTTATAAAGATAACTATGGATACAAGCTCACCAAGTTATGCCATTCCCTAAGGCAATGACAGCTGTGACAATCCACCATCAAGTTTTATCTAAGCAACTGCGCAAATCAAGCACTTCAAGTTTTGCCATACAAGATTTAACACGTAAACCAAAAGAACTCCGTAAATCATCAAGAGTACAAGTGTTTAAAGCACACAAAGTGACAAAGTTCCCACCCCGGGGCACTGTGGCTTGGCTAGCCCCTCATGGTTGGTGATGAGTGCACTTTGTATACATGTTTTCATACCCTAAATTCATCATTTTGCCTTTTCTCAAGTTTATTTTTATACATAAGCAGTGCTATTATTGTTATTTTTATTAAATGTGAAGAAATTGGGGGCTAAAAAAATTTTGGACTGAACTCAGGAAGAAAATAAGAAGATATTCAAAAGGAATTCAAGTACTTAAGCTTGACACTGGCTGGACACGCTTCTGTCATAACCTTTAAAGTTTTCAGCCCAATGGTTTGATCCAGCAAGAATTCTGTGTAGATGGATACTTTCAAGCTTGACACGGTTAGGACACGACCGTGCCCATGCCTCCAAAAATCCCAAGCAAAGGGAGATTTTTGCACGGTCAGGACATGATCGTATCCCTTCCACGGAACTTTCCAGACAGAGACACCCCTTTTCAACCAACTTTCTCCCGACATTACACGATCTAGACATAAGCATGCACAGACCGTGTCAAGCTCGAAACACCTCTTTATAACTCGCAGTTTTTAGGGATATTCGTGATCATCTTTGTTCGAGGATCTTCCTCTCCACTAGGGAGGACTTTGATGAGAGTGAAGATCAAGCTTATCCACACATTCTAAGGCATAAAGGAGTAAGTTGGAGGCACAAGAGAAGTGGTGTTAGCACAAGGAGCTCGACATTGGAGGCAAATCTCAAAGAGAAGGGGGCTCATGTCATTTTTCTTTAGATGTAATCATATCTCCTCCATGTTGTACCCACACATGAAGGGCAAACCGGCCACGATGCCCGTGGTGGGAACATTATATTTTGTATGCTTAAACAATTTTACTATTTATGATTTACAGAGTTCTTTTGGTTCTTGTATTTAATCTTGGGTTTGCATAACTTGATGTGTTTGATTTACACAGATACTTAGGTAAAACTTGGTGCGTGGATTGACAAAGTTGTGATTGCATTGTGTGATTGCAAAACTTGATGTGCATGAAACCATAGTTACCTTAGTAAAACTTGGGTATATTTGAGAACCATATAGGCTTCATTGCTTATGAGCACAGACTAGAACCCAAGAATGCACCTGGTAAACCTTGAGGGTGAGTGAGCATTACTAAGTGTAGAGGGAACATCCCAGGGTATTGTTCTCTTTTGTTGTCACTTAATCCAATTGCCTTTTATCTCCATTTAGTCTTCTTTTCCTTTTTATCTTTTAATTGTTTGTTTATTTATCCTAATCTCATCCGCTATTTATTTATCACTAGAGATCAGTGTTAAGTGAGTATTTCTAGTCTAGTTCCTGAGGTTCAAAAACCCTACCCTTCACAGGGTACCACTATATTACTTGTGTGTGACACGTGCACTTGTGGAGAACACATCAAATTTTTCGACGCCATTGCCAGGGACTGACAAATATTAAGAAATCTTATAATCTAGTGTTCTAGTTATTTATATTGTGCATGCGTCTTTATACTTATCTTCCTTTTGTGTTCCTTATTTCATCTTTATTTCCTCTATTTTTCTTCAAGTATATTGAGCTTAGATTATTTATTTATTACGTGCACGTACAATTTTATGATGCGTGGCAGCACCTCTACCCCACTAACTAATCCTGATCCAGAAGTAGAATGAACTTTCAGAAGAGGAATTTCATCAGATCAATTTGAGTGAGGTAGGATCATGTTAAGATAAGTGTTAAAGTGGGCCAAAGATATCAAAATCGCCGGTAATCAACCATAAAGTAGCTCAAATTTTGCACGGCCAAATCTTGACAAGGTTGGTTCAAGCATTATCCATCCTCTTGTTGTCGCAAATAATTTTGAGTTGAAGCCGAATTTCATTTCAGTTGGTGCAACAAATGTGTCAATTTGATGGGTTTCAGGATGGAGACCCATATGTGCACCTGAGAAAATTTTTGGAAATCTACGACACTTACAAGGCGGGCAATGTCTCTGAGAAGGCAGTTTCTCTGAGACTCTTCCCATTTATATTGAGGAAGGGCCAGCTAGCTAAATTCCTGTCGGGGATCTTTCACTACATGGAAGCAGGTCTCTGAGGCATTTGTTGCTAGATACTTTCCTCCTGCAAAGATCACCAAACTCAGAAAGTGATATCTCTTCTTTTCATCAATTGGAGTCCAAATCGTTATTTGAGACATGGGAGAGGTATAAAGAGATGTTAATGAAATGTCCATAGCATTGAATTGTTGAGTGGATGCAAATTTAGATCTTCTACAGCTGGGTTGAGGACTCCCACCAAACAGATGCTTGATGCAGCCATCGGAGGTTCATTGTGTAACAAGAAACCTAGTGATGCACAAAAGATGATTGAAGAGATGGCAAATGATGGGTACAATGGAGCTCGGAGAAGAACAAACCAGTGAAATCCGCTGGTATCTATCAGGTGGACGTCATCACAACTCTTGTAGCACAAGTTGAAGCAATATCAAAGAGGTTAGATAATATGCAATCTCCGTCTTCAGGTTCAGGACCCATTCATGATGTAAGTGTAGGGTAGATGTAGCAAGTAGATTTTCTTGGTAAGAATCATCATTATCAGAATAATAAATATAGCAACACTTACATTGCTGGCTCAACAAATTATCCAAAATTTTCTTGGAGTCAGTCGGGACTGGGTCAGTTAACAAAGTAGCAGTATAAGCCTACTCCACCTCAGGTTACACAACAATCATTGCTTTCATCCTCTTCAGAATCCTCTAATGATCTCACTAGTCTAGTGACCCGATTCATCAAGAGAATTGAAACTCGCTCTGCTGGTCTTGAAGAGATGAATAGAAACACAAATGCAACTATGAGGAACTTGGAACATCAAGTGGCTCAAATTTTCCATGTTATTAGATGAGAGACTAGCGGGGACTCTCCCGAGCAACATTGTGGCTAATCTGAAGGAATCTTTAAATGGTTTGTCCTTAAGAAGTGGGAAGCAACTCCAAAACCCTATTATGAAGGAACCTGAACCAGAAGTTGGTGAACCCATTGTGATCATTGACATGGACAACACCACACAGGACAAGGTTTTAGTTCTAGTATATTTGCAAAAACTTCCTTTCCCCTCCAAGGCAAGAAAAGACCAACTTGATGAGCAGTATAAAAAGTTCCTCGATATGTTCAGGACTATGCACATTAATTTTCCGTTTGTAGAAGCTGTTGCTCAAATGCCAAGGTATGATAAATTCTTGAAGGAATTACTCACCAACAAAAGGAAATTGGAGAATATGTCTTCTGTGACACCCAGTAAGGAGTGTTCTGCTTCACTTTGAAGGATCCAGAGGTCTTCATTGTTCCTTGCACAATTGAAGGTTTGGTTGATGAGAAGGCACTTGCCGATCTTGGGGCAAGTATTAATCTGATGCCATACAGAATCTTTTAGAGCCTGAGGCTTGGGGAGCCCAAGCCCACCAACATGACTCTCCAATTGGCAGACTGATCCACCAGATGACCAAGGTGCATAATTGATGATGTTTTAGTCAATGAGGACAAATTTATATTTCCAGTGGATTTCGTTATCATGGATATTGATGACAAAGTCAAAGTAACTTTAATATTGGGACAACCATTCTTGGCGATGTCTAAAGCCCTTATTAATGTGAAAGATGGCCGAATCACACTTCGAGTTGGTGACAAAGAAACCATATTCAAACTTCGTGACTCCATGAGACACACAATGTACATCGATGATACTTGTTATGAAGGACGAACTCAATGACCTATTGGAGGGACATCCTATTTAATGAAGATGAACTTGAAGGGGTAATAGAAGAAGCCCAAAGTTTGAAGTTGTTAGTCGGCAAGGAAGTTGAACCACCAGAGAAATGGATCTCCAGGGTGAGGAAGTGGTGGAAGAAGGAAACATGTACGAAGAAGCAGCCACTCACTTCACTTCTCGCACCGTGCATTTCTGATCATGTTGGCACTCAAACATTAGGTAAGATCCATTTAATTAACATATTACTATCATATGTTTGCAATTGTATCTCAAGTGGTCAAGAGAGGTCTCGATTTCACTAACCTCCATGAGCGCATAACTGGTACGTCAAGCTAGTGACGGTAAACAAGTGCTCCTTGGGAGGTAACCCAAGTTGTGTGATTTTCTAGTTGTTAGTTTGTTTTTGTTTTTGTTTTTTGTTTTTTTTAATGGATTGGTGTTTTCCATCATTGTCTCATTTGCTTTCTCTCATAATTTTTTTGCTATCGAGACTTCTTCAATTTGTTGTTCTTTGCCGATATGTGATTTATGTCCGGCCATATACTTTGTTGTGTATTTTTCAGCGGAAGAGTCTCTATTCTGAAGGATTCCAGGATAGACGGGTGACACACGCTCGTTCTTGTGCCCCAGATTTTCACTAGACACATGTCTCAGTATTTTTCAAGGCAAAAACAGGCCTGACACGATTTTGTCAGGGTGTGACATGCTTTCTGTTCTCCTTGCATGATCGTGTCTGCACCGAGTTGAATTTTCTTTAATCTTCAGAAATTTTTAAGTGGGTTAGCATACATGGGGACACGAGCATCACCCATGGTCTCCCTTACCCTAGCCTCTTGACATGACACCCACATGTCATGAGCGTGTGCAGGGACGTAACCCTTCGGCTTTGATGTTTCACTTTTAAAACCCTAACACTGGCGGCCACGTTCCTTTACCACATCTCTCTCTCTCTCGAAACGCCTGACTCCTCCTCCCCCTTTTTTGCCTATTTAGAGTGGTACCATCAGTTGAAACTTCCATCAGACACTTTTCTTGGTGATATCTTCTCTTCTCCCACTTGTGTCTTTGAGTTTTGGTAAGTCCCCATCATTTTCTTTTGCCTTCTTCGTGATGTTAGTAGGTGGTTGTGAGTTTTGTGGTTCTTGGAGGTTTTATTTGTCTTTGATTGCGATATTTGTAGCCTGGACTATCGGTCCTTTTGTTGGGCGAGCATTGGAGTCCATTTAGGGACTGTGTTTTACACTGACACGATCATGTTAGTCATGACACGATCATGTCTCTATTGAATTTCTCTTGGGCTGTCGCATGAACACCATCACAATACTTCTAGCACGATCATGTTTGGCCAGTATTTTTTTATATTCTGACATGAATGGCTCTTTTTTGTCTTTGCAGATCATGCCAAAGAAGAACACTATGAGTAGGCCTCTAGGAGGCCTAGAACTGATGCCACATCATCTAGCAGGGAGTATCGGCCCACACTCCATGCTCAACAACATATTGAGAGATATGCTCATCTCTCTCATAGCGTTTTGGCGAGTTGTGAGAAATATATTAGGACATCCTATGAGAGATCGTGCTTGAGACTAAGGTGTGGCACTTATTGCGTGCCGGGCGTGGAAGCAGTTGTTTCAGATCACTAACAACACCTATGAGCAGTTGGCACTCGAGGTGCTGTCTAGTTTTGAGCTTTCGAGGAGCATGATTGCATTTTGACCTCACAGATTATATTCATTTTCAGCTTTTCATTGCACTATAGCGCATGAGCCTTACTGAGTTTTCTATGCACCTGGGCTTGTATGATGCCTGGCGACGGTTAAGCAAGGACACTGCACTCCAATCCCCCACACTGGGCTACATTCATTTCTTGCTCAGTCATACTATGATAGGTCGTGGTGATAGCACTAGGGTTGTCAGCCTTTGAGATTTTAACTTTTTGCTAAGCATGGTTGACGGCTTTCATCTACATTTAGGATATGAGGTTGCTGTGTCCATTTCCCATCAAAGGACATCCCCTCGTGTGGGTGCTTTCTTCGTTGGTCCTTATATCACTCGTCTAGTTCGCCACATGGGCATTCTACAGGGGACCGACAGGATGCGTGTGGTTGGAGGTGTGGCGCCTATAACCCTAGAGACACTTTGTTCGATGAGATTGGTTCATAGGGTCATGACTGTTTGGGAGGTTCGATGAGATTGGTTCATAGGGTCATGACTGTTTGGGAGGTTGAGTACTGTATCACTTTGCCTGAGGATCATCCTGCTACAAAGGCTACTATCCCTGCTTCTACATCTGCCCCCGAGCCACCTCTTGCCGCATCTTTTCCACCATCTTCATAGCCACCACCTGCCGCTTCTGCCCTGATTTTCTATTCATCTGTTGAGTTCCAGTGGCTACAGCGGCATGTGCTGCGTATTGCTGAGCATTTGGGCGTTCGAGTATCACCAGAGCATGCTTCCCCTACCCATCCCAATTAGCATATCGGTGTTGACACAGCTGACTTGGGTGTCGGTGTTGATGCCTCTGCCACTCCCTCTGATAGTAATTCTGTCAACTCAACTAGTGCTGAGAGCGACGCATTATAATTTAGTGATCCTTTTATTTTTTTTGTATTTACTGTTTATTTTCTCCTTTTATAGTTTGGTTTGTACTTCCGTCAGCAAGGGATTCTCCCTATTGTACTGGCATTTTGGTTTATTTACTTTTCCAGTTTTGTCTTATCTATCCTATTACTAATGTTTGCTTCCCTTGTCTCCCAATTTTTATCTCAGGAATTGTGTGGTTGCTTTGAGTTAGCAACACGTTAGAGTAGCACCATCACTCTCAGTGTTTGCTTTGGTGGAGAGACCATATGACAGTGACACAATTCAATTATCTATTCAGGGTAGTCGCTTCATCCTTCTACTTGCATTTCTCCTCATTTCATTGCATGGTTTATTTACATTGAGGATAATATCATTTTAATCCTTGTTTATGATAATCTATGATTAGTTAGTTGGGTGATGTTTAAACTTAGAGGGACAAGTGTGTTTTGGTAACCATTGGAGTGAAATTACGACTTACTTTTACTTCCTTAACCTTATAATCATGTCACCTTACCCTACTTGTGGTTCAACATGTCTTTTGTGTTTAACAAAAAATTTGGAAAGTTGGATTCCTTTTTAGGAATGCACTATGAATAATTTGTAAAGTTTAGTTGTGTGAAAAAGATGGTAGAAAGAGCTATCACCCTAAATGAGTCAAAGCCACTCTTGAGTAGTCAAATTTTGGGCATAATAAATGTACATTTGACAACCTACCGGTGGAAAAGGCTACCTCTAGGGTGCATGAAGCTACTGCAAATAGAATTTAGTGTCTTTAGTAAATTTTATTGACAATGGGAACCATGAGTATGTTTTTAAAGACACACGCACTAGGTTTTGGAAGTGGGAGTACAGTTGTTCTTGTGCATTCATGTCTTTACTAACACCTGTGTTTCCCCTCTGCTTAAACTTTCATCACCTTTGTCCTGAGATTCAAAAATTGCATTTATCTCCTTTGTGACTGTGTGTTTGGTTGTTGCTTGAGGAGAAGCAACAATTCAAGTGTGGGGGTATTTCGATGAGTGCACTTTGTATATATGTTTTCATACACTAAATTCATCTTTTTTTCTTGTTCTCAAGTTTACTTTTATACATGAGCAGTGCTATTATGGGTATTTTTGTTAAATGTACAGAAATTGATGGCTCAATTCATTCTAGACGGGAATTCGGGAAGAAAACAAGAAGATATTCATTCCCCGAAGTTCTCAGTCGAATGTTGATCTAGCAAGAATTTTGTGTAGAAGAACACTTTCAAGCTTGACACGAGCTCGACACGACCATGCCCATGCCTCCCAAAATCCAAGGGCAAGGATGATTTTAGTGAATAATTATTGACATGTGTTGGGTGCCCCTGACATGATCGTGTCACAAAGATTGTACGCAGTCGGGACACGATCGTGTCCCTTCCACATAACTTTCCAGGTAGAGAAACTCCTTTTCACCCAACTTTCTCCTGACATGAGCATGCAGAGACTATGTTGAGCCCAAAACCCTTCTTTATAACTCCAGTTTTTAGGGTTTCGTGATCATCTTTGTTCGGGGATCTTCTTATCCACCAAGAGGACTTTGATGAGAATGAAGATCAAGCTTATCCACACCTTCTAAGGTATAAAGGAGCAAGTTGAAAGCACAAGAGAAGTGGTGTTTGCACAAAGAGCTCAACATTGGAGGCAAATCTCGAAGAGAAAGGAGTCATGCCTTATTTCTTTAGATCTAGTCTTATCTCCTCCATGATGTACCCACCCAAGAGGGGCTTAACCGGCCGTGGTACCCCATGGTGTAAACTTTGTAATTTGTATGCTTAAACACTTTTACTCTTCATGATTTATGTAGTTCTTTTGGTTCTTGTGTATAATCTTGTGTTTGCATAACTTGATGTGTTTGAGTTGCACAGATAATAAGGTAAAACTTGGTGTGTGGATTGCCATAGTTGTGATTGCATTGTGTGATTGCGAAACTCAATGTGCATGAAACCATAGTTACCTTAGTAAAACTTGATGTATTTGAGAACCATAAATGCTTCATTTCTTTTGAGCACAGATTAGAACCTGAGAATGTACCTGGTAAACCTTGACGGTGATTGATAATTACTGAGTGCAGAGGTAACATTATGGGACATTGTTCTCTTTTGTTGTTTTATTTATCCAATTGCCTTTTATCTTCATCTATTCTTTTTTTTTTGCTTTTTATCTTTTAATTTTTCTTTTATTTATCTTAATCTTATCACCTATTCATTTATCATTAGAGATCAGTGTTAAATGAGTATTTCTAGTCCAGTCCTTGAGATTCAATAACCCTACCCCTCATTGGGTATCACTATATTACTTGTGTGTGACCCATGCACTTGTGAAGAATGCAACGGGTGGGTACAACATGGAGGAGATAACACTAGATGTAAAGAAAAAAGACATGACTCCCTTCTCCTTGAGATTTGCCTCTAATGTCGAGCTCTGTGTGCTAGCACCACTTCCCTGGTGCCTCCAACTCACTCCTTGATAACTTAGAAAGTGTGGATAATCTTGATCTTCGCTCTAATCAATGTCCTCCAGGTGGAGAAATAGATCCCCGAACAAAAGATAGAGAGGAACCACTAAAAACTAGAGTTAAAAACAGAGGATTCGGGCTCAATATGGTCTGTGCATGAGCATGTCCAGACCGTGTCATGTTGAGGTAAAGCTGAATGAAATTGAGTGTCTCTGCCTGGAAAATGCAGTGGATGGGACACGGTCGTGTCTTGATCGTGCAATGATGTGACATGATCATGTTAGGAGTCCCCTATTCTTCAATAAAATCGCCTTTGTCCTAGGTTTTTAAGAAGCAAAGACTCATCGTGTCCTGACCATGTCAGCCTTGGAAGCACCCATCTACACAGACTTCTTATTGGATTAACAACTGCCCGAGATCTTCAGTGAGTGTGACACGAGTGTGTTCAGCCCCGTATGCAGCTTGAGTACTTGAACTCTTCTTGAACATTTTCTTGTTTTCTTCTAAATTTCTATCCAAATTGCATTTAGCCCCTTAGCACTACACATATAACAAAAATACCCATAATAGCATAGCTCGTGTATAAAAGTCAAATTGGGAACAATTAAAATGATAGATTTAGGGCATGAAAACATGTATGCAAAGTGCACCCATCAAATACCCCCACACTTGAGTTTTTGCTTGTCCTGAAGTAACCACCAAACAATTAATAACAAAGGAAATAACTGTAATTCTTCAAATCTCAGGAAGAAAGGTCATGAAGTTTTTAAACAAAAGGGAACACAGGTGTTAGTCAAAACATGAATGCACAAGAATGACTATACTCTCATATCCGAAACCTAGTGTGTGTGTGTGTTTGAAAACCCTACTTAAGTTCCCCATAGTCAACAGAATTTACAAACAAAACTAAATTCAACGGGTAGTAGCTTCATACACCTTAGAGGTGGCCTTTTACCCCGTTAGGTCGTCAAATGACCAAAATTTGAATACTCAAGAGTGGCTTTTCACTCATCTAAGGTGATAGCTCTTTCTACCATCATTTTCAAAAAAGTAAACTTTACACGATTATTGGTAGGGCATTCCTAAAAAGGAATCCGACTTTCTAATTTTTTTTTAACATAAGAAGACATGTTGAACCAAAAGTAGGGTTAGGTAACAAGAATTTTAGGTTAAGGAAGTAAAAGCAAGTCGTAATTTCCCTACAATAGTTACTAACACACACTTGTCCCCCTAAGTTTAAAAATCACCAAATAATCAATCATGGATCATCATAAACAAAGCACTCATCACCCACAAGCATGAAACCCTCCACCACACTTGAAAATTACATTGTCCTTAATGTAAATAAATAGGGCAATGAAATGAGGGAAATGGTAAGGGAGAAGGGTAAAGCGACTGCCATGAATAGTGAAATGAGTTGTGTCGCTGACATGTGTTATCCCCCCAAAAGTAAAACACAGAGAGTGATGGTGCTGCTCTCACATGTTGCTAACTCCAAGCAACCACACAAACCCTGAGATACATAGTGGAACACAAGGGAAGCATACATCAGTAATAAAACTGAAACGTAATAAGTAGAAAAGTAAACAAACCAAAATGTCAGTACAGCAGGGGATACCCCTCACTGACTAAACTACAAAGTAAACTCCAAGGAAGGAAAAATAAACAGCAAATACAAAGAAAACTAAAGATCGTTAGATCAGAATGCCCCACTCTCAGAACCAAAATCACTATCGGAGAGGATGGCAAAGGTATCAACACCAACATCTAAATCAGCTGTGTTAACATTGATATTCCGAGTGCGGCACGCAGGGGAAACATGCTCAAGTGATACCTGCATCCCCAAGTGCTCGGCAATGTGCACCACGTGACGCTGTAGCCACTGGGACTCGGTAGATGAACAGAAATTGGCTCTGAAGCACCAAGTGGTGGGCGTGAATATGGCTGAGATGATGTAGCCGGGGTGGCTTAGGAACAGAAGTAGAAGTGAGAGCAGTAGTGTTTAGAGTAGGAGGATCATCTCGCAATGTGACACAGTACTCAGTCCCCCGGGCGGTCTCGACCCTCTGAACCAATCTCATCGAACGAAGCATCTTTAGGGCATAGGTGCCACACCCCAGACCACACACATCCTACAAGTCCCCTGAAGAACGCCCAAGCGGTAGACAAGTCGAGTGATATATGGATCATTAAAGAATACACCAACACGTGGTGATGTCCCTTGGTGCGAAATGGACACAGCAACCTTATACCCCAGAAGCATATGAAACTCATCAATCATGCTCAGTAGAAAGTCAAAATCTCATAGGATGACAACATCAATGTTGTCACCACAACCTGTAAGAGTATGACTGAGCATGAAATGAATGTAACGCAGTGTGGGGGACAGGAGTGTGGTGGCCTTGGTACGATGGGGATCATAGGTAGGAGAGGAGCTCAACTATCACCAGGCATCACTAAGGGGCTCATATGATGCAATGCGTGGAAGACCTAAAACTGAATGTAATCCGCGCGGTGAAACACGATCGTACCTTATGACAACTCAAAAGTGGACAACACCTCGAGCCCCAACTACTCATAGGTGTTGTCATTAATCTAAAACAATTGTCTCCATTCTCAAGCACACAGTAGCTGCTACACCTCACCATCAAGCTTGATATCATGCATGACATCCCAATCTATTTCTCTCAATTCGCCAATATGTTGATGCAAGACACGAGCATACATCTTAATATGAGGCTAGGCATGGAATGTAGGTTGGTATACTACTCCAGATTAAGAGGCATCAGTCCTAGGCCTCATAGAAGGCCTGCTAGTGGTGGTCTTTCTTGACATTATCTGCAAAGAGAATGTGAAACATTTCTATTTAAATACAAAAATTCAGGCTAGATACAGTCGTGCCAAGGGTACAGTGACCGTGTCAATGTGAGAACCAGAAATTTGGAGAAGAGACACTCAGTGACGACACAATCATGTCACAATGAGTAGCATGATCATGTCAGTGTCGATCCTTATCCCAAAGGAGGCTACAATGTTTTCCCATTGAATGGGGAGAAGAAGAGTGTGCGGCTAAGGGAGAGAAGGTGTGTGTTGAAAGGTTCCGGCCGCAGGCGTTAGGGTTTTAAAAATGAAACGTCAGAATTGAACGGTTATACCCATATACGTACATTTCCAAAATAGAAACACGGGTAAATGATCATGTCACCGAGAGTGCTAACCCCACAGAAAATCTCAGAAGAATAATGAAAATTCGAATCAGTATTGACACGATCATGCAACCAGCATGGAGAACGTGTCTCTCCCTGACACGATCATGTCAAGCCCGTATCTGTCCTAGAAAATTACAAAACATAAAGCCAGTGAAGATTAGTGGCAATTGGATGGGTGTGTCATGCCCTTGTCATGGCTGGAATTTTTCTAAACAGAGACTTTTTCTCCACAAATGAATAGCAAGGTACATCGCCCACATAAAGTAATATCGGTAAGACACTCAAATCAAAGAGATAACTATAAAGATGAAATCATGAGGGAGAGCGGGAGACATATACCTAGGAAATAACATTGATCCAAGACTAAATGAAAAACAAAAATGAACAAATAACTGCGAAACAAACAACTTGGGTTGCCTCCTGAGGAGCTCTTGTTAGTCACTAGCTTGACATACTTTTTCGCGCTTACGAAGGTTTGTGCAGTGGAGACCTCTCTTGTCTACTTGAGATATAATTGCAAGCATATGGTAACAGAATGTTAATCAAATGGATCTCACCAAATGATCGAGTGCTAGAATGATCAGAATTGTGTGGTCCGGACTGTGAGGTAAATGGTGTCTCTTTTCTTGTTGTCACCTTTTTCAACCATTTCGTTGCTTTGGAGATCCGCTTCTCTTGTAGTTTTGTATTCTTGCTAGCCACCAAGTCCAAACTCTAGGGTTCCTCTATTGCCCCATCATGTTCATCTTCATCAAAAGGAATATCCTCCAACAAATTAGGAATTTCATCCTTCATGAATGTCTCCTGCACAAAGTCAGAAACAACCTCATCAATAACATCAACACAATAATAAGTATCACCGAAGTCCATTGTGTGTCTCATGGAGTCTCGAAGTCTGATTGGGGGTTCTTTGCCACCAACATGAAGTGTCATTTGGCCATCTTTAACATCAATAAAGGCTTTGGACGTCGCCAAGAATGATCATCCCAGTAATAATGACACCTCAACCTTGTCATCAATATCCAAGATGACGAAGTCCACTAGAAATATAAATTTTTCCACTTTAACCAAATATCTTCAATTATGCCCCTTGGTCATCTGGTTGATTGGTCTGCTAGTTGTAAGGTCATGCTTGTGGGTTTTGGTTCCCGAGCGCCCAAATTTTTGAAAAAAATTCTATATGATATCAGATTTATACTTGTCCCAAGCACGGAACGATGAATCCCCCCGGATCTTTCTTCTTCTTGAGGAGTTTGTTACACATCAATGCAGAACACTCATCAAGTTGGGAGTGTTATAGAAGACACGTCCTCCAACTTTCTTTTGTTGGTGAGCAGTTCCTTTAGGAATTTAGTATACCTCGGCATCTAAGCAAGAGCTTCTATGAATGGGACATTAATGTGCAAAGTCTTGAACATGCCAAGGGACTTTTTGTACTGCTAATCATGTTGGGCTTCCCTTGCCATGGCGAGGAATGGAAGTTTCTACTGATACACTAGGATTGATGTTTTATCCTTTGTAGTGTTATCCGTGTCAGTGATCACTGTGGGTTCAGCAACTTCCAGTGCAGGCTCCTTCTCGACAGGGTTTTGGAGCCACTTCCAACATCTTAAAGTCACCCCCATTAAGGATTCCTTTGGATTAGCCACAGTGTTGCTCGGGAGGGTCCCCTCGGCTCGTCTCTCTTCCAAAGAACTTGGATATTTGAGCTACTTGATGCTCCAAGTTCCTCACAGTTGCATTGGTGTTTCTAATCATCTCATATTTTTTAATCAAAACCCTAATACTAAGGTTTTTAATTGGAATGCGTTCAAAACCCTAATCTTATATTTTCTTTTTAGAATATTTTCTATTTTTAAATCAAAATAATAATACTATGTTTTCTCATATTTTTCATTCAAAACTCTAATCATATGTTTTCTTTTGGGAATGTCTACTATTTTTGAATGAAAACCCTAATCCTATGTTTTCCTTTGGAAATGTCCTTTATTTTTTTTGGTTTTTAATCAAAGTCCTAATCTTATGTTTTCTTTTTGAAATGTCCACTATTTTTCAGTTTTTATTCAAAAAGATAATCCTATGTTTTTTTTAGTATTGTCTTCTATTTTTTCAATCAAAACCCAAATCCTATGTTTTTTTTTGCATATTTTCTAATATATTTCAATCAAACCCATAATCATATGTTTAGGTATAGTAATGTCTCATCTTTTTGAATTAAAATCCTAACCCTATGTTTTATTTTACAGAATGCCTACTATATTTGAATCAAAACCCTAATCCTATAATTTTTTTTTCAAAATGTCTTCTATTTTTAATCAAATCCAAATGCCATGTTTCCCTTTTTCAATGTCTCCTATTTATCAGTTTTGAATCAAAACCCTAAGCTATGTTTCTTTTTCTGAATGTCTCCTTAAGTTTTCAATGAAAACACTAATCCTTTTGTTTTTTTCTTTTCGAATGCTCCTTTTTCTATTCAAAAACCCCTAACCATATATGTTGTTTTGGTAATCTATGCTTATTTTTTAATTAAAGCCCTAATCCTATGTTATCTTTTTCCTAATGCCTTTTATTTTTGAATAAAAATTCTTATCCAATGTTTTGTTTTTAGAATGCATCAATTTTTTGAATAAAAATTATAATCTTATGTATTATTTTTCAGAATGCCCCCTATCTTTCAATCCAAAACATTAATCTTATGTTTTCTTTTTGGAATGCCTCCTATCTTTCAATCAAAACATTTATCCCATGTTTTCTTTTCACAATGTGTCATAATTTTCAATCAAAACCCTAATCCTATTTGTCTTTTCGGAATGTCTATTATTTATGAATCATACCCCTAATCCTATGTTTTCTTATAGTAATATCTTGTATTTTTTAATCAACCCCTAATCCTATGTCTTCTTTTTAGAATGGCTCTTATTTTTTAATCAAAAATCTAATGATTTCTTTTGTTTTCAAAATGTCTATTATTTTTTAATCAAAACCTTAATCTAATATTTTCTTTTGAAAATGTCTGCTATTTTTGAATCAAACTATAATCCTAAGTTTCCTTTTGGAAGTGTCCCCTATTTTTTTGTTTTTAATCAAACCCTTAATCCGATCTTTTCTTATAGTAATGAATCATATTTTTCAATCAAAGCCCTAATCCTATGCTTTATTTTTGGAATGTATACTATTTTTGAATCATAACCCTGATAATATATTTTTCTTTTAAGAATGTGCCATATTTTTATGTTTTGAATCAAAACCATAATACTTTGTTTTCTTTTTTCAATGTCTCCGTTTTTTGGATCAAAATCCTAATCCTTTCTTTTCTTTTCAGAATATCTACTATTTTTTAATAAAAATCCTAATCCTACGTTTTGTTTATGGAATGTCTCCTATCTTTCCATAAAAACCAAAATCCTATGTTTTCTTTTCTTTATGTCACCTATTTATCCGTTTTGAATCAAATCCCTAACTTATCTTGTTGGAATGTCTCCTATTTTTTTCAATCAAAAAAACCTAATCCTTTTCTTTTTCCTTTGGGGAATATTTTGCATATTTCTGAATCATATACCCAAATTTTTTTGTTTTCTTTTCGGAATGTGTTCTATTATTCACTCAAAAATCTAATCCTATGTTTTCTTATAGTAATGTCTCCTATTTTTCAATTAAAAAACTAATCCAATGTTTTCTTTGCGGAATGCCTCCTATTTTTTAATCAAAACTATAATCCTATGTTTTTTTTGTGGAATGTCTCCTATCTTTTAATCAAAACCGGAATCCTATATTTTATTTCTATTATTTTGAAAAGAAAACATAGAATTTCTTATTGTCTAATAATTTTTCATTCAAAACCCAAATCCTATAGTAATGTCTCCTATTTATCAATCAAAACCTCAATCCTATATTTTACTTTTGGAATACTTTCTATATTTTAATAAAAACCATAATCCTATATTTTCTTTTCATAATATCTCTTATTTTTCATATAAAACCCTAATCATATGTTTTCTTTTCGCAATGTCTACTATATTTGGATCAAAACACTTATCCTATTTTTTCTTTCTGGAATGTATCCTATCCTTCAATCAAAACCTGAATCCTATGTTTTCTTTTCTTAATATCTCCTATTTATTTGTTTTGAATAAAAAACCTAACCTATGTTTCCTTTTCGGAATGTTTAATATTTTTCAATCAATAACATAATCCTTTCTTTTCTTTTCCGAACGTTTGCTATTTTGGAATCAAAACCCTGATCATATGTTTATCTCTTCGGAATGTGTCGTATTTTTGAGTTTTGAATCAAACAATAATCCTATTTTTTTGTTTCGGAAATGCCATCTATTTTTTGGTTTTTAATCAAAACTCTAATCCAATGTATTAATATAGTAATGCCTCTAATTTTTCTATTAAACCCTTAATCCTATATTTTATTTTCGGATTATCTCATATTTTTTAATCAAAATACTAATCCTATGTTGTCTTTTCAGAATAGCTGTAATTTTTGAATGAAAACCCTCATCTTTTGTTGTCTTATAGTAATGTCTCTGATTTTTCATTCAAAACCCTAATCATGTGTCTTCTTATAGTAATGTCTCTTATTTTTCAATCAAAACCTTAATCTAATGCTTTCTTTTTGGAATGAATACTATATTTGAATCAAAACCCTAATCTTATGTTTTCTTTTCTTAATGTCTCCTATCCTTCAATCAAAAACCTAACCCTTTCTTTTCTTTTTTTGAAATGTATTCTATTTTTTTAATCAAAAACCTATTCCAAAGTTTTATTTTCGTATCGAGTGCTATTTTTCCGCTTTTGAACCAAACCCCTAATTCTTTATTTTCTTTTCAGAATGTCTCATTTTTTTTAATCAAAATCTCAATGCTATCTTTTTTCTTCAGGGAATCCCTCCTAATATTTAATGAAAACCAAAATCTGATGTTTTCCTTTCGTAATGCGTCCTATTATTGAATAAAAATCTTAATCCTGTGCTTTCTTTTTGGAATGCTTCCTATTTGTTGATCAAAACCCTAATTGTGTGCTTTCTATTGGAAATGTCTCCTATTTTTTAATCAAAATCTTAATGTCTCCTATTTATCAATTTAGAACCCTAATCCTATATTTTTTTTTTGGGAATGTGTCTTATTTATTAGTTTTGAATCAAATGACTATTCCTTTGTTTTCTTCTAGGAATGTCTCACTTTTCTGAATCAAAACCCTAATCATATTTGTTGTTTTAGGAATCTCTGGCTATGTTTTCTATTCATAATTCCTCCTTTTTTCAATAAAAATGCTAATCCTATGTTTTCTTTTCGAAGTTAATATTAATTTTGAATAAAAATTCTAGTCTTATGTGTTTTCTTTTGGGAATGCCAGCTAATTTTTAATCAAAACAATAATTGTATGTTTTTTTCCATAATGTCATATATTTTAATCAAAACTCTAATCCAAAGTTTTTGTAAATGCCCCATTTTCTTAATGAAGTCCTAATCTTATGTTTTGTTTTGGGAATGTTTGCTATTTTTGACTCAAAACGATAATCCTATGTTTTCATTTCATAATGTCGCATATTTTTAAATCAAACCCAAAACACTATGTTCTCTTTTTGGAGTGGCTCCTATTTTTGAATTAAAACTCTAATCATATGTTTCTTTTGGGAATAGTTGCTATTTTTTAATCAAAGCCCTAATCCCACATTTTCTTTTGGAAACGCCCCCTATTTTTCAGTCTTTAATCAATGCCCAAATCCTATGTTTTCTTATAGTAATCTTTCAAATCTTTCAATCAAAAAAACTAATCCTATGTTTTCTGTTCGGAATGGCTTCTATTTTTGAATCAACAAACTAATACTTCATTTTCTTTTCGTAATGTCGGCTATTTTTCAATTAAAACCATAGTCCTATGTTTTTTTATAGTAATGTCTCATATTTCTCAATCAAATCCCTAATCCTTTGTTTTCTTTTTTGAATGCCTACTAATTTTTAATCAAAACCCAAATCCTTTGTTTTCTTATAATAATGTCTCCTACTTTTCATTCGAAACCCTAATTCTCTATTTTCTTATAGTAATGTCATGTTTTTCAATCATAATTCTAATCCTATGTTTTCTTTTCGGAATGCCTACTATATTTGAATCAAAATATTAATACTATGTTTTCTTTTCGGAATAAGTCCTATTTTTTAGTTTTGAATCAAAACCCTAGTCCTTTGTTTTCTTTTCAGAATCTCTCATTTGTTTGAATTTAAACTTTAATCCTATCTTTTGTTTGAGGAATCTATGCTAATTTTTAATCAGAACCTTAATCCTTTGTTTTATTTTCATAGTGCTTCTTATTTTTGAATAAAAATTATAATCCTATGTTTTCTTATCAAAATGCATCCTATTTTAGAATCAAAACTCTAATCATGGGTTTTTCTTTTAGGAATGTCTACTATTTTTTATTCAAGACAATAATCGTATGTTTTCATTTCTTAATTTCTCATAGTTTTTATTGAAGAACAAATCCTAAGTTTTTTTTTTGGAATGCCTCATATTTTTTAATCAAAAACCTAATCTAATGTTTTCTTATAGTAATGTCTCCTATTTTCCATTCAAAACCCTTATCCTATATGTTCAATTTTTTAATTCAAAACTAGAAGACATTCCGAGAAGAAATAATAGAATTTGGTTTTTGATTGAAAACCGAAATTTAGCTGACATTTTGAAAAGGAATGACATGATTACTGTTTGGATTAGAAAATAGTTGATGTTTTGAAAATAAAATATAGTTATTTTTTATTGAAAAATATGAGACATTTCGAAAAGAAAACATATGATTTGGGTTTTGATTAAAAAAAATGAGACATACGAAAAGAAAATATAGGATTGTAGTTTTTGTTCAAAAAATAGTAGCCATGCCGAAAAGAAAAACAGGTTTAGTGTTTTGACAAAAAAATAGTAGATATTTCAAAAATAAAACATAGGATTAGGGTTTTGAATGAAAAATAGGAGACATTACTATAAGAACACATTGGATTAGTGTTTTGATTAAAAAATAGTAGACATTCCGAAAAGAAAACATAGGTTAGGGTTTTGATTGAAAAATATGAGACATTTCAAATGGAAAACTAAGGATTAGGGCTTTGATTAAAAAAAATGAGACATTCTGAAAAGAAAACATAAGATTAGGGTATTGATTAAAAAATAGGAGCCATACTTACAAGAAAAGATAAGATTAGAGTTTTGATTAAAGAAAATGACAAATTTTGAAAACAAAACAAATTATTAGAGTTGTGATTTAAAACTAAAAAATAGGACACATTTTGGAAAAAAACATGGGATTACCATTTTGATTCACAACTGAAAAGAAAAGGAAGTATTAGGTTTTTGAATCACAACAGATAAATAGGAGACATTGAGAAAACAAAACATAGGATTCCGGTTTTGATTGAAAGATAGGACAGATTCAAAAAAAAAATAGGATCAGGGTTTTAATTCAATTGTAGTAGGTATTCCAAAATGGAAGACATTGAATAATGGAAGACATTGCTATAAAAAAACATAGGATTAGGGTTTTGAATGAAAATAGTATACATTACTATAAGAAAACATAGGATTATGGTTTTTATTAAAAAATAGTACCCATTACAAAAGGAAAACATAGAATAATGGTTTTGATTGAAAAATATGAGGCATTCTGAAAAGAAAACATAGGATTAGGGTTTTGATTAAAAGCCGAAAAATAGAGGACATTTCCAAAAGAAAGCATAAGATTTGGGTTTTGATTCAAAAATAGCAGACATTATCAAAAGAAAACATAATATTAGGGCTTGATTTAAAAATAGGAGGAATTGCAATAAAAAAAATCTTCCGATTAGGGTTTTGATTCAAAAATACAAGACATTCCCAAAAGAACACATTGGATAGGAGTTTTGATTCAAAAATAGGAGGCATTTTGAAAAGAAAACATAATATAAGTGTTTTGATTCAAAACTAAAAAATAGGATACATTTTGAAAGGAAAATATTTGGATTAGGGTTTTTACACTCTAAAAAAAACCCATAGTATTACGGTTTTGATTCAAAGATAGTAGGCATTCTGAAACTTAAACATGAGATTTGGGTGTTGTTTGACAAATGGGAGACATTACTATAAGAAAACATAGGATTACGGTTTTGAATGAAAATATGAGACATTCCTAAATGAAATGTATAATTAGGGTTTTGATTCAAAAATAGTAGACTTTCTGAAAAGAAAAGATACGATTAAAGTTTTGATTAAAAAATATGTGACATTCCTAAAATAAAACATAGGATTAGTGTTTTGATTAAATATGTGACATTACTATAACAAAAAATATAGTGGCATTACCAAAAGAAAATATAGGATTACGGTTTTTATTAAAAATTAGCAGAGATTCCAAAAACAAAAAACAAGATTAGTGTTTTGATTAGAAAAATGTGACATTCTAAAAAGAAAACAAAGGATTAGGGTTTTGATTCAAAACTGAAAAATAAGACACATGCAGAAAAAAAAAAACATTGGATTAGGGTTTTGATTCAAAAATAACAAACATTCTGAAAAGAAAAGAAAGGATTAGGTTTTTAATTGTAAAGTAGGGGAAATTCAAAAAATTAACATAACTCTGGGTTTCGATTCAAAACTAATAAATAAGAGACACTAAGAAAGGAAAACACAGGATTTGGGTTTTGTTTGGAAAATTGGGGACATTCCTAAAAGAAAACATAAGATTAGGGTTTTGATTCAAATACAGTGGTCATTACGAAAAGAAAACAAAGGATTAGGGTTTTGATTGAAAAATAGGAGACATTACTATAGGAAAACATAGGACTAGGGTTTCGATTCAAAAATAGTAGAAATTCCAAAAAGAAAACATAAGATTAGGGTTTTGATTAAAATATAGTAGCCATTTTGAAATGAAAACTTAGGATTATGATCTTAATTGAAAAATATGAGACATTTTTATAAGAAAACATAGGATTAGGGTTTTGATTAAAAAATAGTAGATATCCCAAAAAGAAAACATAGGATTAGGGTTGTGATTGAAAAATATGATACATTAACAAAAGAAAATATAGGATTATTGTTTTGATTCAAAAATAGCAGACATTCACATAAGAAAACTTAAGGTTAGGGTTATGATTACAAAATTTGAGATATTAAAAAAAAGTGGGATTAGTTTTTTTCTATTCAAAAACTAGAAAACATTTTTGAGAAGAAATAATAGGATTAGGTTTTTTTGATTCACAATGTAAATTTATGTAACATTCTCATATAGGACTTGGGTTTTTAGTTACTTGGGCTTCCATGGAAAAAAAGGTTCATTCGAGAATTATTCAAGGTTGGCATGGGTGGGTCCTGGACCTGTTTCAACATCCTACCCAAATTTTCTTCCTCGACCAACGTCAAATTGCCATGAACTACACATAAGTGTTGTTTGGGTCTCCAAGGGAACAAGTTTGGTTGAGAACTTGTCAAGCTTTGCATAGGTGGATTAATTGGAGGCTTCAACATCCTATCCATAATTTTTCTCTCAACCATGTTATGATGAACTTCAATGGCCCTACAAAGTTTGCTTCGCTCGCCAAGGAAATATCTTTGGTTGGGGAATTGTCCAAGCCCAAAGATAGGTTGGTTCAATGATGATCTTCGCTCCTACCCACATCTTCGAATACAATTCCCGGAATTCTGTTTTTGCACTTGACTTAAATTGATGGATGGATTCAGAAATCTATGTTGAGGCAAGTAGCATCTTCAAATGTGGTCGATGGAGTTTCTTCTACGTCCTCAAGATGCTTCCATAGCAATGATGCCATCCTCCCCTCTTTCTTCTTCTTCAATTATATCATGGGGTGAAACTTCGACCATTTGTTCAAGAGGTATTAATGGTACATCATTTGCTTCTTCAGCCTCCAATAACTCAATATTAATTTCCACCTCAATTTTACTATTATCCTCATCATTCCTTGTGCTATTCTTGGATAAGGCTTCAATAGATGGTGGCAATTTAGCCAATTCTTTGGAATACTCTCCAATCATGCTCTCCACATCTTGAAAAGATGATTGGGCATTAAAGATTGTAGTATTCATGGCTTTTAAATTCAGATCGCTTGCATCATGAATCTTATGAACACATCTTGCGTATTGAATCCCCATTCATTAAGTGGCTTAGTATGAACGACTGGAGGATGATAATGCCATGAATATTGAGGGGAGGCTACTCCCATTGTTGAGTATGATGATTTGCCGAAGAATGTGGGTGTCCTCCCTAATAAGGATTATAAACATCGGTGTACTATTTGCTTTGGCGTGCTCTCTTGGCATAAAATTCTTCCATTTGCTTCTCAAGTGCATACATTTTAGCGACAACAGCCTTTTTCTTCAAGTCCATGGCCCTGTAATAAAAAAGAATAACACTAACAACGAGAATCCTACCAAAGAAAAAGATAAAAACAAAAATAAATAAATATGCACAACATAATAAAAAGACACATACGTAAGATGGATATTTACAACAACAAAGATAAAATGACTAGAGCAATCGACTCATGTGTTTTCCTAGTATTCCTTGTGTCCTTGGCAACGGCGCCAAAAACTTGATGTGAGATCCGCAAGCGCTACGATGTCGCCAGTAGTACCTCTCGTAGCAGCACGAGAGGGTCGATTCCTGTGGCCCAAGAAGCTACTATTACTTCCCTTTTGTCTATTTCCTAGCCTAACACTCGAAAGATAAATAGTAATTATAAAAAAAGAGAAAGAATTAACTACAATGAAATCCGGGGTACTACTACACACAATACGAACTGAAGGGAGAATCAAACATTGAAGGGAGTGATTTGGACAACGAATCCCCTAGGGTTGTCATTAGGTCCTGAATTTAGGATGAAATGCGAGATGGTATTTGGGGCCAAGAGAATCCTAAATTAGCTCAACCCGATTGTCACGCGAATTGAACCCCTAATCCCATGCAAGTATTGGGTCGAATCGCTCTGCCCAAATCCTCATAGAATTGCATTACACTGAGGAAAATCTCTAATCAGGGTCGATAATCAAACCAGGTCCAACCCTAATCGTTGGAGGGGTACAATATACCCAATTGTCAAGGTGTATTTGTACATGGATCCCTTCCAAGCCAAGTGTGTCTAGTACAAGGGCGATGGTCACGCAACCAAGTACAACCTATGAGTTGAAATACAGAGTTCTCATGCAAATCAACACATCAAAGTACACAAGGCTTGAACCACAAACTACAAGATTCCATAAAAGAAATACTACATCCAACGATACATCAATAAAGATGATCATCCAAATTACAAACAATCAACCTTAGAGTTCATCATATCCAAATCTCAAATAAGTTAGTGCCTCATGAAAGAGGACCACTCATACAAATCCAAGGAACAAATAAACAAGAAAAAAAGTAAGAACTACTTCCTCTAGCTTTAGATCCCCTTGGATGGTGAAGATCTTGAAGATTTGAAGAGATCTCCCTCAAATGATGCCTTCGATGCCTAGGGATCTTCTCCCAATCTTCTCCTCCAAAACTTGCCTCCCTCTTGGTGAAGTCTTGCGTAGTAGATCGCCTGGCGGAAGAGAGGGCGGCGGCCTAAGAGGCCCAAGAGAAATAACTGCCCCTCCAAAAGCACCCCTTTGCCCTAGAAAATCAGCCCCATTTTTATATCTCGTCAGGTCCATATGGGCTCCATGTCGGGCGCATGGAGCCCGTGGAAGCTCATCGGCGTTTTGCCAAGAAAATGTGTCGATGCTACAGATTCTCGCCTACACTCATTTTGCTACGCTTTTACATGTGTAATGATTTTGCTCTGCGATCCGAGACTTGTGAAATTCCACAGAACCTCACGGGTACCCATGTGGGCGCTGGACCCCGTGAAGCTCACAGCCAAATGCCTGCTACAGTGCTAACACCCCCAAAATCCCCTTTTTTGTGTTGAATTCGTCCAATTTGCATTTTTGAGCTACATTCATTACATTTATGATCTACAACAACAAAAGAACAAATTTATACTTAAACGGGTATCAAATCATTAAGATATACACAAATAATACAAGATCAATACGTATAAAATATGTACATTTAGGTATTTATCAGGCATGCTATCAGGAAGATTCCCACCCAACAAGTAAGAACTGAATCCAGAAGACTTTCCCATCGACAGACATGCAGCAGCCAAAATTGATTGAATAGCATAATAGAAAAATAAGTCGGGCTTTGTTAAAAATAATCCTGTAAAAAAATAGAGCAAAAAATTATCCTGCTCTAAGAGCATGCCATGAAGAGAGACCCGAAAGAAACTGGGTCTATGTATACTTGCTGCGCATCGAAGAACATCATTTATTATGTAAAAAAAAAGATTCAGTTATAGTAGATCATGCCTACGAATGAATGAATCCATTTATCATTGACATCTTTCTTTTCCCTTTACCGATAATCTATCTCCGTCTCTTGTTGTTCTTGGAACCCTATATGAGAAGTAGGTTAGCGGGCAGGTCCGTGCTGAACATGCGAAGGTCCATGATGATATTTGATCTTTACCAAAGATAATAGGCCATTGGTGACTGTGAACCTATGGAAGAAGTCCAGCGGTAGAATCCATATGAAAAGGGTGGTCCTTACTTAGTAGTTCATGTAAAGAGCTTATCGTAGACTAATGCCTAGTTGTAGAAAGTGGTAAAGCCACCACTCTCTTCTCTTGATCACACCATATTTTGATGTGGTATGCGTCTAAATAATTAGATCCTGGTGAGAACTAAAATCCTGATGCAAACTGAGATCTTGGAGCTAAGACCTAAAGACGATGGGGACGTAGTTTTTTTATTCAAATCCAAAAGTTCTGAAGTCTCCGCTTTAGTTCAAAAATCCCTGAATCTTATTAAACTTAAAAAGAAGAAAGGGGCATCTACCCTGGTAAGAAGATATTCCGTTGGTTGTATGGAATGAGGCTAGCGGTGTGGCATACATCATTTCTCAAAAGAGAGTGAGGCTCATCAGGCGGCCAACCGTTGAGTCCTCGTCGCTGCCTTAGGTGGGTTCAGCGAAAGATCTATGGGCCCAGCTGGGTACGATGAAGAATTTCATACCAAAAAATGTCCAAGGCTGAACTCCTACTATATCTCTGCCATTGCTCTCTACTAAACTAAGGCTGATTCGAAGCTCTCCCGCCCGAAGGTGAGGATTTCACTTTTAGATTGATTCAGTTAGTTGTATATAAGGTTCCACCCTGAGCATTAAACTAAGGTTGACCCCTACTCTTCCAAGTTTCGCATCTTGACCCAATACTGAGGGATAGGCTAACCATCTCCTCCGCTATGGTCGACGTCATTCATAGCTTGATCGGTTCGTTCGTAAGGATGAACAAAAAGCGTAATTAATAAGAGCTTGCATACTCCACGAAGATAACCCCCTTCTCAAAAGGCGGGGAAGGACTGATGATTCGATTCCAAAGCAAGGGGAAGAGGGGCATTTGAAGTAGCCGAATCTTAAGCTCAAGCCGAAACAGGTTCCTAGGGAAGAAGCAACGGACTGAGCGACGAAGCGACGGGATTGAGCGCTTCTCCTAGCGCAGTTCAGGAGTTTTCGTCGCTGGATTAAGACGACTTAGCTACTTGTCTGAAAGCCAGAAGCCGAAGGCCAATGACACTAGCTAACCAACTGAGAGAGCTGCCCTAGATGAATTACTTGCTTCGGGAAAGGAGGAAAAAGCATCCTACCAATTCTCTTAAAGTAAGAAAGATGTCTTTAGTCTCCCTCTAGTCCAGGTAAGTAGTTCATTGGTAAGGCGCCTACCGATAATGATCCGAATGCCTTCTTCCGAAAATCCTTCTTTCTATCGAGAGAGCAATTTTTGAGTGCTATAATTCGTCTTTTTGGTACGCCTATTGGTGATTTCCCTATGATTTTCATCATAAGAATTCTATTTTTCTTATGGTAAGTGGTCTATCTGTCCACGACGATAGCTCTTCTTTCGGGTCGTCTACATTTACCAATAACAAACAGTAGGCAGCTGCTTTGCCAACACCATCCGAAAAGGTCCTTGGCTAGGCAACGTCTTTGGCTAGGCTTGGTCGAGCAGGCAGCATTGGTCGTCTATTCAACCAAGGCTGGTAATGGCAAGAAAGGCATATCGGATACACTTGGCAATGAGAGGGACTTCCAAGCATGCCATTCATTAGATAAGGTATGTCTTGTCTTTTTTTGAAATTGCTATTAGCTGTACTGTATCAAGGAAGGAGAAGCCAGATGTAGATGTAGTACTTTTAGTTAATGAAGGAGATTTCCCACTTCCCACTGGGATCAATGACTGTAGTTGAGCTCTTTTATTCGGTTATCTCCCCGCAGCTGGAAGGGAAAATCTCAGGCTCCATCTCTTCCAATGTCCGCTACTATATCTATATAAATAATAAGTGAAGTATCCCGGTAAAGGATGAGCTCGAGAAAAAGAAAGTAGCGCAAACAACAGGGTTGATCTCTCTCTCCCCCCTACAGCTAAGGTGATTCCGCCATCCAACGAACCTTGCGAACCACACCTTTCAATCATAACATAAGGAAGGTGAGAAAAGACTTTCCTGGGTCCATTAGATCGTACGCTGGGAGCGGAAATTTTCTTAGATGACTCAGACAAGACCTACATTCGAAATGAAATCTATCTATCTAAATAGAATCAGGAAAGACTCAATTCTTAAAGTGAGCTCGAAATAGCCTTAGCGGGACTTCGGGCAAACTGCAACTAGAAGAGAGGCGGGGCGAGCGACTAACAGGAGGAAGGCCTGAGTCCACAGCTTGCGAGACAGGTCTTGGTCTATCCAGTCAACCTATTATACGTCAATTTCCTTCCGAGGCGTTGATACCAAGTTGAAAGACAAAGACTTTCTTTTCCGCGAAGGGAATGTCAATTGGCTGCCGATTAAGGTAAGGTGCGGAGCAGATGAAGACCTTGAAGAAGACTTACCCGATAACGAACCTTCAAACTTTTTTTTTTTTAATCTTCTAGATTAGGAGATGTGAATAAAAGAATCCATAGTCCCAGCTGGCCCCCGTCGATTTGGATACCTTTTCGGATAAGACAAGACTCTATAATCTTCCCTAGGAGAAAAAACCTCAAAAAATTCATATGATTGAATAGCCTGAGCCTAGACTAGCGAAGAAGGATACCAGACCTAGTACTAGAATACGATAAACAAACTGGCCTTTGACTGGGCATCACGTTCCTCAATGGCCAACTAGGAGCACGGAAGCGATTGAAGCATGCCCAGGCTAACACAATGGATCAATGCAGGGGAGACTAGCCGAGAAGGCTAAGCTAGCTATCAGCTGCCGTACCCCAGCGGAGTCTAGTCTTCTTATCGAGATGAGCATGAGTGGTCAATGAGATCATGCGCCCTAAGCCTGGGCCTACTGTTGTGTGTTCCGATCCTTTCAGTGAGAGCTTGTGACCATCGCAGTGACCGCAGTATGCTTAATCGACTGTCTCTAAAGAATCCTTGAAAAAAGGTTTGAAAGTTCAGTTAGACTACAGCGAGTCAGGGTACCTTGCTTTTGAACTCTTCCAAGAGATCAATGAATCAACAAATGTGATGCAATACCCACTGACGGATCTCTGGTGTCTGGATCTCCAGCCTAAGAAAATCACTATATCTGGCACCGAGTAATTCCTAAATTAATTGTTCGACAGACGGTGACGGGGGTACGAAAGGAGAATTGACCCAAGATTCTCTGGGTACCAACAAATACGGGAAGGAAAGAGGTATGGGATGCAAAGTCTCATTCAATAATCCATTTTGGGGTATGTATTTCCGTGTTAGGAGCAAGCTACTTCTTCTAGTCCAGAGCTCTTTCTTTCGCCTATAGCTGCTTTTATTTATTACCTCAATACCCACTCACTATAGGTCTTTTTTTCATGACATGTATTATACCACTCTATAGTAGAGATATCATTGGTATTGCCTCCATATCCGGTACATTTAACAACTAAGCTTTAATTGATTGTTACTAAAAAAAGCCTTGTTGAGATAGGGGGAACGAAAGGAGGTGGAATTTTTTTGATGAAGATTGAGGAAGTCGATCGACGGTCAGAGGCCCCTTGGTACTTTTAACCCAAAGTCTTGCCTTGACTGACGAGCAAGCCGAACTCCCCTTCGCAACACCTACTTTTTTTTCTTCCTGAGGGCTTGAAACAAGAGGATTAGACATTTTATTCATTGAGTCGACGAGATCGAAGTAGTGGGTTTCCAGCCCAGCAGTTTACGGAGAAGAGGGGAAAGTTTGAGGAGAGGAATAATAAGAAGAGAGGGGACCTCATCACGGCACGCTGGAGCAGGAATTGAATCTGCACTTGGCTTTATGAAAGCCAAAGCAAAACAACCTTTCATTGCCACGGAATCCCCTTTTGGATCAGCCGAACTTTCCTTCTGCACCTCACTGGCTAGTCCTGAAAGCTTGCTTATCGATCCGACTTGGTGACTCATGTTATCCACGAGATTTTTTTTCTGGGCTGGATTGTCGCTTCGGAACCCGAAGCACTCGCTTTTGATTTTTCTAGCGTGACTAAGGGGCTTGCGGCGCTACAACTTGGTGCCTTTCATGCTTCGTAATCAAATCGCTGCTGAGCCTGAAACGGACGGAAGAAAAATCGTTTTTTTTCTTTTGTTGGTTCGTATCTGCTTTCCACTCGCACTCGTTTATCCAAGCGAATCAAACTACAGGGCTAAGGCTTTGAAGCTGATTCGAATCGAATTGGAGTCAAAGAGGTAGGGATCTGATTGATGGAACCGATGGTGGTAACCGACTGAGAAGCCTCGGTCTAACTATCTCGAATCCGGCTGGCTCGCATTCCATTCTTTCCGAAAGCAAGACTTGAGGTAGGAAGCAACGGACAGGTAAGCAAGAGTGAGAGAGGAAGAGCGGGATGAGAGCAAGCAGTACTTGATAGCTGACTTTGCGTGTGCGAGGAGATTAGCGAATTCTTCAAGCCCTAACATGGTTGGATTTCCTCAATGCTAGGGACAATAATGGAGATCCAGACAACAACTGAGACAGTCAATGGTCGTTGACAAAAAGCGTGAATCCCACTTTTGGCGTCTCAGATCGACATGAGTGGAGTCTCGGCGCTCTTACATCCTCCTATTCGGTTTGCCTCTCAGGATCTGAGGGTGGTGTGAGAGTGGAACCAACCTTGTCTTTCTGTCACTGACACAACAGACGAGCTGACAAGAGCACTAGCATCAAGATTTTGAATCCACATCCACAACATCGCCTGAATCACAGAAGAAGGGAGGAACTAGCTATTGATGAATCTGAACGAACAGCTCTAGTCGGAATTCTATACGTTCTAACGACCCGGCCCTTTCCCTGAAGGCAATTCCGAATTCAAAGTATCCTCTTTCCCATCCGCTTAGGGATGAGATCCCCTGGCCAGTAAGGAAGAACTGGTGGCATATAGCTCTCTTTTTCTATCCCTCTCTTTAATTCAGGAGATAGGTTGCATCCGTGCGCACGATCTGACCATAGGCCCAACGGCACTATTTCATATAGGGCAATGGAATCTTCTGAACGTTGGAAATGTAGTTGCAAAGGGTTTTGATTTTCCATTTCAAACGGAAGAGCTCACTTCCGGCTAGCTGCTGCTAGCGGGTGTTCTCCAATAGTTAGTCCGTATTCGTCATTTAGTCGTTTAGCTTGATGACGAAGCATGATTGTCTGCTAGTAAGAGTGGCAAGCCTCTCAATCTAAAGTGGCAAAGTCCCGCGGGGGAAGAAAGCTGCTAAGGCGGGATGATTAGCAATGGCAGAAGCTACTCTCCTTATTCCTCCATCCGTGGTAGGGGCAGCTCGCTCAATCAATCCTTTATCCGTAGCTTCTTACTTTATCCATTTATCCGACCAACACAAAATCCTTCTCGCTTTGATGGTCGTTCTTACAACCGCCTGATGCCCGGCCTTTAGTCTTGCTTGATGTCCGCATTCAGTCTTCCCAACTAACAATAGCAAGTGCAGCAGGTCTATCTCTCCTTGGCGGGACAGGTTCAAGTCCTGATGTCCGGCGGATTTGACCGATCATTCTATTCGCTGATAGTGGGGGATCAACCAAAAATAGAAAAAAGAATGCAGCCCGGGCAGAGGAGATGTGAAATCGGACCTCCATTCACTTTTTCTTTTTCTTACTCTCCTTCTCCTCCCGCCTCCCTCGGCCCTGTTAGAGTAGTTGTATGATCGCGCGGCATGCGTCTCAAACGGTATAAGCTTTCCTTCCCAGTCTGTATCTTCCATTCTTCGATCGGACTCGAACAACTCCAATAGCAATGAACAGGAAGGTCTCCCATTCACTCCCTTTGTTTAATGAACCAACAGCTCGGACCTCCCAGTCTCTTAGAAGACCTGTTTTTTTTCTGTCCCGGGTGCGTGGTGTATTGGTATAGGGTTCGAGGGGACCGGAGCTACTGCCCATGTTCACAAGCACAATTCTCCTCCCGTCCATTACAGCATTCGATCATAAACTTCGTTAACCCGTACAGCCGGTCATCATCCCGTCGAGAATAAGAATAGACCTACGGAAGCGACCAAGGGTTGGGGAATCTCCGGTCATCAACGATCAGCCATGGAAAGATAGCCTGAGAGTCTAATCTCGAAGAAATATCCTGCCCTAGCATCCGCTAAAGCTCGGACATCGGGAGAAGTAGCTTAGCTGGTCCAGGAATATGCTAGCGAACGGAACCCGACCTGCCTTCGCTCGATGAGCTCATTATTCTCAAACCATCCCTGCCGTACTCTGGTCATCGGCCGGCAGTGGCCGTGGTTGAGTCCTTGCGGACCTTCACCTTGGCTGGGAATTCAAAACTTTTGCCTTTCACTTGGCGGAGACTTTGGTAACCCTTTATGAACCGAATTTGAAGCTAGCTAAAGAAAACGTTGATGAGAAAGATGTAGCTGCTGAGCGAGAAAATCATCACACTGCTGTCTTGAGAAACCGTTCAGACTCGGCGGAATTCCGATTCAGTAAAGGAAATTTCTTTTCAAGCTGTGTTTTGATTCGAAGGGAAGGACTGAACACTCATTTCTGAGCTGGTTGAGAAAGCCTAAGGCTAGTCACAGACGGTTCAGGGAGAAAGGGACGAGAGAATACGACACACACACACCACGGGTCGTCTTCAGCATGAAAAGAATAACCTTTGTTCCGAAGGCCTAAGTTAAGCGAATTCCTTTTTTTTATGGTCAAAGACCTTTCCCCGAAGCGGTTGTTTTTTACTGCTAACTATTATAGTATAGGAGGATGCCGTCCCCCCGCGATTACCAGTAGCTTCGCTTGTTTAATATCGTGCAAGTTAGGTTGTGGTTGTATTGGCTGCAAGCAGAACGTAGGCGCTGTAGGTGTGTGTTGACCATGCACTCTCGCGTCGTGTAATGTCGTATGTATGATAGAGGTGGTGTGGTGATTGATCTCAATGCTTATGGTTATCCCCAAGGAAAAACGAATGAATGAAGCGTTGATCGTACTCGGATAGAGATAATGGTCTTCCTCTTCTGTCTCCAAGCCGGCCATACATAATAGAATAGATAGGCGAAGCAGCCAATAGCAGTCTCGCCTATCGATAGATAGCAGGTTGCTTCCAAGCTCAAACCATTTGAAACGGAATTGTTGCTTTTTTTTTTCTTGTTATTGAGAGAGTGGTATTCTCCGCCCCTGTCAAATAAAGAGATAACTGGAAGAGAGAAGGAAAAAAAGAGCAAACAAAGGATTGACAAGTCTAATGGGAGAAGAACGTTGACTGCTAGAAAAATCTAACCCAAGCGGTCTAACCCCCGGGGCACCGAAAGACGCTAGACGCGGCAAGCGAGATAAAGAAAGCAGCTGGACTGCCTTGCCGTGGGATAGTTTTTCTCCAATGAGAGACTGTTTTTGGGCAAGACAAAAGACAGGAACTCGCCCAAGGGATAATAGCAGATTGCTGGCGATGACTTGGTGAAATGCAGGGAATCCTAGAGATAAGGTTCGAGAACCTAAAGCAAGACGACTTCGGTTCCGACCGAATAGAGCCCTTTAAGCGAGAGGGTGATTTGTTGGCGTCTTGCGTAACAAGGGCAAGATGAAAGGCGGGGGGCGGGCGTGATCAAGCTTTCAAGGAATGGACGGGCGTAGGCTTTCTAGTGAACTATGACCCCTGACTGAATCAATGACCGCATGAGCCGAGAGAAAGAGTTAGACTTCTTTATTGCGTTGCATCGAAGACGAAGATTTTCTGACGCAGTGCGGGCACTGGATGGAAAAGACAGATAAGGGAAGAAGCAACCGGGAAAGGCATACCTAAAGGAGCATCCATCTCCCACGGCGAACATCTATCTGCACGAAGCCGACCTATAGATAGAAAGATACAGGAAAGGAAAATGAAATAGGTAGGGTTAGTTTGAGATACGCAGCCGAACAACCGCAGGGGCTTCCAGCAGTGATAGCTAAACTAACCAGATGGGCCGCCCAAAAACCTGGAGCTGACATTGAAATCGGAAATCAACGTCGGATCCCGGCTATCTGAAAAAAAGGCGGGCATCCTGAAGCGGAGGATCACGAAATGCAACAAGGGGTGAACCAAGCGCTTGCGCGAAGAAGCAAATCAAGAAGAATGGAGACAAGGAAAGGAGGAGAGGCGAAAGATAGATTTTCGAGCGCATCGCACTGCCGCATAAACAATTGATCTGCAGGACTGGATGAGCAACCTTTCTCTGGAAATAGTGAAAAGGCATGTCACTTGGAACGGAACTCTAAGCTTACTTACTATCCTCTAATTTTTCTCTTTTTGTAAGACCACTTTACTTTGGTCAGCTAAATTATATTATATGGGCATGGTTGCAACCAAAACAAGAGCTAGCTTCTATCTGTTCTTCGCCTGAACATACATCTAGAAGAAGCCACCTTCTATCTGGCCTCTGTACCAGTAGTGGAGTGGCTTGCAACTTTCAATCAGAAAAAGGAAGATTGAGCAAGACAAGGGAGAAAGAAGTTGTCCCTCTTCTCTTCTCTGGTAACCCGCCGCCGGTCATATAGAGCGCGGAGCCCGCCACCGCATATGTAGAAAAAGAGGGAGCGGGGAAGGAAGAACAACCGTTTTACTTTTGGCACATGAGGTGGCGGGTTTGGCTAGGTAACATAATGGAAATGTATCGGACTGCAAATCCTGGAATGACGGTTCGACCCCGTCCTTGGCCTCGGGGAGTGGCTCGCTGCACGGAACTCTTAAGTCTTTTCTTTTTTATCTTCTTTAAGTCTTCCCAATTGCCAATTAGGGAGATAAGATCGTAACCAGGGCTATCTTTCTAGCATGTCTCTATAAAGTGAAAGTCCTTTGTTTTTTTTCCTTTTCCATTTGCTCGGATCTCTTCCGTTTCATCTATTTTTGTCCGGATCCAGAATAATAAATACCAATCCAAGCCATTTCATGAATAAAAAAAGTGACCAATTAACCAACCAACAAAAACTACTTGTTACAAATAAGATCTTGTTGTTGCATCGAAACATATAAATGTTGACTAATCTGATTAACGTTGAACTTGGTAAAAATAAAAATGGTTCAATAATTGAAAGATTAGATTATTCAAGAATACACATTGAATGTTGAGATTGCGGAGATTACGCATTGAGTTTCTGGTACTGGTATTTCTAATACTGTTAAAGCTTTTTTGATTTTTCCAGAAGAAATGAAACAAAAAGATATGGTAGAACTAAGACAGTCATTGTATGAGGTCTACCCAATGCTAGATGCAGAGGCGCATAATAGATCGATATGAACATCATGAGCTGTCCCGTAATAAAACCAGTTGTTGCTGATACCTCCTTCTCGGTTCCTTCTTCCATAACCCGAGCTCGGAGAAGGAAGAGATAAGAGGGCCCTATGGAGAATGTGGTCAGAAATCCATAATAGAGTCCGACCACAACGACCGAATTTATTATCTTTATGCATAAGGATAATAGATTACCTAGTAGAAAAGATTTCAAAATCATCGCAAACCTCCCCTTTTTCTTTTCTATTGCAATTTCTCGATTATTATATGATGATTTCTTAACTTTCCATATATAGAAAGAGATAGACTATAAATGACATCTCTTATGTTATGTCACTGACACCAAAGGGATATTAAATGAATGGAATTGGAATATAGATGGAATATAATGAAATAGAGCCACTTTGAGGTTCCCTATGAAATGAGGCATGGAACGGAGCCACTACGAAGAAGTTCCGAGAGTTACGAAGGAAGCTTCGGACTCATATTGTTCATGGGTTGAGAACGGGAGTTGAACTCTATGAGGTCGAATCTCCCGTTGTTCCTCAGTAGCTCAGTGGTAGAGCGGTTGGCTGTTAACTGACTGGTCGTAGGTTCGAATCCTACTTGGGGAGATTTGATTAATTCCTAATTAAAGAATGAAGAATTGAATTAAAGGGCTCGCTTTGACCGTTAGGAGTAGGTAACCCGTTCCGTTCCTTCTATTGCATTCTATCTCATCGTATCCCATTCTGTTCTACGATATTTGAGAATCACCGTCCTCGGCGTAGATCCGGGATAATACCTTGTAAATAGCCTGGGGGCTATTTACTTACAACTAGCCAATTAAGAATTCTCAGATGATGTACTAGCAGTGCATCAAAGATGCAGTCATCGATTCTCCCGATAGGCCACAATTACCGCGAGCAAACATATTAATGACAATGACGAGGAACGCATTTTAGCTATGCTACTAATACTTGTACTTGCTCTACTATTCTGCCCAAGCCTGGCTGAGGAAGAATTACGGGGAGTAAAACACAAATATGCTGATTCCCACCCGGTTACTATATGTAATGATCGAAGCATTCACGATAAATAAAAAGAAAAAGTAAGGCCATTCCATTTCGACAAAAGACCCATAGTTCAATAGCTTTGCGTCCGCTATCCCGATCATGATTTTCCTACCCCCAGAGGTAAAGGAAAGGTCCTTCCCTTTTTGGCCGGTTGTGGGCGAGGAGGGATTCGAACCCCCGACACCGTGGTTCGTAGCCACGTGCTCTAATCCTCTGAGCTACAGGCCCCACCCCGTCTCCACTGGATCTGTTCCCGGGAGTACCCTCAAAAAGGAACCTTTCCTCTCCTCAGCTATTTCGGGTTAAGAAGATGTGAAAGCGCGTTTCTCTCTATAAGACTATAAGAACAGTGCGTTCCGAGGTGTGAAGTGGGAGAGAAGAGATGTCATAATTGGGGTTTTGAATAAGACGAGTCATTAGGCGTAGCACACATACTGGACTCAACTGGTACCTTGGTTCCGGCTCAAGGTGTGTTTTCACCCTAGGCCGGAGGGACTAGAAGCCGTGATCAAATTGCTTGTGAGTATTCATGGGTCGAGGGTCCCTAAAAGCAAGCGACATATAAGAACTCGCCTACCTAGAATCATATGATCGGAACGAGGGAAGCTCAGCCGGTGTCCCGACTGTTAACCCAAAAGAGGAAGCGAGGCAAGTCCCCTAGTTAATATAGTCAAAGGGAAGTCGAGGGCAAGTCAAGTTCTAACTCAAAAAAATTCTAGGAAAGCCGGATGATTCAAAAAAACAAGACATGATATTACTTCCGCTCTATTCCGGCTTTTTGCTTGCTTCAAGTAATGGCCTTCCGCTATGAAGTGAGGTGCCTATACTCCTTCCCTTTGTTGACAATCAAGGCAAAGAATGGATTCTATTCCCATTATCAAAAATCAAACAAAAGATTCTATTCCCCTACCGATATCATCAAGACAGGCATTCAACATCGGTTCGGTTGACTCTCGAAAATAGGCCCATAGAAATGAAGTATGTGACAGAAAAGCACATATGGACAAGGAACCCATTAGGCATTTCCCTCCAATCCAACCCTCCAACCGATATGTTCACGCCCTGCGAACTTTCAATGATTCAAGTCAAGGCCTTCCCATTGCCAAGCCAGTATGTTGTTATGCTGAATGAACACTTACTACATCTGAGACCCCTCCCACTTGCCTGACTATTCTCTACCCAAATCTAATTTTGGGAGAGACCACGAAAGATTTTGTCTTGAGATGCCAATCAATAAGGAATAGCCAATGTGAAAAATGGGTTGTAGAGTACTCCTGTGATAGCAAAGCATAGAAATGAATTAGAGCTAGGGGCAGGTCATCTTTTCCTGCTTGACTTTCTTCAAGATGCCTTAGATCTCTTTCTCGTTCATGGTAAGAGTAGGAGTAAAATATTGTTTTGAATAAAAAAGAAGGCGAGTGAATACCACAAAAAAACAAGAGGCACTTAGAACTATTGCAACAAGAAAAAGGATGGAACATTGTGGCTCGAATATTTTATTCGACGCATGATGTATATGCCCAATGTGATCCCTACTACCACAACATAAAATAAAAGGCTATAAGCTCAACAATCTACTTCGGGTATGATGGTGGTGTCGTGACTAATGTCGATGGGATCATTTTCAATAAGGAGCCATGATGGCAAGGTTGGCTTTGATGAGCCATACCTTGGCGCCCTACTTACTTTACGAGAGAGCAAAAGAAGAGCGTTATAGAAAGAGCGAGCCAAACCAACTTCATCAAGTGCTAGCAGACAAAGGAAAGAGCGACACACATGTCGGTCGTCAAAAGTCATTTATCAAGGTCTTGCTCCGTCTGCGGAGACTTGACTTTACTTTATAAAACGAGAATGAGGGTTGACATCCAAGTCCTCTGCAGTACAAAAAAGAGAGAAGACAGGTGGGGATTCCAATCTTCATAGATTTTTATTGATGTCTTGTCTAAATGAGAACCAAGCGATAGTGAATACTATCAAGAAGGGGTATGTCTTTATACATTCCCTCCTCTCGACATTGAATCATACGAATGTGGAAATATGAAGTCGTGAAACCTTTACCTACCCCACCTTCAAGCCCTTCCCATATGCTTGAAACTCGCCATCAAATAGGTCGTACTAAAAATAGAATTCGTGCTTTCATCCTAGCTAGAGTATATTCTATTTTTAGTATGCATTGAAAGTTTTAGAGATGGAGCCCAATGAAAAGGGCTATTCCCATAAGGTCTGCCTTCATTCAATCTTGTCCTGGTGAACTGTTCTCTAGTGACTTTCTTCTGTATTAGAATTTCTAACTCTAATTACATGGTCCAGTTCTTCTTGCAACAGCCCTCGCGAAAGCATGAATTCATGCACTCTTTTGACTTCGATGGTTTGATAAAATTCAGTACGGTTCACTCGGTATATCGTCACAAACAAAGTAGTATGCTCAAGTTATTCTATTCCTAATACGGGGACTTTGTCCACCTTTGTTGTTCTCTCTCCAGCAAGTGCGATGTACATGAACTGGCTCGCTTACTGGATGCAGTCTGTGTCACCTATGGATTCGCAAGTGGAAGTGGATGGCATGTTCGCTTGGTCAATGCTTGCTTCTGTTGATCCAGCTAGGACATGTGATAAATTTTTTTACAATTTTATCAGAGACATTTTGACATGCCGGTTAGACTGTCTTAGCTTATGATAGCCCTAGTATACTTCCCTTAGGATTAGGACATTCTACCTACCGTGAGAGAACGTTTTAGCTTTCACACTTTACATTTTCATTCTTGACTCGACTTCAAGAAGAGGTTTTGAGTCTCGCCTTGTCAAATGAACTGAGATTGAGAAGTAGAAGTTGTGTCAAATTCTATCTTAATAGGACTCCTGCAAAGCTGGCTTGGTGCTGCTTATAAGTACTTGTGCGATATGAATACGAAGCATTCTATCTTAATATGTGTGTTTTTATGTTACTTTTATGCAGATAGGATTATGAGGCCGAGTATGAGGAAATAGGCCAATGTGGATCATAATGCACCTATTTTGGAGGGAATCTTGCTAAGGTTCAAACGCGAAGACATAGGTCAGGGGTGAGATGCTAGAGTGTGTGCCAACCTCCTCGTATTTGAGTTTGCACAACCATTTGAGGGGCACAAGGGTAGTCACACTCAAGCATTCCGACTTATGCACATAGAACAAGATCTCCATCAACTTATCCATCATTGAAGAAGCAAAAGCGATCCACGGCATAAAGCGTGTGCCCGCTTTATGCTACCTCGATGAAAAGTGGATTCGGGAGTGTTTTTGGCATAATACTGTAGCAGGTACCGTCCACAAGACCATCGACACGACGCCCGTGTGGAAATTCCGCACGGGCGTGTGGAATTTACCCACACGGGCGTGTGGAAATTACCACGGGCATGTGGAAATTACCCACGCCCATGTGGAAATTCCGCACGGGCGCGTGTACCATCCACGCCCGTGGAGTTGCCCGATTCCAGTCCTATTTAAAGCCGATTCAGCCCCGATTTTGGTATTCTTTTCTCCATCTTTTCCCCAACTTGCGAGAGGGCTTCGGCTAGGGTTTTGAGGGGTATTGGCCATGGTTTTGGAGAAGTTCTACTACTCCAACATCGTGATTCCATTAGGGAAAAGGTTGGTAGGGGAGCTTCCATCGAGGCATATCCTATACCGAATGAAGGAATCCTTTGACGATGAGTAGAGGACTTTCCGCAAGACTATCGACACGACCATCGAGGGGGTTTCTTTATGGATTCATTGCTTTTACATTCGATTTCTTTGATTGTACTAAGCTCCATGGAGAGCTAAACCCCTAGTGGGTACTTGGATGATTGTGAACCCTAGTATGTATTCGTTTCATTGAACTTCTTTATTATGCTTTCAATAAATTGATGTTTATTGTGAGTTCCAACCTTGAATGCTTGATTGTATGAACATTTCTACTAGAGTGACACTAGGGTTGAGAGTTATTGTTGGTAACCTTGTGAGTGAGTGACACACCACGAGCATTAGACAAAGCTACGTTGGAGATGATTAAGACGGTGAGTCGAGAGGTACAGGAGCGTCGCCTTTCCCCTTCGGCGTGATAGATTCTACCTCCATTCCTCGAGTTCTTTGCGGCCATAATAGAGTGAGTGGTCTAAGGGATGAACCTCCGCTGGGGCCTAGTTGCACGTGCAATGGAGTGAAGCGTTGAGAGGATCTTAGTATTTAGGGCTTAATTGTGGCTAGGGACCTTCCGCCTGGACCAAATGGTTAGGTCTATATTTAGGAAGAGATTTATCACTTGGAATCCCTAGAGCTCATTCCAACTCTATGCGAGTGCGAGGTGTTGAGATTGTTCGATTTCTCTTCCGGGACATGTATAGAGTTAGGCATAGTTGACCTTAGATTTGGGACTATGTATGTATGGATTTCCATGACTCACCATGGCATTGATTAGTAAGCATAATACAGAGTTCTTGCACTTGAAGCGATTATCCTAGGTGAAACATTATCTGAGTACCTCATCTTTATCGATTGCCTTACCCCCTTCTCTACTTTAGCTCTCTTACTTGTTGCTTTTATTGTTGAGAATTGAATCAATTTAACTCTAATCACTATTGATCTTCCACATAGCTAAGAATCGAGTTAAGTGTCTTTACTCCCTACTCCCTGTGGATTCGACCCTGCTCACCCGGGATTATTACTTCGACAAACCCGTGCACTTGCGGGATATAAGCAAGGGGATCTTGTCAAGTTTTTGGCGCCGTTGCCGGGGAGTAGGCGTTTAGAGATACTTTGCACTTTGTTTTCTTAGCTATTTATCCTTCATTCTATTTCACATCTCTTCTCTATCACCGTTCTTATTTGTTTAAAAAAAAAAATTATTTCACACTTTCTTATGCTTCCATCATTCTCATTTGTTTTATTTTGTCATGTCTTACTTTTTCTTGCAAGGATTTTAAATGATGATTGACCCAGTCATTGCTCTATATTTGCAGATTGAAGCTCTGAGTGAAAAAGTTGATAGAATTTTTGCTTCACAACAACAGAGCATTCCTTGTTGCAACACATATCATCCAATTGAAAAGGGCTACCCAAACTTCTTGTGGAATAGTGATGGACAATATTGGGAAGCCCCTCAAGAGGAAAGTCAAAAGGGTGAGATACTCGGAGAGGATGCACTTCAGTTGCAAAGAATATTAGATAACTTCATTAAAGCATCCGATGTCTGCGTCCAAAATATGGAGACCACACTAAGATGTCATGAAGCCTCCTATAAAAACCTTGAGCATCAATTAGGAGGGATACTTGACACACTCTCCAAGGAACAACAAGCATTTGAGCAAGCAATTCAAGTTCCTTGTAGAGATGATGTGGTAGTGAACGACAATGAAGAAGTTGGGCAAAATTGAGTACATTGGTATAAAAAATGAAAAGGGAGAAGTTGAATACCATTTTGAGATTTTGGAGAGCTTGAATGAGGATTGTGCTTGTCAGAGAGAAAATTTTCAAGGGGATTTGCTAGTGTCATGTTCCTTTCAAGCTGAAAATACACAAGAAGAAGTAAATCCTAAGGTAATGGAACAAGCACCACTCTTTGGGATTGATAAATTCATAAATTGCAAGAAAGAGATTTTGGGTTTGGGAGAAGATGTGGGTAGGAGATTGAAACCATCCAATGACCCACATATGCTAAGCTTGGACAATTCCCAACCCAAATTGTTTCCTTGGAGGCCAAAGGTAAGATGGTTGGACTCTCCAACAAATATTCCACACCGGCAAGTAGATTTTTGGTTTAAAGGAAGTAGCTATGCAATATCTAGTCGGGAGGAACACACTCTTTTCAAGCCCCCATAAGGTAAGGAAGAGGTACGTCAAGCTATGTGAAGTAAAACAAGCGCTTCTTGGGAGGCAACCTAAGGAATTACTGTTTTCCTAATTTATTAGTTTAGTGTTTGCATGAATAAGAGCTTGAGTGTTGGTATTTTGATTCTTTTAAGCCATTGCTATGCTTTTCTTGTGTACTGTTGGTGTTATCTTGTGCTTTCATGTGTTTTGGTGAAGTTTTGGTCATTTGAGCTATTTCTCATGTTTTTCACTGGTAAAACTTACATATTAGGCCAGGCTCTGAGTGTGTAAACATGTTAAAAATATTTTCTGCAAAGCCTGCAGAATTTTCTAAGGCATCCAGAGAAAACACACGGGCGTGTGGAATTTCCACACGCCCGTGGATTTGCACTGCGAGCTCATCCAGAGAAGGCACAGGGGGTGTGCGGCTGCCCCAGTGAATGACCATGCGACTTTTACACGCCCGTGGGTAATTTCCGCACGGGCGTGTGAATTCCTACAGAGTTAGGTGGTTTATCCCGAGAGCGCACAGGGGCGTGGACTTGCTCCTGTGGGCGACCTTGTTAACCACACACGGGCGTGGGTAATTTTCACACGCCCGTGCAAATCTCTGCAGAGGATCTCTCCATCCCGAGAAGACACAAGGGCTTGCGTTTGCCCCTGTGAGTTGGGCCTCTGAATCTCCACGCCCGTGTGGAATTTCCGCACGGGCGTGGGTCTTAGAGAATTTTCTCGGTTGCATGGAGAGTCCACAGGAGCGTGCATCTGCCCCTGTGGATCGAGCGCACGGGCGTGGGAAATTTCCACACGCCCGTGTGGATGTGCAGAAATGCTAGAACCGCAGTTTCTCTTTAACATCTTTTTGGTTTTCTTCATCTTTTCACCCTCAAACGTTTTGAGAACACATCCTTGCTCTCTCCTAACCTCTCACCATCGTTTGAGAGGGTTGTTAATTGAGTTTTCCGACCATTTTATAGTCTTTCATTCTCATTTTGTCGGTAAGCTTCTCTTTCTCTTTTATTTACCAATCTTCATTTATTTTTGCAGACACCAGGTCATCTTCACCAGTAGTGGAAACAGATTTACTAGCTATCGACACCGACACTTGACTTCTTCTTTACTTTCTTGCATCTTATTTTATTTTATTTTCTTCTTCTTAGACTTGTTCACTCGAGAAAAGGATTTTCCTTATGAGTTTATGTTATTTTGCATTATCGAGTTGTATTCATTGCTTCATCTTTTATACACTCGAGTTATTTTTTTGTTTTTTTCTTGAGCTTCATCGAACCCCTCGTGTATGCGTGCGAGATGGTCTTATCTTCTTGGAAATTGAGACTTAGTCATGGACACGGCCAAGGTGCTTTGGCACTTGGCCGTCATGAGCTCACAACCCATTGGAACACTACACCCAACAAATTAGCTTCATCAAATGCAACACTAGGAGTCGGGGAGTATTGTTTTTGATTGCTTCTTCCACATATATTCTTCATTGATATACATTATGAGTGAGCTTGCATGTGTACATTGAGGACAATGTACAACTTAAGTGTGGGGAAGTTTCATAGTGCACACATCATTTCTATTGTTCTTGAATGATATATGCTCACATGGCCAATGGCGGTTCACCTTAGTTGCAACGATCGTATTCTTAAGTTTAGGAGAATGGTTAACATTGAATGTTTTCATGCTCTAGTTCTTGCTTGAATTTCTAGGAATTTTTACCCAATTTACACTTAGTGAACTACTCACTCTTTGAACTCTATTGGAAACTCATGTTCGATGTTAAAGGGACTAGTTAGGTTTACTTCTTTTGCTAATTAAATGAAAAAAAGGAACAAAAATAGTTTTTATTGTTTATTTGTGTTTGTTGGGTGGAAAGAGCTACCACCTATGAAGTATGAAGCTACTCTCACAAGTCGGGATACTAGTTATGCCCTAATGAGAGAAAGAACTATCTCATAGGATGAGTGAAAAGCTACCACTGGGTAGAAAGAGCTACCACCTCGAAAGTGTGAAAGCCACCTTAGTGGCCGCTTTGGAAAAGGGCTACCGTAGAGGATGTGTGAAGCTACTACCATCTTTTTAAATTTTTTTGTCACATTTGTAAATAAATAAGTCCCTTTGTACTTAGAACTTTGAGGAGTATACCTTGGGTTGTTTTTGAGTGAGTTCACACACATACACGAAATTCGGGTTTGTTGTCCTTTTTGATTCAAGTTTTTAGCTAGACCATTGATTTTTCGTATTTAGTGTTGAAATTTTCCTTACTTGTAGAATACTTTCTTTGTATACCTCAGTGAACCTAAGGCCAAGCACTTTCAATATTTTTCTTCATTAATGCACGAATGTTATAATGTTTGCTTGAGGACAAGCAAAAAGCTTAAGTATGGGGGAGTTTGATAAGTGCTTGTGCGATATGAATGCTGAGCGTTCATTCCTTATGTTGAGCATTACTTTTCTCGGTGTTTTTACACTAATATGTGTGTTTTTATGTTACTTTTATGTAGGTAGGGGTTGCGAGGCCGAGTATGAAGGAAATAGGCCAATGTGGATCATAATGCACCTATTTTGGAAGGAATCTTGCTAAGGTTCAAACGCGAAGACATAGGTCAGGTGTGAGATGCTAGAGTGTGTGCCAACCTCTTCGTATTTGAGTTTGCACAACCATTTGTAGGGGCACAAGGGCAGTCACACTCAAGCATTCCGACTTATGCACATAGACCAAGATCTCCATCAACTTATCCGTCTATTGAAGAAACAAAAGCGATCCACGGCATAAACGTATGCCCGCTTTATGCTACCTCGATGAAAAGTGGATTCGGGAGTGTTTTTGGCATAATACTGTTCACATGTAACCTCGATGAACGTGTGCAGTTACTGTTCACATGTAACCCCGGACATGGCATAAAGCGATCCATTTGTAGCAGTTACTGTTCACAGCCGGCCAAAAATGACAGTTTTAGAGAATCCACACGGTCGTGTGGAAATTCCGCACGGGTGCGTGTACCGTCCACGCCCATGGAGTTGCCCGATTCCAGCCTTATTTAAAGCCGATTCAGCCCCGATTTTTGGTATTCTTTTTCTCCATCTTTTTCCCCAACTTGCGAGAGGGCTTCGCTAGGGGTTTTGAGGGGTATTGGCCAAGGTTTTGGAGAGGTTCTACGGCTCCGACATCATGATTCCATTAGGAAGAAGGTTGGTACGGGAGCTTCCATCGAGGCGTATCCTATACCCGGGACGAAGGAATCTTTTGGACGACAACATGAGGACTTTCCACAATACCATCGACACGACCATCGAGGGGGTTTCTTTATGGATTCATTGCTTTTTATATTCGATTTCTTTTGATTGTACTAAGCTCCATGGAGAGCTAAACCCCTAGTGGGTACTTGGATGATTGTGAACCCTAGGAGGTATTCGTTTCATTGAACTTCTTTATTATGCTTTCAATAAATTGACGTTTATTGTGAGTTCTAACCTTGAATGCTTATTGTATGAACATTTCTCCTAGAGTGACACTAGGGTTGAGAGTTCTTGTTGGTAACCTTGTGAGTGAGTGACACACCATGAGCGTTACACAAAGCTAGGTTGGAGAGGGTTGAGAGGGTGAGTCGAGAGGTGCAGGGAGCGTCCCCCTTTCCCCTTCGGCATGATAGATTCTACCTCCATTCCTCGAGTTCTTTGCGGCCATAATAGACCTGAGTGGTCTAAGGGATGAACCCTCAGCTCGGGGCCCTAGTTGCGCGTGTAATGGAGTGAAGCGTTGAGAGGATCTTAGTATCTAGGGCTTAATTGTGGCTAGGGACCTTCCGCTCTGGACCAAAGGGTTAGGTCTATATTTAGGAAGAGATTTATCACTTGGAATCCCTAGAGCTCATTGCAACTCTATGCAGAGTCGAGGTGTTGAGATTGTTCGATTTCTCTTCCGGGACATGTATAGAGTTAGGCATAGTTGACCTTAGATTTGGGACTATGTATGTATGGATTTCCACGACTCACCATGGCATTGATTAGGAAGCATAATAGATAGTTCTTGCACTTGAAGCGATTATCCTAGGTGAAACATTATCTGAGTACCTCATCTTTATCGATTGCCTTACCCTCTTCTCTATTTTTGCTCACTTACTTGTTGCTTTTATTGTTGAGAATTGAATCAATTTCACACTAATCACTATTGATCTTCCACATAGCTAAGAATCGAGTTAAGTGTCTTTACTCCCTACTCCCTGTGGATTCGACCCCGCTCACCCGGGATTATTAATTCGACAAACCCGTGCACTTACGGGGATATAAGCAAGGGGATCTTGTCAAGTACCTTCCCGTGATTTATGCTCACACGCCCTCTCTTCTCATAGTTAGACCTAGCATGGTCAAAGAAAGAGCTTCTCATAGACATACTCCTTTTCTCAAAAGTATAGAAGTTCAGCATTGGTGAGCAATCTCTTTTGATATAAGGATCTATTAAACTAAACTCACTCCTTGCTTTCAGTATTTAAAAGCCGACAAGTAAAAAAAGGCCCCTTTTTCACTAGTGCTAGAGTAATAGGCCTTCAAGCCCACTTAGGGAAGGTTTCTTACACAAAAAGAGATGTAAGGCCAAAAAAAGAAAAGGGTTATCTTTGTTAAGGGTGCCGATGAAGGGAAGTGTTGTGCTCTCTATTGTCTCTACATCTAGTGTGGTGCGTTCCTTATCCCATTAACATTGTTTCCTCTAGTCCGGATATGTAGGGAGAATTGTAGTGTAAATAATAGGGCTATAGATTTCCCTTGTCGGCGATAGATAGATGGATTTCGTCCCATGGGAGGAGGGGCTAACGAGAAGATATGGATTTTTTTCCTAGGTCTAATGACTAGCTAGATTGACCTCGAGATTTTCTTTTCCCCTTATGTTATCGTATATATAGGGCGTTCTCCGGGTAAGCTCAAAAGCATTAGATGAGAAGCCCTTATCTTTTTTATTGACTTACTTATTAGATTAGATATAGGTCTTGGTTAGTTCCTTTTGATCGAGTAGAAGTTGCCTACCTCTCAAGAATAGCTACCTACGTGTAAGTAGTAAAATCCTTTGAACGATCTATATAGTTGTTTACGGATAAGCAAAAGTTGCCCATCGACCCAATCATAGCTACTAGCTAATGGAGCCAGACTTTTCCATAGAGAGGGTCTTGGGAAAGCTAGTTATTAAGTAAAGGAGAAAGGGGTAGAATCGCCAAAAAGAAAGAGTAATTTGTTTTATTCATTCCTCTTTCGGAGTCATTCTTGGCCATAGCTTTCGCTTTTCTCTATCTATTCCTTGGCCTTATAGGGTCCATTGCAACTTAAATGGGATGAGATCAACCTTAAAGCGAGTGCTCTCTTGCTAAGCTATTTTCTAAGGCCTTCCATGGCGAGCGAATAGGGTCCCTATTAAGGATATTTAGTCTTTCTTTATGTTATATTTATCTGCTTAATAGTTATCTAAGAGTTTAAGAATAGCGCTTATAATCTAGACAGGTGTATACCAGAATTCCTTCGCCTTATTCGAGTCTTTCTTGTTAAGATTTGTATTGTATTTTCAAGATCTTCCTAGCTGTACTAGGCTATTATAAGCTAGGGTATTTCCAGCCAGTATCAGAGAATAAGTGCTTCGATGGCTATACTAGTGTAGCAGTCACTAGTATCTGTATTCCCTTTCTCCCTAGACCTTGTAGAGTCCCCATAGTGATCATTGCTCTCCTATTCTGAATGTAGGAATTCTTCCAATATAGTATAGAAAAAGGTACTCCTTTTTGCCTACCTCTCGAATCCAATAGAGTCTTAGTCCATGTAGGGATTCCTCTATATAGCCAATTATCATATCACTTTTCAAATGATTTTCTTTAGTAGGGCAAGTTCTTTGATTTGTTCAAATGGAAAAGGCTTTTCCATGGAAGTCCTAAGCCAAGTGCATCTATCCAAAAGCATGCGCGCATTTCTGGCACATAAAGTGCCAATGGCCACTGGAGTCCTTCTTTCCTTTAAGTGTGAGATTTTGTACAAGAATATACAAGCTTTGCTCTAATGTAAATCTAGTAGTTTCCTTCCTACCTACTGCTCAAATCTTCAAGAATGGGAAAACACCTACTACCCTTTTTCAAGCTCTAGCATGGTCCTTCCCTTTACAACCAACATGGTGAATTTTTTAATTCTGTCAGCCCCATAAGTTTCAAAGCCTTGTCCCTAATTGGGAGAAGATCTTCCTCTTTTCACCGGGTATTCTTCAAAAAAATCGCTTTTACAACGAGTTGAGAGTCCCCAAAAAAAGTAGGATAAGAAGTAGAATAGGATATAGCAAGTCTAGTAGCAGTTCCAATCGGCTAGGGTCGTGGGATAAGTAAGTGAGAGGCTAGCTCGATTGAGACCCGTAGGGCATCCCACTTTTTCTTTGATAATATGTCTGTGCCTCTTTAGCCCTTTCATGCGAAGAGAATTTGACAACAAGACCAATTATTTAGCCTAGATTCACTAACTCCTTTTGGTTGGCAGAATGAGAGAAGATAAGTGCTTTTATTGTTGGCGCATAGTCGAAGAAGGTGAATCAGTCTCGGAAAAAGTACCTTCCTTATATATATGGTACGATCATATTCTTGGTAAGCTAATGGAAAAAGCAAGCAAAGCTGAAGCGATCTTGGTATAGTGCAGATCTTATCTTATACATTGCAAACTACTTATTTTTGAACCCATAACGGTATAGCCAAAACTTGTTAACAGAAGTGGTGACGTTCAGTGTGTAGAACTCTAGCCCCATGATTACCCTTTTGTCATTCAATCAACCCGACGATCTTCGGTCTTTCTTCGATATATAAGCATTGCCTGTCCCGAGTTTGTTGTCCTAGATAGATATAGAGATTGTTCCCACCCGCTCGAAGTGGTATCGATCGCCCTTTTCTTGTTTTGAGCTCTTCTTTCAACCTTTGATTTAACCCGGTGCCGGCATTCTAGGGGAGTCCCCATTGGGCCGAAAAGGAGTAGTCACTAAGGTTTCAGCTCTCCCTCGTGGTAAGGTAAATACACCTCTATTGGTTTATAGAATATGTCTGAATCAATTAAAGATAGACGCTTGATTGATCAATTGCTACAGGAATGAGCAAGAGCGTAAGAGGAAGGATCAAGTCAACTTCCTTCCCATCGGCAAGCGAAGGGGTCGGAGCAAATCCGATTGCCCCGCGGGTTGGTTCGATGGATTCGACGGTGGAGATTTACGCTTTCCCTTGCTTTACGCCCAACCTTATGAAAGGGCTAGTCAATCAATCAGTTGGACTCTATTAGTAGTTCGGGCTCAATCGATTGATTAATGCTCTATTGTTATCGAAACCAATAGAGAAGCTCCGCTTAGATGATGAGGAAGAGTTACGAAAGGGGAAGTTAAAGACGCTCGACATCTTTGGAAGGGCTCTACGAGAATGAAGAGGTTGGGAGAAGTCCAATCCTCGGAATCTCGACTTCGATCGTAATCCAGATGTAATGGGGCCGCAATGGTTGGTGTTGGTATGGCTTTTCCTCCCTCTCTCTTTCTAGGATACAGCACCAAGCAGCCTTTATCTAGTCAATCCCGATTTCCTCACTTTAGTGGTTACCTTAATACTCTATTGTTTTTTTCTCCGCCCAACTCTAACTATTGGTTGGGAGGGATACATGTTCCGATCCCCATGGAGTGATTGATGGAATCGAATACATTCGGTTGGGTCGACCTTATATATTACCTAGTTGCGCATCTATCGTCCTTATCCCTCATCTGGAGCCACTATCCAAAATTTATAGTTGCTCCGCTCCCGGTTTAGCTAGAGTAATGAAGGGAGTTAGAGTGGGGTTTTCCCTTGCGCCCAATGCGTATCACTACTATGAGTATGAGGCGGCACTAGCGATGACCGAGAAGAACATGTTTTTATCCTACCCATCACAACCATATTCATTAGTCGATCCCATCCCAAATATAGTCGACTCGACTCCGCTCTTTTCATTCCCATCCAAAAAAACCCATTCTTTTTGAGAATCGGACTGATTCCTAGCCACAAATGATCGGAATGAAAAACAAAGAAAAAGCAACAACAAGGTTTGCCTTTCCAAAGAAGTTTAAGGTCCGAAGAAAGAAAGCTTAAGGCGAGTGGTAGAAAAACATATAAAAGTCGAGAATCCACTAAACAAACAAAGAATTCCCAATTTAGGAATCCTCCATTTATGCTTAACGGTGGCTTTTATAAAATAGTCATCACCGATTGGGTGTCAATTCAAAACAAAACCTATACAAGAAACAGGCCATTAAAGCATCGCTTATTATCTCTTGTTTCCATGTTTGAGGATTCTTACTATGGATTGTGACAAGATCCCCTTGCGTATATACCGCAAGTGCACGGGTTTGTCGAAGTAATAATCCGGGGTGAGCGGGGTCGATTCCACAGGGAGGAGGGAGTAAAAACACTTAATTTGGTTCTTAGCTATGTGGAAGATCAATAGTGATAAGTGTGACAATGATTCAATTCTCAACAATAAAAGCAACAAGTAAGAGAGCAAAAGTAAAGAAGGGGGTAAGGCAATCGATAAAGATGGGGTACTCGGATAATGCTCCGCCTAGGATAATCATTTCAAGTGCAAGAACCCTCTATTATGCTTTCTAATCAATGCAATAGTGAGTCGTGGAAATCCTTAATTACATAATCCCAAATCTAAGGTTAACTATGCCTAACTCTACACATGTCACGGAGGAGAAATTGAACAATCTCAACACCTCGCACTCGCATAGAGTTGCAATGAGCTCTGGGGATTCAAAGTGAAAAATCTCTTCTTAATTATAGATCTAACCCTTTGGTCTAGGTGGAAGGTCCTAACCACGATTAAGCCCTAGATACTAAGATCACCTCAACGCTTCACTCCGTTGCACGCGCAACTAAGCCCCAGCGGACGGTCATCACTTAGACCATTCACTCTATTATGACCGCAAACAACTCATGGAACGGAGGTAGAATCTATCATGTCGGAGGGGAAAGGGGACGCTCCTGTACCTCTCGACTCACCCTCTCAACCCTATCCAACTTATCTTTGTCTAACGCTCGTGGTGTGTCACTCACTCACAAGATTACCAACAAGAACTCTCAACCCTAGTGTCACTCTAGGGGAAATGTTCATACAATCAAGCATTCAAGGTTGGAACTCACAATAAACATTAATTTATTGAAAGCATAATAAAGAGATTCAATGAAACGAATACATCCTAGGGTTCACAAATACCCAAGTACCCACTAGGGGTTTAGCTCTCCATGGAGCTAAGTACAATCAAAGAAATAGAATCTAAAAGCAATGAATCCATAAAGAAACCCCCTCGATGGTCATGTCGATGGTCTTGTGGAGAATCCTCTACTCGTCGCAAGGGATCCTTTGTCTGGCCTATGATACACCTCGCCGGATCGATGCCGACAAAAGCTCTCCCAATAACCTTCTTCCAAACGACGCACAATATCGGAGCCGTAGAACCTCTCCGAAACCCTAGCCAATACCCCTCAAAACCCTAGCCGAAGCCCTATCGCAAGTTGGGAAAAAGATGGAGAAAAGAATAGAAAAATCGAGGCTGAATAGGCTTAAATAGGGCTGGAATAGGGCGACCCTACCGGTGTGGATGCTTCACGCGCCTGCGTGCAATTTTCACATGGGCGTGGATAATTTTTCACACGCCTGTGGAATCTCGCTTTCTCTGCTCATGTATTCACCCCGAATAGCTTCCCAAATCAATACTTTCATCGGGGAGTAACGCAAACGGGCACACGCTTTACGCCATGGATAACTTGCTTCTTCAATGATATACACGTTAGTGGAGCTCTTGTTCTATGTGCATAAGTTGGAATGCTCGAGTGTGACCGCTTTTTGTGCCCCTCGCAATTGGATGTGCCCACTTCGACACGAGGGAGGTTGGCACACACTCTAGCATCTCACACCTAACCTATGTCTTCGCTTGAACCTTAGCAAGATTTCCTCCAAAAATAGGTGTATTATGATCCACATTGGCCTCTTTTCCTTCATACTCGGCCTCATATCCCGACCTGCATAAAAGTAACATAAAAACACACATATTACTGTAAAAACCTGAGAAAAGTAATGCTTAACATAAGAAATGAACGCTTCGCTTTCATATCGCACAAGCACTTATCAAACTCCCCCAAACTTAAGTTTTTTTGCTTGTCCTCAAGCAAACATTAAAAACATTCGTGCATCAATGAAGAAAAATATTGAAAGTGCTTGGCCTTATGTTCACCAAGGTATACAAAGAGAGTATTCTACAAGTAAGGAAAAATTTCAACACTAAATATGAAAAAATCAATGCTCTAGCTAAAAAAACTTGAATCAAAAAGGACAACAAACCCGAATTTCGTGTAAGTGTGTGAACTCACTCAAAACAACCCAAAGTATACTCCTCAAAAGTTCTAAGTACAAGGGACTTATTTATCTACAAAAAGTGACAAAAAAATTTTAAAGATGGTAGTAGCTTCACACATCCTCTAAGGTAGCCCTTTCCAAAGCGGTGCTAAGGTGGCTTTAACACTTTCGAGGTGGTAGCTCTTTCTACCAGAGTGGTAGCTTTTCACTCATCCTATGAGATAGCTCTTTCTCTCATTAGGGTATAACTAGTATCCGACTTATGAGAGTAGCTTCATACTTCATAGGTGGTAGCTCTTTCAACCCATCAAACACAAATAAACAATAAAAACTATTTTTGCTCAGAATTTAGCATGAGAAAAATAAACCTAACTAGTCCCTTTAACAATGAACAATGAGTTTCCAATAGAGTCTAAAGAGTGAGTAGTACACTAAGTGTAAATCGGGCAAAAATTCCTAGAAATTCAAGCAAGAAGTAGAGCATGAAAACATTCAATGTTAACAATTCTCCTAAACTTAAGAATACAATCATTGCAACTAAGGTGAACCTCCATTGGCTATGTGAGCATATATCAATCAAGAATAATAGAAAGGATGTGCGCATTATGAAACTCTGCCCCACACTTAAGTTGTACATTGTCCTCAATGTACACATGCAATCTCACTCAAAAATATATATATCATTCAAAAAAATAGATGTGGGAGAAGCAATCAAAAACAATACTCCCCTAACTCCTAGTGTTGCGTTTGATGAAGCTAATCTCGATGGGGAGTAGTGTTCTGACTAGTTGTGAAGCTCACACGCCAAGTGTCGAAAACACCTTGGACGTGCCCATGACTAAGTCTCAATTCCCCAAGATGATAAGACCATCTCGCACGCATACACGAGGGGGTTCAAAGTGAAGCTCAATAAAGAGCAAAAATAACTCAGTGTATATAAAAGATAGACAATGAATACAACTCGAGATGCAAAATGAAAATAAACTCAGAAGGAAAATCCTTTCTGAGTATACAAATCCAAATTAAAATGCAAAAAATAAAATGTGAAAAATAAGAACAAAGAAGGTAAAGACGCCTCAAGTGTCGTTGTCAATAGCCGACATCAGCTTCCGTCATGGATTAAGATAACGCCTGGCCGCAAAAATAAATGAAGATTGGCAAAAGAAAAGAGAAAGAGAAACTTACCGATGTAATGAGAATGAAAAACTATAAAATGGCCGGAAAAACTCAATTAACATCCCTTTGAAACAATGGTGAGAGGTCGAGGAGAAAGCAAGGATGTGTTTTCAAAACGCTTTGAGGGTGACAAGATGAGGAAAACCTGAAAAGATTTTAAAGAAAAACCCGTGGTTCTAGCATATCTAGACATCCACACGGGCGGTGGAAACTACCCACGCCCTGCAGGCCCGACCCACGTAGGGCGACGACGCCTCGTGGACTCTCCATGCAACCCAGAAAAATTTCTCAAGACCCATCGCCTGCGAAAAATTCCACACGGCCGTGGACATTCACGAGCCCAACCTCACTGTGGCAAACGCACGCCTCGTGTCTTCTCGAGCTGGAGAGATCCTTGCGTAGATTCACACGGGCGCTGAAAATGCCCATGCCTGCGTGTGGTTCACAAGAGTCGCCACAGCGAGTAGAGTCCACTTCACTGTGCCTCGTGGATAAACCGCCCAACTCGCAGGAATTGACACGCCCATGCGGAAATTAGCCACGGCGTGTGACAGTCACATGGTCATTCACAGGCAGTGCGCACCTGCGCTTCTCTCGGATGAGCTTCGCGGTAGTAAATACACGCGTGCTGGAAATTCCCACCACCCAGTGTGTTTTCTCTTGATGCCTTTAGAAAATTTCCGCAGTCTTTGCGTGAAAATTTTTTTAACATGTTTACACACTCGATCCCCGCCTCTAATAAGTAAGGTTTACCAGTGAAAAACATGAGAAATAGCTCAAACGACCAAAAACATCACCAAAAACACATGAAAGCACAAGATAACACCAACGGCCACAAGAAAAGCATATCAAGGCATATAAGAATCAAATCACCAACACTCGAAGCTCTTGATTCAAAAGTGCAAACACTAAACTAAAAACTAGGAAAAGCACGAATTGCTTGGGTTTGCTCCCAAGCGCGCTTTGTTTTACATCACTTAGCTTGACATGCCTCTTCCCTTACCATATGGGGGTTTGAAAATGGTGTGTTCTCCCGACCAGATATTACATAGCTACTTCCTTTAAACCAAAAATCTACTTGCCGGTGTGGAATATTTGTTGGAGAGTCCAGCCATCTTACCTTTGGCCTCCACGGAAATAATTTGGGTTGAGAATTGTCCAAGCTTAGCACGTGGGTCATTGATGGCTTTCAATCTCCTACCCACGCTCTTCTTCCAAACCCCAAAATCTCTTTCTTGCAATTTATGAGTTGATTAATCCCAAAGAGAGATGCTTGCTCCATTACCTTAGGATTTAGCGCCTTCTTCCATTTTCAACTGAAAGCAGGATATGTCCTCACCAACTCTCCTTGCACATTTCTTGCTCCATCAAACATTCACCTTTACTCAAACAATCATCACATTGAATGAAAGCTTCTCCTTGCATCCTCTCAATCTCGACGTACATCATACTAGTTGCACTTCACACTGTCTGTCATTCTAGCTCACATCTTCTCTATAAAGGAACTTGACTTGCTTGCTCAAATACTTGTTGTTCACTCGGAAGTGTGTCAAGTATACCTCCTAGTTGATGCTCAAGGTTTTATAGGAGGCTTCATGACATCTTCGTGTGGTCTCCATATTTTGGACGCGAGACATCGGATGCTTCTAATAAAGTTAGCTACATACTCTTTGTAGCCGAAATGCATCCCTCTCGAGTATCTCACCCATTTGACATTCCTCTTGAGGTGCTCTCCCAATGTTGTTCACCATTATCCCATAATACACGCTTTTGGGTAGTCCACTTCAATTGGATGATATAGCGATGTAACATGGAATGTTTTATTGTCGTAGTAACAATTCTATCAGACTTTACTTGAGAGCTTTGAACTTTGCAAATATGAGAGCAATGACTGGGTCAATCATCATTTAAAATCCTTGCACGAAAAAGTAAGACATGACAAAAGAAAACAAATGAGAATGATGGAAGAATAAGAAAATGTGAAATAATATAGAACAAATCACGAGCGGTGATAGAGAAGAGATGAAATACAATGAAAGAGGGTAAATAGCTAAGAAAACAAAAGTGCAAAGATATCTCTAAACGCCTACTCGCCCGCAGCGGCGCATAAAATTGACAAGATCACTCGCGTATATCCCGCAAGTGCACGCGTTTGTCATAGCACAATCCGGTGAGCGGGGTCGAATCCACCAGGGAGTAGGGAGTAAAAGACTTAATTTGATTCTTAGCTATGTAGAAGTATCAATAGTGATAAGTGTGAGCAATGATTCAATTCTCAATATAAAAGCAACAAGTAAGAGAGTAATGCATGAGAAGGTAAGGCAATCAGATAAAGATGGGGTACTCGGATGATGCTTCACCTCTAGGATAATCATTTCAAGTGCAAGAACCCTCTATTATGCTTTCTAATCAATGCAATAGTGAGTCATGAAAATCTTTTACATTATCATAGTCCCCAAAATCTAAGGTCAACTATGCCTAACTCTACACATGTCCCTGAGGAGAAAATCGAACAATCTCAACACCTCGCACTTGCATAGAGTTGCAATGAGCTCTAGATTCTATGATCGATCTCTTCCTAATTATAGACCTCAACTCTTTGGTCTAGGTGGAAGGTCTATACCATGATTAAGCCCTAGATACTAAGATCACCACAACGCTTCACTCCATTGCACTGCAAGCAACCAAGCTCCGCCGAGGGTCATCCCTTAGACCATTCACTTCTATTATGGCCACCAAGAACTCAAGGCAGCGAGGTAGAATCTATCACGTCGGAGGGGAAAGGGGACGCGCTCCGTACCTCTCGACTCGACCCTCTCAACCCTCTCTCAACCTAGCTTTGTCTAACGCCTTCGTGGTGTGTCACTCAACTCACAAGGTTACCAACAAGAACTCTCAACCCTAGTATGCACTCTAGGGAAATGTCCGTAAATCAAGCATTCAATGTTGGAAGTCACAATAAACATCAATTTATTGAAAGCATAATAATGATGTTCAATGAAATGAATACATCCTAGGGTTCACAATCACCCAAGTACCCACTCAGGGTTTAGCTCTCCCTGGAGCTAAGTACAATTAAAGAAATAGAATGTAAAAGAAATGATTCCATAAAAACCCCCTCATGGTCGTGTTGATGCTTGTGGAGAGTCCTATACTGCCGAAGGGATCCTTTTGTCCGCAGCTAAGATACACCTCACTGATCGATGTCGACAAAGCTCTCCCAATAACTTTCTTCCAAACGACGCCGATGTGTTTACATGAACCTTCCCAAAGCCCTAGCTAATACCCCAAAACCCTAGCCGAAGCCCTACTGTAAGTTGCAAGATGGAGAAAAGAATAGAAAAATCGAGGCGAATAGGCTTAAATAGGGTCGAATAGCGACCCTCACGGTGTGGATGCTTCACGCTCTAGCGTTTGAATTTTCACACGAGTGGATAATTTTCACACGCGTGGAATCTCGTTTCTCTGTCATGAGATTCACCACTGTAATAGCTTCCTCAAATCAATACTTCTTTATCCGGGGATAGCAAAACGCACACGTCACGCTTTCATGGATAACTTTGGTTTCTTCAATGATATGCACGCTCGTGGAGCTCTTGTTCTACACAATTTGGAAACTCGAGCGCTGCGTTTGACTTTGTGCTCAATTGGATGTGCCCACTCGCATACGAGGAGGTTGGCACACACTCTAGCATCCTTCACACCTAACCTCATGCTTCGCTTGAACCTAGAGAAGATTTCCTCCAAAATAGGTGTGTATTTTTGATCCACATTGGCCTCTTCCTTCATACTCGGCCTCATATCCCGACCTGCATAAAAGTAACATAAAAACACACATATTAGTGTAAAAACCCCGAGGAAAAAGTAATGCTCAACATAAGAAATGACGTCAAGATCTCATATCACACACAGCACTTATCGCATTGTTAACCTTGCATAGATAGATCATCTCGCTATACTTTTATGTCTTCCAGCTTTGAAGTGAAGCCTTGGTGATCTCCATTTCACAAGTGTGCTCACGTGAGAATAAGAGCATGGGTAAAGGAAAAATCCTACTACTATTGTAGTGAAGTCGGAGTGCTGCTCTTTTGGAAGCTGTGACGTCAGCAGCGAAAGATATTAGGGCTCACTTCCACCACTTTCACAAGGAGGAAACCTAAACCTATTTCCAAACTTGCTTTGACACATGAAGAAGGAAGACTAGCCTCGCTCTAGGAAGTCGCTTTTCCTTTCCTCACTGGGTCTGCTCAAAGAAGTGGAAGGGATATAAGGTTTGTCTTTTAGTAGTTAGAATGAAAAAGGTCTTTCAAAGGCAATGCATCAATCCACCATTGAAATGAAAGAAGGGAAAGGCAAACTCATTTATATTGGGAGAGATATAATAAAGCCAAATATATAGAATTGATTACCGTGGCTTTTACTAAACTCATCAACATCTTCTTCTATTCTAGCTCGGTGTAGCTAAATTTCATTTGCCTTTAGGATTCAGAGTACAAATAGGAACAAAGTTAGCAGACAGATTGGGTACAATCCCACTTTCTAGTAGGGATCATAACGTAATGCGAGTTGTCTTTAGATACATTTAGAGCAGAAAAACTTACATTATTATAGATGAGACATCAACCTACCGACTTCATTGTGGTACACTTGGATTACTTCCGTGTCATCCTCGGATGGAGTTTCTAAAAGCGACACGGGCCCTCGGCATTCTTTTGACACTATTCATTCGAGTAAAAATGAAATTCAAACGATCAAGACCGGGCGCTGAGGAAGATCGGAGACCATCTCATGAACAATTCAAGCACTGACATGTTATCACGTGGACAACATACTAATGCTTATCAAGTCGCACTATGCTACTAAACAAAATTGATAGTAGAAATCCCATGAAATCGCTTTGCTCGCTGGAAAGCGCTTTCTCACGCATATGTTAGAGACAGATGATTACTACATATTCAATATATATAGTATACTACTACCTTCTTTTTAGTAGGTCCTTATAGTCTCATGGATCTGTGGACGATGTACTCACTCTACATTAGCTTCACCCATCTATGGGGCAATCCACCTTCTTAAGAGACTTCTTCCCCGCTTAGTTAGCGTGCTTAAAGCAAAACCAGGCCACCCGAAACAACATATAGTCCAAGTGCTCCTATCTTAAAGAAAATCCATGCCTATGGTAATGGTGAGGGCGCCTCTACACCTATTTGTGTGGATCATAGCTTTCTCAATGTGCTTGCCCTCGCTATTGACTTTATAAAGATAGGGCATTTTTGAGTTTTATCGAGCAGGAGATCAAAAAGCCCAACCTTCCCTACCTCACATTCCTTCTTCCTAGGCTAGTCTAGTACCCTAGGCTCATTTGAAAGTGGTAACTTTCACGTGCCTTCCCCGCCTGCGCTATTCTATCATCTCAAGGTATCGCCTAGGTTTCTGTCGCTCAGTGGTAGTTCGATCTTAAAGCGGCATCATGGACAACGAGAAGCTTTATCGCTGTGAGATAACTCACATATGAAATAAAGGATGCTCGCTTCGTCATGAAGGCGATCCCGCTCTCAGCGTGAAAGTCAAACGTAAGCCTACTTCGTGAGTAGTCATATAAGCTGTTCCCTATACCACTTTCAACAATCTTGATCATATAGTAAAATGGTATCACGCGGCAAATCACAGATTGATATTTCATAATGAAAACTAGGAATCTATATATTCAATATGATCGTGGTCTCGCACCTAGAGTTGGTTATGATAGGCATTTCACATATACAGTAAAAGTAAAAGGTCACACCTCTACTCCTTTTCCTCCCATAATGGAAAGACTGGGTTCGCCGATAGTTGTTGTCAGGTCCGTGATAATATACTTCGGGTTGATGGAAGCAACTCAGATATTCCTACTAGAAAGATATACGATTTGTCATCATGGTATGTGCTAGGATAGGATTATAGCTTTGGTGTGCTATGATAGGATTATAGCTTTGGTGGAGCATTGCCCTAGAACCACTTTGCTCATAATACCTCTTGCTCGTGCTCACACTGATTTGAGCCTTCTTGTAGAGATAGTTCATAATTCTTTTATCCATAATATTTGTAGCACGCACACTCAAATTCCGAGTCAATGTGACTATGGAGCCACTTAATAATGTGTTCTAGAGATTTTTCTAGGAGGCCCCTTGATCCTCAGCGGATATTAGCTTCAGAACCACGCTTTCCAAGCCCTTTCGCCTTTTATGGCCAAGATAGTGCTTGGGTCTTGCTCTTCATCGAATCTGTCACTGTAGGGCATAATCATCCTCCCTTAGTTAGTCTTCTTTATCCTGCTGAGTTTTCCGACTTGACTGATATCAATTTCTCCTCTTGATGGGGAGCGGGCAAGATCCCGCCCTATAGGCTGGGGAAACTCTTCGCATAGAGAAAACCTGGCGCATTCCTGCGTTCATAAATATTCTATAAGTACATGGCACAATATGGTACTGGTGAGAAAATAAACGAAAAGAAATAAAACGGATAAAAATGATCCATTATGAATTCAGGGTATCTAAATATAGAGAGAATAAGCTCGTTTGAGGCCGGTAAGATACCCATTACGAAACATAAAAGAAAGCATGCGAAAACAAAAAGAAAGAAAGAAAGCCGGGAGAAAAACAAACCAAAAAGAAAGAATGAAAGGGTCCCAAGAGAGAGATAAAAGACAGCATGATCCCCAAGGACTACTGCTACTAGGAGGATAAGAGCACCTATCCGGGTGTTGCTCGTGTTTGAAGCAGATGGGCTTGTGGCGGGAAAAATCATCATATATAGTCCGATCACTACCACTTGCAATCTAGACCTCGAGGGTAAAACCTCACTTATGAAGATGACGCAAACCGATCGATGCTTATGAAGCTTGGGGAGAGAAGATGATTTAGTCATTCCCAAGAAAGCGAAGGATTGCTTTCTTTGAAGTAGTGCTTTCTTTTTATAAGCATTTGTCAACTTGTCCATCCAAAGCTTTAGGAATAGAGTAAGAGATCGAGGACCTGCATCGAGCGAGTAACCTATTTTGGTTCTATGCTTTGAATGCATGCATGGAAGATCATGAGATCACAGAAATGTGCCGGGAAAACGGATCGCTTTACTTGTGTTGTGCGAGCAATGATGAAGGTCTGCACTTTTGGAAAGTATAGTGACTTTGTGCCGCAGCAAATTATAGACATGGGCACATCTTTTGAGCGAGAAATACTTTTTATCCGGTCCTTGCAGACCCCTGCTCAAAATAATATCTTGGTTGTTCATTACCATCTTCATTCTTCTTCGATAAGAATGCTCCTCAGCGACATCGTTTGAAGTTGATTATATGTAGAGCCGTCGCGCGTTCTACGAGATGAGGAGGAGTATTAGAACGCGGGTGCCTTAGAAGTCATTCTTGATTTGTTGCAAGACCGGAGCATGGCTCTGGTCCCTACTCTTCATCCTCCAGTTGTCTTGAGCGATGGGGGCAAAAGGCTAGATTTTGCCTCGCAAAGTTGAGATGAACCCGGGCAAAATTGATGCCGTCTAATCAAGCACTACAACTCTTTTGCTTATTTGGGTTTTGAAATCCTTGATTGCATTGGATTTCTTATTGTCATTTTCAACCCCTCACATGTACTAAGAACTTTGAAGTTTTCATACTGCATAGCACATTTTTACTGAGTTCATCAAACACTATCTTGAAATTAGACAAAATGACCCTCTACAAGGAAAGACTTAACAACTACATCATCAATATACACCACGTATATAATGTTGACAATAAAAAGTATTGTATTCCAAATGGCTTTTCGGGCTATCCGAGTTTTCTTTTGAAAATAAGTATGTTCTCGCAAGAAGGCCATCAAGGGACATGTCTTGGCCGAATGCTATAGAATGAATTGCCTCATCAGCCCCTACTGCGAGGGTTATTAACGCCCGCACACCAAGGCTTTGTTATAGAAACCGGGCGGACCCCGGACGAGTTGGAATGATGTTATTATCCTTGAGGCTAACGGTGCTTGGTGTAATGAAAGGATAATGTATCTCGCTAAGTTGTAGGAATATGCACAACATACATCTTTAAGATGACCCCATCTTTAAGATGACCCCATCTTTCTGAGATGTAGAAAGTGGCTTTTATGAGTTTGGGATTGCTTCGATAAACAATCCTCGCGGACGAGGTCCAATGATATGGAGCGGCCTTTTCACCACATGCTCGAGGCCCGCACACATCCCTTGAGAGAACTAGTCCAATTTTGGGGAGTAGCCCCACAGCAACCTGACAAATTAGTGAGACTGGAAAGGACGTTAGGAAGCTCATGAGGCTTCACTCACAGAACAGAACCTCACGAAAATCTAACCTCATTCATGGGGATTAATGAATCGGCCCCTATGACAAAAAGCCCGACAATATGGCTCACACGCAACTATGCATAGGCACAATCTCTCATGCATAATATATAATGGTAGTACAACTCTAGGTCATGGAACCGGGTCTTCACGATAATATGTGCCAAAGAGGGATTACATCATACATTTGCATGCATTTCACTTCCTCCTCGAAGGTGTAGCCCATCGATCCCAGCCGGATTAGTCAATGTTACTCCAAGTTTGGTACATCCACTTTAGAGTCATAATTTTGTAATCCGATCCTATTCCATGAAATGTTCCAACAAATGCAATTGTTCCAAAAGCTAGTATGAAACCATCCACTTCGGCACTAGCAAGACAGTTGTATTGAGATCCCAGTCCATTCTATCGGTCCGTTGTCTGGGCTTGATGAAGCGATGGGTAATTCATTGGTTTCGAAGCGGTATAATAGTAGTAGTCCCGATCTTTTTGTCCAAGAGTTTCGTAGATGAAGTTAAAGCACTAAAAACTTCTTTTTAGTAGTAGATTCAAAAGTTCTATTCCCAAATACGGATCGAGTGGCTTAGCTTTAGCCATTAGTGATGACTAGTATCTGAGTCCTAGCTTACACACTTCTATCTTGCTCCTCGCTAGAAGGCCTAGTTTTGAGCCCGCACCAGGGGCTACTAAATGTGAGTGCTGCTTGCGTGATATAGCTTTTTGGCTAGTTGGGACTGATGTAGGAGAGAAGTTCTTTTTAGGAGCCACCGCATACATTGACTCCGGAATTTATTCATTAGATTTGCTATGACTCTCGCTGGTCCTCCAAATCCCTATAGTATTCAAAGAAAAATGGTTTGATCATTCAATGAATTAAGCTTTCTTTTAATAAAAATCAAAAGTGTTCTTGGAGAAAGAACCCGAGTTAGTCGAAAGTAGCTCGAGCAGGAGTTTTTAAAAAGCTGATAAACGAAAGCTAAACGTCGGTCGTCAGCATGGCAAAAACAAGAAACGGAATACCTAGGTCATAAGGCAAGGGAGGACGGAACCCACTTCGATTGACCAAGATGATAAAAAGAGGTAAGTATTATGACGTCCTTTATTCTAAAGTTATATAGATCAATGTCCGGACTTGGGAGCGTCGGGTCCCCCAGGAAAATGTTTGTAGATGTGATCATGAATCGAAGCAGTTAAAACATTCAGCTATCAATGGACAAACTTTTCTTGAACGTCGACATAGATGGGATGGCATGACAGGGCGGTTTCTCGAGGGTTAGGGTATTCCCATATTGAGCTTCTACTCGAGATCGGGAATGAAACTTGTTGGATTATCTTTCATTCGATTATCGTACCGCTGCTTTAAGTAACCTTTGCATTTCCCTGCTAAGATCCCAAGTCTCCAAGTGGGCCCTTTGGCCACCCACGACCTTTAGGCTTTTTAGAGAATCACGCCCGTGTCATAGGACTTGTAGCTCAGCGATCAACCGGGTAGGTTTGTTTATCCTTCCCGAGCTCAATGTCTTCTTAGATAGTTATAGAGGTCTGCAGGCACGAGATGTACATTAGGGGGTTGCTTGCGTACCCGGGAGCATAGTCCTTTCGGCATACGCCGTTTAGTCCATGGTCCGTTGGATGGTCATTGCAAGGCCGAAATTGGAACACATTGATTCTCGCCATTCCTCGTCCTTCACTTCGCTTGTCCTCGATGTGGTCAAGGGCTTCATACTATCAGCATGAAGCTTACACTTGTTCACTACTATGGTGGTTCACTAGGGCCTCTTTCCTCCTCCCTTTTCTCAGCAGGGATCGGAACCTACAAAGGTTGATGCACTGATTGAACATCATCTCATCCATTGACGGAATTTTGCCCTATCCGATCCCCAATTCTTGTTCACTTTTATAGATTCTTGTTCAATAATGGACAAGATCAAATGAATGCAAAAATATGTTCATAAGCCTCAGCGATAATGAGGCTCCCCTTACTAATCTTGCCTTGCATCTCAAAAATATTATAATTGCTCCTCACAGCTTCTATGAGAAAAACATCACCGATCACAAAAAGAATTTTGACTAGTTCTAAGGGTGTATTATTCTTTTGCAAGAAAAGTGGGGCAAGGTTGGGTGAAGTGGGAACGGGGTAGGGGTGCATCCAAGCTTTGAGTTAGATGTCAATGTCGTGTCAAGCTAAGTGAGATAGCTTAGATGCGCTTAAACCCTTCGGAGAGGGAGACCGAGGAAGATGTAGCCATGAGATCATGGGTAACAACTTTGTTTGTCCCTTAAGTGCTAACCATATCCAAGACTGAGAGAAGGTGTGCACTGCGTAATCAAGACTTCTATCATCTTGTATTGTCTACACATGGTCCTCACAGGGATTGTTTTTAATGCATGAAGCAATAGTTTTAGTGACCTCTGGTAGAATAAATGACAACAGTGTAAATTTTTAAAAGCATCTAGAAAAAGAGGTCCATCGGTGAAATATAGCCATGGTTGCCCTTTTGTGCATCTCGAGTATAGATAGACGAGCGGTCGACCCACTTAGAGCTCAAATCAATCGACCAAACCAAAAACATCTAATCCATCCTATGAATCGAGGCTACTTACTTGAACGACCTTTAGATGGAATAGAAAACCTCGTTCTTTAAATCGAGAGCTATCCCGCATGGAAGGCCCTAGACCTGAAGAAGAAGAGCTTCTCTCATCTTAATGAATTTTTAGTTCAACTCTAAGAGGGGAATCAGATCTCATATGTTCCATTCCATCCGTGGAGTGTGTGCGGGGTTTGACCGCTTTGGAGTGCGAATGGAAGTTCGAGAAGCCCTCGGAGCATCGAGAAGTTTTTACGAAAATCAAACGCTTTTATGAGCACCGAACGCTCTTCTTCACTATTTTTCATCAATGTCTTGTTTGTAGCCTCGCTGACCTCTTGCCCTGGGGGTGAGGATTAATGATAAAATTAAATGTAATCCCTGTCATACATAATTTCATTATTGTAGCTCTCCGAGATGAAGCGAGCTCGGTTATTTGTTAACAGACATCTTGTGAGACCAATGCGAGTGATGATGTTCTTTTTAATAGAACACAGATGAGTGTAGAGCTTTGACATGTATGCGAAGGCATGGCGTTAGTATTTTTCAATTGCAGGCTCAAGGGTCCCAATCAAATATAAGGCCCACATAGAGAATTTCTAGGGTGACGCCAGCAGGGATGAAGTGTGAGGATGTTGGAGCATGGATCCGTATTTGATACACACCACAAAACATAGATCATCGAGTCTTCTTTCTTTTCTTAAAGTATCGGCCAATAATTGCCCTCGCCTCAAGATCTTCTTGGCTAGCATTTGAGCATTGATGTGACCGCACAAACATTGTAATGAAGCTTCTTCAAAGCTTCATTATCATCCACACATCTCAGGAGGACACCATTATATGATTTTTGACACGATCCGAATATGTGTGAAACCACAAGTGCAATGGGTGTCGAAAGTAATAAAATACCGTGAGTCGGATAGTCGAATCCATAGGGAACAGGACTACTAGTACTAACTTCTTCTCCTGCTTTCTAACCTAATGATAAATGGAAAGGTGTGGTGATCTAATGTCTAAGAACTCGAATAATGGAGACCTAATATACAAGGGTTAAATGGATAGAGATCTCAATCAAGTAAAAAGTGGGGCTATCGTAATTCTCCCCTTGGATCTCGTGTATTAGGTACAGATAAGCAAAGTGTTTCTATGAAAAGTAAATTAAGTCATGGAAATCCAAATATAATGGATCCGGCCTCCGATCAATCGATACTAGTCCCCTCATGAGGTCACGGTGAGAAATGGCTCAATCTCAACACCTCACACCACATTTGGACCGCAAAGCACTCTAGGGATTCCAAGAGATATATCCAATTCTAAATATTGATCCAACCCTAATTCCCAAATGAAGGATCCTAACCCCCACAAGGTCACGGTGGAGAAATCTCTCAATCCTCATGCCTCATACCAAATATGGTTGCATAGAGCTTAGGGAACGGAGATAGAATACACCAATCGGGAGGGAAGGGATGCTCACTATCTCATGACTCACCCTCCTCAACCCTCTTCAATCTTGAGATTCTAACCTCTAATGGAGAACTCTCCCTCACCAAGGTAACAAACTCAAGAAAACCAAATCAACAAAAAGATCAATAAGGCAAGCAAGCATTAGACAATCAAGATTAAAAACATAATCAAACTCGGATTAAATAGAAAAACTAAGCAAATCCACAAAAAGATGAGAATCCTAGGGTTCATAAGCCCAAATACCCTCTAGGGTTTTAGCTCTTCATGGAGCAACATACAAAACACACCATCAATGAATAAAAAGTACATTAAAACCATAGAAATAAATCGCTTTATATAGAACCGGTGGCCTTGATGGAGAGCTTTTAACGCCTTGAAGAACCTACTCCAGCTAGGTTCACCGGTGGCTCCCTTGATGCTATGACGGAGGAGGAATCGATCAAAGTTTAGTGACGAGCGCCTCCAAAAGCCGCAAAGACCTCCTTTTCCAAACCCTAGCTGCCTCACCCCTCAAGGGCCGCTACAAAGATGAGAAAGACTAGGCGAAAACGGCTATTTATAAGCCTTAGATCAAGCGTCCGTCACGTGCCCCCACGTGCCCATGTGAATTTTCCACGACGCCCGTCAGGTGGAATTCTGCCGCACGCGCGTAGAATAGTATTTTGCTACAATACTTTCTACAAAAAGCGGTCCAAACAATTTTTCTCTTGAGACATACATGTCCGGGGCACACATCCATGTGGTGAGGCTATAAAACTTTTCTTCATCGACGTATCTTTGAGAGGTCTTGCAATCTTCACAAAGAGAAGGAACATGAAGATGTGGCTACCTTTTGTGCCCTTCAACTAGTGAATTGACTTGAATCTTCTTGGAAGTTGTACACATCTCCACGTTTATGAAGTCCTCTCGTGTCTTGGTCCTTGAATTGAACAAGAACTCCCAACATTGTGTCTTTATAGCCTATCTTTGCTTCCTTTTTACTCTTCAAGGCATTCACAACCTATATGCATAAAAGAACACCAAATACAATATGAGAGAGATAAACCATAGTAAAAATGATGCTCAATGCATGTAAAACATATATAAAAATATGTCTACTCAAGCACTTATCAATTATCGATATCAAATTCCTCCTCTTTTAGGTGTACCTAATCGCCATCCGCTTGATTGCCTTCTTATCATCTCGTCACAGTAAACAAGGGAATGGATCCAACTTATGTTCTAGATAATTTTTGATGTCGCCAAACCATGGATTCCCATCATTGAACTCCTTCTGTACCATTCGGCAAGCATCACCTACATGAACTTCATCAAATTGGGCTTCCTTCTCTATTTTTCCTCGCTTCTCTCACAAAGTTCTTAAACTCTCCTTCGTCCTTCCTTCCTTCTCATTTTTCTTCTTATAAAGGACCTAGAAATCGTCCAAATGCACAAAACTGAAGTGTAAGTCCGCGAAAAGAAAGTGCTACCTAGGTTCACAAAGTTGGATCTATGAACAACTTATTTTTCAAAGATCTTATTCTCTTCTTCTATTCGAAAGAACCTATTTTGAACCGAATCATGCTAACACTGGAAAGAGCAAAAGCATCGATAAGATCCTAATAGCATATTATTTATCAAGCAAGAGCCGATATGAAGACAAGAGTGGTTATGTGAACAACGGTTGTTCCTGTATTCTATTCCGTCGAAGCGGATTCATCTCAATGCATTGACAAGCAACCTATTCTTTAAAAAAGAATCAAATTTAGCAAACATCAAAGGCAAATGCCTATTCCTATTATAGCACCAGACTTTCATTCCATCTCCCCCATGTGGATTCTAAACCTTACCTTTAGTGCAAGAAGTGACTTGTGTGCCTTACCTTATCCTATTTCAAAATCTGCCACTATTTAATAAGGTACTCTGTATTAAATAAGTCTAGTGCTCCTTGGGGTTCTAGATAGTCGCGATTAGTGTGAATCCTACTCCTTTCCTTCTCCTCTCCATTTCTCCATACTAGCAATCGACGGATAAGAAGGTAAGATATGATGGTAATTCGTATTGAGCAAAAGGATTCATTCCCCTTCACTTCCTCAACAAGTTTGCTCAAATATCCTTCTGTCATCGATTCAAGGATTGCCTTCATTCATTTTCCTCGTGGATATCTCCTACTATTGATTAAACCTCCTACGCTTCTTAGATTCAGGCGTAACATAAACCCTTTTGTCCTATTCCATGCTTCGATTCAATTCCTTGAAACCTTCCACCAACAGTGGACTCATTCTTCCTAAGAGCGCTGGATGAAGACCCTTTATGCTAGTATGACTGTGGTAATAAAGTTCCTTGCTTTAAAAATGTCATTTACTAGCATCGTTCCGGTGGTCAAGGCAATAAGCTAAGCTCCTTGCTTTGGATAGTTCATATCCTATGAAGGCTTGGGCATGAAAATGAAAAAGAAGACTTCAAAGCCATTGGCAGAGGACATGCTAATGAGATGCCTTCGTCGGCCTTCTACGAGGCACTATTTGCTTGAAGTCAAGGTGAGGTTTGGAACCCATATTGGTCTTTCAATTCCTTTCATTTGAAAAAGAGCTTTTCACCTAGAAAGTGGAAGCGGTGGCATTCCTTTATTTTATTTGTATTTGAGAGATAGTTTTGATGATTGTCACTGTCTCCGCTCAGTAATTTACGATTACTGTGGCACTAGTCACGAAAAGCTTGAGCCATACACAGTCCTATCTACTTCCGTGGATTGTGAAAAGACATAAGATGCCCAGCACACTGCCATGTGAAGATAGCTAGCAAGAAAGTAGCACGAGGATCGGTTAAATTCCTTCTTTACAACCGGCGCAAGATGTCACTATGTACGCTTGAGTGGTATTATACATGGGCATGAAGGAGCCATTCCTACTCGAAAGGCTCTTGATCCTACTAATTGGACAAGCGCCTAAAGATCTATCAAAGCGTAAAGGACTTTAAAGTCATTAGTGCCACATCGACTTTGATGCAATCAACATAAGAGCCGATATTCCCTAAGAAAGTGGGAATGGGGTCACAGCCTCGACTACATGCTTCACGTACTTTCATACGTAAGTTCTTCCCAAATGCCACACCACGGATCGATTCTAACTCTTAGGAATCTCACATAGATGCTGAGATATGTTGGTGCTTTTAATATGAGTGTTTTAGGGCAATGCGTGAGGTCTTCCCATAGCAACAAGTTCTTGATATGTGAGGAGGCACCCCCAACCTATTGGCTTTGTGTACCATTCCACACGGGATTGGCTAAAGAACCTTATTACCCTTCTTTCTTGATTCTCATTCGAGTTTACTCTTTCTTTGTAGCAAAAAGGGCGAGTAATTCCGAGATAGCGTTTAACTCGCTATCCTTTCCAGCCAATGCCTAGACCGAGATTTTCATGGATATACATTTTGGCAAAAAAGTGGATTACTCTACTCTGACTCTTTGGGATGTTTGCCTAGCAATCGGCTTTTCCAGTTCTTTCTTTTTCTAAGCTTACCTCAAAAAGTAAAGTCTCTTTTTATAGCGGGTAAGTAGTAAATCCAATAATCAAAGGTTTTGCCAAGGCAAGTCCCAAAGGCTAAGAGCTGTCCTAAGAGCTCATTTATCACCAAATGGAGGTTGATTTCGTTAGTAACCAAAATACTGACACCAAAGAGACTTATAATTAAGTATTCTAGCCTTTCAAAACAAATTGAGTGGCTACTAGCAGCATTGTATTCGATGCCATATTCCTTAGACTATTATCCTTGCTCCTAGAACATTACAGTAGTGCCTTTTGCTGCTCTCATTCATAGGGAAGTATCGATCGCTCTGGTCCCATCCTATTATGGAAAAAGACTTAACTTAAAAAGAAATAGTCATCTGAACATGAGTCCACCTAACCAAAAGAGGCAGTATTTTTATTTTGAGATGCTCTTTCAATGAACTAACAATTTTAACTAGCGGTTATTTTTCTTTTCATGAGAGTATTTCTCTGTGCGTGCATACTTCCACCGTAACAAAAATAACTCTCGCTTAAATGATAAGGAAAGTGGAGATCACTAACTCTTGTCTAGAGCTCCTCTAGGACCAATAGACTATAATTAGTGTCTTTCCCCAGTAAGGGAAGATAATGACAATTGTCAACTCTTCCAAGATCCTTGCCTTTTAGCATCTCGAAAAGAAAAATCTTTTTGTTATGTTAAAAGGCTACTAATATTAATTTTTGTTTACATTTAAGTTGAGAAAATCACATTCTCCCACTGTGAATTGATTAAAGTATGTACAAATATTCTTATAAATAATAATACTAGCTTTCACTCATCAACAAAATACTATTTTTACTACTTTTTCTACTTTACTAAAAATAAGGAAAGAAGAAAAATTTGCCCAATGCCAAAGGAACTACTGCCATTGATAAGAAAATACATGAGACCGTACGTCCACTTACATAAACTCTACCACTTCAATTCAATGACGGACTTCAAATACCTTTCTCCATCTCTACCTACGGAGACTTTTACTTTACGATATTTTACGCCTTGACTCTGACCTCTTGTCCGACTACGCTTTTAAAAATCAAATAAAACAACATAAATAATAAACTCGGAGGGAGATGACTGACCAATCTCCGTCCATTATTCTTTTTACTATACCTAAGATTATCTCCATTACTAATCTTTTGTGTACCTTAGTGTTTCTAACCGTCCACTATTTTAGATTGATCCCAGGTATGGTAATACATACAAAACAGTAGTGGAAACTCCATACAGTTGATCTTTTGTGCCCGCTTCAAGATATGATAACTAATCAAAGAATCTAATCTTGGGGTAAACTGTTTACACTGCTTATCTTATGTTTACTTCCATTTTATTCTTGTACATAGGGAATGAGATTTTGTCTTCTTACTGCGAATTTAGAGGCTGTTTTCTTTCACTCATATAACTATCTGGTTTAACTCATCAATCCGAATGATAAATAAAAAGGGGAATATCTATTTAATACGTTCAAGCTCTTTTCTTTATTTCGAGTAGAGAAGGAAAAAGTTCATGTTCCAACGAATCGCACGTAGAGATATTGATAACACACATAGAGTTAATGGTATTTCATAACTAATAGATTGAGCAGCAGCCCGTAGACCACCCGAAAAGGAATATTTATTATTCGAGCCATATCCTGACATAAGAAGCCCAATAGGGGCAATACTTGAAATGGCGATCCATAAAAAAACACCGATACTGAGATCGGCTAAAACAAGACGATACCCGAAGGGCATTACTAAATAACTTAGTAGAATCGATATAACCGCTAGAGACGGTCCAATACTAAACAAACGAATATTACCTCTAGATGGGAAAAGGTCCTCTTTAAAAAGTAGTTTGGTCCCATCCGCTATAGCTTGAAGAATTCCCAATGGGCCAGCATATTCGGGGCCCAACACATTGGATATCTCATTTTTAACCATGAGACAAGATCCCTTGCGTATATCCCGCTAAGTACATGGGTTTAGTCAGTAATAATCCCAGATGAGCGGTATCAAATCCACATGGAATAGGGGATAAAAACACTCTAATTCAATTCTTAGCTATGTGAAAGATCAATAGTGATATAGTGTGACAATGATTCAATTCTTGAAAGTAAAAACAACAAGTAAGAGAGCACGATTAAAGAAGATAGGCAATTGATAAACATGGGGTACTCGGATAATGCTCCCCTAAGACAAACGTCAAGTGCAAGAACCCTTTATTATGCTTCCTAATCAATGCAATAGTGAGTCGTAGAAATCTTTCATTACATAGTCTGAAAAATCTAAAGGTCAACTATGCCTAACTCTATACATGTCCCGGAGGAGAAATCGAACAATCTCAACATCTGCACTTTTCGCATTGAGTTGCAATGAGCTCTAGGGATTCCAAGTGATAAATCTCTTCCCTAATTATAGACCCTAACCCTTTGGTCTAGGTGGAGTCCCCACCCACAATTAAGCCCTGAGATACTAACATCAACTCAACGCTTCACTCCATTACACGCGCAACTAAGTCCCAGCAGAGGTTCATCCCTTAGACCATTCATTCTATTATGGCCGCAAAGAACTCAAGGAGCGGAGGTAGAATCTATCACGTAAGAGGGAAAGGGGCGGCTCACTGGCTACTCTCAACTTACCCTCCTCAAACCTCTCCAACCTAGTTTTGTCCTAACGCTGCGTGGTGTGTCACTCACTCACAAGGGTTACCAATGAGAACTCTCAACCCTAGTGTCACTATAGGGAAATGTTCATACAATCAAGCATTCAAGGTTGGAACTCATAACAAACATCAATTTATTGAAAGCATAATAAAGAGATTCAATGAAAGCGAATACATCCTAGGGTTCACAAATACCCAAGTACCCACTAGGGGTTTAGCTCTCCATGGAGCTAAGTACAATCAAAAGAAATAGAATGTAAAAAGCAATGAATCTATAAAGAAACCCCTCAATGGTTGTGTCGATGGTCTTGTGGAGAGTCCTCACTACATACGCTAAGGGATCCTTTGTCCGCCCTAGGATACATCTCGTCGGATCGGTGCTTGAAACAGCTCTCCCAATAACCTTCTTCCCAAATGACGCGATGTCGGGAGCCATTGAACCTCCAAAACCCCTAGCTAATACCCTCAAAACCCTAGCCGAGAGCCCTCTACGGCAAGTTGGGGAAAAGATAGAGAAAAAATATCAAAATCGTGGTGAATCGACTTTTATGTACAGTGCCGAGTCGAGCGACTCCGCAGCGCATAATGCCACACGCCCTGTGGAATGTCCACACGGGCATGGATAATTTCCATGCCCGTGTGGATTCTCTGATTTTTGTTTTCTCGGCGATTGTGTCGGTCGCTTTCAAAGATTGCTTTCACGATTACGCCTACGATGCTCGCTACAATATCCGGCTTGAATAGCTTCCGTAATCCATACTTATCGCCGGTAAAGCAAACGGGCTGCGTTACGTCGTGGATGACCCTACTTCTTCAATGATAGACAAGTTGGTGGAGCTCTTGTTTTTATGTGCATAAAGTCGAAATACTCGAGTGTGATCGCCCTTGTGCCCCTCCAAATGGATGTGCTCAATCAAATAATGAGGCGACGCTCCCGCTCTAAAATCTACTGTAATACGTCGAAACGCTCCATGAACTCCGTGTACTGAGTTTGCTCAGCAGTCTAATCTCGACAACCTCCGCTCGAACCACTGCACGCATTCTCGAGCCTCCTCCAAAGCGATCATGGGCTCGAGATGGTGAAAACATATGTGCACTGGGGTGGTCTATCCGCGCTTGAGGTGCCCTTGGTCTCCATTGGTAATGGTCGAGGCTCTGGGAGCAGCCGAGATGCCCCGACTTCACTCACCCTCATCCCTCGGCTATCTCCTCGAGCCGAGTGCACTAAAGTAAAAACCCCTGTCTAAACCCCGCAGGATCATACCCATCAACCTCATCGCCCTAGACTCGTGGGAGGCAGTATACTTGTCTTCTCTACCACGCCGAATCGAATCCAAGAGACCCATGCCCAACACTAATCTCAGAATGTAGGGGCCCGAGAAGATTGCTCCCAGCCTAGCATAGTGCCTACGATGTCGCATATACTCGCCAATATGTGCCCTAAGTGAATCGGTACGCGCTGCACCATCGAGTGCAAGTATAGTAGTTCCTGATGGCTCACAACACCATGCTATCACCACGCGCCATTGACTGCCCCTACTCATGATGGCATGTAAATATCTCGTATGCAGTCGTGAAAGGCACATGGCCTTGGACACCTCAGCTCATATTGACCCTCGACCACATAGCACTCGTGAAGCTCTGTGCGTGTCAAGGTTCCAGGATAATCGATCGATGAATCGTAGTTTACTCCTCCGTATCTATGAATGCCTCCTCATACATGCCAAATAGTACTGAAAACTGAGTAATGCTCAAGCTACGGTGGTGTCCAAATACTCTGAGAGAAATGAAGAATCGGCATAAAAACCTCGCTAAAATCCTACCAAATTGATGCTATGAAATCAGAGAATGATGTGAGAGTGTTTTCAGACTAATAGAGGTTATGAAAAGCGAGACAAACTATTCTTCTTTTAAAAAGAACTCACGACCCTTGGCGTTACGTTCCTCCACAGGCATGTGGAAATTCCCACGCCGTGTGCCTCATAAGAGAGCTCCACGGGAGACGGATGCACGCCCAGGGTGCTCTTGGGAAAACACTTTTTGACTCTGACTTCTCTCACACGGGCGTGCAGAAAATACCCATGCCCGTGCATCCGACCCACAACAGCAGACGTAAGCCCCTATGGCTTCCTTGGACGTCCGAGAAAAAGTCAAGTGTTCTACGCGCATGGTGGAAATTCCGCACGGCCGTGGGACAGTCACATGCTCAATTCACAGGGGTAGCCACATGCTCTTGTGTCTTATCGGGATGGAGCGAATTCCCTGTAGAGTTTCGCACGGGCGTGTGGAAAATACCCATGCCCGTGTATGGTTCACAAGGTTGCCCCACAGGTGTGAGTCCATGCCTGTGTGCTCTCGGGAAAATCGCCCACTTACTGCCGAGGAATCTGCCACGTCCATCGGAAGTACCCATGGGCATGTGAGCGGTTACATGGTCGTTCACGAGGCAGCCGCACACTTGTGCCTTCTCGGATGAGCTCACAGTACACACCCCAGGGCGTGCGGAAATTCCACTACGCCGTGTGTTTTCAATGGATGCCTTAGAAAATTCTGCAAGCTCTGCAGAAAAATCTCCCGAACATGTTTACACACTCAAAGCTTGCCCTATTGTACAAATTTTACCAGGTGAAAAACATGAAATAGAGCTCAAACGACCAAACTCCGCCAATTCCAAATGAAACACACGATGACTTTAAAAAACACACACTAAAATAGCAGCACACACATCTAAAAAATGAAGACACCAACACTTAACTAATTATTCATGCAAAAAATTTAAACTAGATGATAAGAAAAAGCATGAAAGAGTTGGGTTGCCTCCCAAGAAGCGCTTGTTTAACATCACTTAGCTTGACGTACCTTGCCTTACCTCATGGGGGTTCATGAATGAAGGTTGCCTCTTACCCATGGCTTGAAAGTATGTTGTGCAAAGTCTCTTGAGGGTAGAGGGTGTATTATCGGGCTTGGGACCACCTAGCAATAGGTCATCCAACTTCTTTGGCTCACGTATGTCACCACTGACCTTGGAGTGCTTCGGTTGGCATCTCCTAGCCCTCTTCATCTTCCAGAGTATCTTCTTCAAGAATCTCGGGGTAGGTGGTATTTCATTCATCGATCCAAGCATCATTACATCTTCATGTCCCTCCTCTTGGTCGAACAAACCTTCATATGGATCCGGATTGAACATTTCCTACATATATTCATCAACAAGCTCATCAGTAGTGTCTAGAAAATACAAAATGTCATCAAAATCAAGAGAATGCCGCATGGCTTTATCAAGGCGGTATGTGAGCTTGTCATCTCCAACTCTCAATGTGAGCTCTCCGCCATCCATGTCAATCAATGGTTTGGAAGTCCGCAAGAACGGTCTCCAAAGTATCAAGGGTACATCTGCATCCTCATCGACATCTAGCACTACAAAGTCAATGCGAAAAATGTACTTGTCCACCTTGACAAGCACGTCTTTGAATGATGCCTCTCGGATGTCGCACCGTTCGAGTCCGCCAATTGTAAAGTCATCCGAGTAGGCCTAGGCTCTCCCAAGCCTAGCGTTTTGGAAGAAGGTGTACTGACATGGCGTTGATACTTGCCCTGAATCCGCCAATGCCATTTCCTCACCTAAGTTGTCAATGTTACACGGAATGATGAAGCTTCCCGTGTCTTTCTTCTTGTTTGGCATGTTCTTTTGCAACACTGCTGAGCATGAAGCATCTAAAACCACTGAAGCACTCTCCTCTAACTTCCTCTTGTTGGTCAACAAGTCTTTTAGGAACTTCGCATATTTAGGCATTTGAGCCAATGCCTCAACAAAAGGAATATTGATGTGGAGTTGCTTGAATAAACTCAGGAACTTCTTGTACTGTTCATCCCCTTGGTCATTTTTCAATCTAGAGGGATATGGGATTCTTGGCTTGAAAGGTGGGGATGCTACCTCTTTCTCTTTGCTTGTCCCTTCTTCTACCTCTACAACCTCGAGTGCGTGTTCTTTTGGCTTCTCACTCGGGAAGCCTACCTTTCAAACTCACGACCACTTCTCAAAGTGATCGCTTTCACATGTTCTCTAGGGTTGGTTTTACGTATTGCTTGGCAAAACTTCCATGTGCTTTTCGGAGGGAGACTTTGCAATTGCTTTGAGCCGAACAAAGGATGAGATCTCATTCCTAAGCTTTGTTGATTTTCGGGAGGAAGTAACGGGCTAAAAAAGCTTCAACCATCTCCTCCCATGTGGTAATTGATGCTCCGGGTAATGAGTGTAGCCCTTTGCTTCGGCTCTCCTCTTTAGGGAAAAATGGGAAGGCTCTCAATTTTATGGCATCATCCGTCACCCTCATTTATCTTGAAGCATATCACATACCTCGAAAGCTCTCGATATGCACATGTTTGGATCCTCATCGTGCCAAAGCCATTGAATTGTGCGGATTCTTGCAACATGTGAATGAATGCCGGCTTCATCGAGAATTACGAGATGTAATCTAGATAAATTAAGTTTTGAGGCGCACAATACTAGACGAACACAAAACAGTCCTTGAAAACAGTCATTATCCAATTCTAAGCTAGCATAATGATTGGAGAGGCACAAAAGTCGAGTACACATTCCCCGTCGAGAATGTCTCATTAAGTCTCATATTTTTCAATCAAAATGCTAATCCTATATATTCTATTCGAAATGTCCCATATTTTTCAATCGAAAAACATAGGATTAGGGGTTTTGGATTGAAAATAATGATATTTGAAAAACAAACAAAAACTATGATTAGGGTTTTTGATTAAAAACCAAAAATAAGGGATATTTCTAAAAAGAAAACACATGATTAGGGTTTTTGATTAAAAATACCAGACATTCCCAAAAATGAAAAAATAAAGATTAGGGTTTTGATTGAAAAATAGGAGCCATTAGGAAAAGAAAAACATTGGATTATTGTTTTGATTGAAAAATATGAGACATTATGAAAAAAAACATAGGATTATTGTTTTCATACAAAAATAGCATACATTCAAAAGAAAAGATAAGAATAGGATTTCGATTAAAAAATATGAGACATTACTATAAGACAACATGGGATTAGGGTTTTGTTTTAAAAAATAACTAGATATTCCAAAAAGAAAATAAAGGATTAGTGTTTTGATTGTAAAAATAGCAAACACTAACTAAAGAAAATATTGGTTAGGCTTTTCAGTGAAAAATATTAGGCATTACGAAAATTAAAAATATGATTATTGTTTTCATTATAAAATAGCAGAAATTCCGAAAAGGAAACTTTAAATTAGTGTTTTTATTAATAAATAGGAGGTATTCCAAAAAGAAAACATTGGATAAGTTTTTTGATGAAAAAAATAGGAGACATTTTTGAAAACAAACCATACTGTTAGAGTTTTCATTCAAACATAGTATGCATGCAAAAACAAAAACATATAATTAGGGTTTTCATTACAGGACATAGGGAGATAGTACCATAAAAACATAGGAAATGGAAAATAGGGTGATATTACTATTAGAAAACATAGGATTAGGATTTTGTTTCAAAAAAATAGTAGGCATTTTGACAGATAGGATTAGGGTTTTGATTGAAAAAATTGGTGACATTCCAAAAGGAAAACATAGGATTAGGGTGTTGATTGAATATGAGACATTACTATAAGAAAACTTAGGATTAGAGTTTTTATTACCCTAGACATTCTGAAAAGAAAACAAAAGATTAGTGTTTAAATTAAAAAAATAAGAGGCATTGAAAAAAAATAGGACTATTGTTTTGGCTAAAAAATATGAGACATTATCAAAAGAAAACAAACAATTATTGTTTTGTATTTTAAAAAGTAGACATTCCCAAAAGAAAAATAAGATTATGGTTTTGATTAAAAATAAGAGACATTCTGAAAAATAACATAAGGTTAGGATTTTTATAAAAATTATGAGGCATTACAAAATCAAAACATCAGATTAGGGTTTTGGTTTGAAAAATACTAGACATTGCTATAAGGAAATATAGGATTAGTTTTTTGATTAAAAAATAGTAGACATTACAAAAAAGGAAACATAAGATTAGGGTATTGATTCATAAACAGTAGACATTCACAAAAGAAAACATAGGATTAGAGTTTCGATTCAAAAATAGGAGCCATTCTGAAAAATAAAACATAGGATTAGTGTTACGATTAATAAATATAAGACATTACTAACATAAATAAATGATTATTGTTTTGATTTAAACTTAGCGGACAATACCATAAGATTAGTGTCTTGATTAAAAAAATTTTTGAGGGCATTAGACATAGGATTAGGGTTTTGATTAAAAAAATGAGACATTACGAAAAGAAAAGTTATGATTATTGTTTTGATTATAAAATAGCAAATATTTCCCAAAAGAAAAACACAAGATTAGGGTTTTGATTAAAAATGAGGCATTATGAAAAATAAATACATAGGATTAGAAATTTTTATTCAAAAATCAAAAAAATGCGTGGCATTGGGAAAAAGAAAACATTACTAGAGATTCCAAAAACAAAAAGATAGGATTAGGGTTTTGATTCAAAACTGAGAAATAGGACACATTCCAAAAAGAAAACATAGGATTAGGGTTTTGATTAAAAAATAGTTGACATTACTATAAGAAACATAGGATTAGTATTTTAATTCAAAAAAGGAGATATTCCGAAAATAAAAACATAGAATTATTTTTTAAAATAAAAAAATAGAAGACATTTCCTAAAAAGAAAATCATACGATGATAGTTCTGATTGAAAAATTTATGAGACATTCCGAGAAGAAAACATAGGATTATGGTTTTGATTAAAAAATAAGAGACATTACTACAAGAAAATATAGGATTATGATTTTGATTAAAAAAACCAAAAAAATTGGGGACATTTCAAAAAGAAAAGCATAGGTTTAAGGTTTTTGATTCAAAAATAATAGATATTACCAAAAATGAATAATAGGATTAGGGTATTGATTCAAAAATATGATTAGGGTTTTTGATTGAAAAAAACATGAGACATTACGAAAAGAAAACATAAGATTATTGTTTTTCATTGAAAAATAGAAGACATTCCCAAAAGAAAAAATAAGATTAGGGTTTTAATTAAAAAATATGAGTCACTCACAAAAAAACCTAAGTATTAGAGTTTTGACTAAAAAATATGAGACATTACGAAAAGAAAACATATAATTATTTTCTTGATTATAAAAAGTAGAAATTCCCAAAAGAAAGCATAAGATTAGTATTTTGATTCAAAAATAGGAGGCATTATGAAAAGAAAACATAGGCAAAGATTCTCAAAACAAAAGATGGGATTAGTGTTTTGATTCAAAAAAATGAGACCTTCCAAAAAGAAAACAAAAGATTAGGGTTTTGATTGAAAAATAGGAGACAATATTATAATAAAAAACATAGGGATTACGGTTTCAAATGAAAAAAATATGAGACATTACTATAAGAAACATAGGGTTAGGTTTTCATTAAATTATAGTAGACATTGAGAAAATAAAACATAGGATTGTAGTTTTGATTGAAAAATATGAGACATTTCAAAAAGAGAACATCATATTAGCATTTCAATTAAAAATAGGAGACATTCCAATAAGAAAAACATAAGAGTAAAATATTTATTCAAAAAAATAGGAGACATTTCCATAAAAGAAAAACATACAATTAGTGTTTTGATTGAAAAAAATATGAGACATTTGGAAAAGAGTAGGATTAGAGATTTGATTGAAAAAAATGGGAGACATTACTATATAGAAAAACCATAGGATTAGGGTTTTTGATTAAGAAGAGAAAAACATGGGTACATTTCCAAAAGCAAAAACATAGGCTTAGGGGTTTTGACTTAAAAAAATAGCAGATCATTCTCTAAAGAAAAATAAAGGAATAGATTTTCGATTCAAAAAAATAGGAGCCACTCCAAAAAGAAAAACATAGGATTAGGGTTTTGATTTGAAAAAGAGTAGGCATTACAAAAGAAAAACTTAGGATTTGGCTTTTGATTAAAAATATGAGACATTACAAAAAGAAACCATATGATTATTGTTTTAATTCAAAAATCACAGACATTCCCAAAAGAAAACATAAGATTAGGGTTTTAATTCATAAATAGGATGAATTCCAAAAAGAAAACATAGAGTTAGGGGCTTTTGATTAAAAAAATATGAGGCATTGCAAAAATAAAAACTAGAGTTATGGTTTTTAGTAAAACATATGAGACATCACGAAAAGAAACCATATAATTATTGTTTTGATTCAAAAATAGCAAGTGTTCCCAAAAGAAAAAACATAAGTCTAGGGTTTTCATTCAAACATAGGCGGCATTCAAAACAAAAACATGTGATTAGGATTTTTTCTTAAAAATAGTACACATTCCGAAAAGAAAGCAAAAGATTAGGGTCTTCATTAAAATTTAACAGAGATTCCCAAAATGAAAGATAGGATTAGGCATTTGATTAAAAATATGAGAAATTGTAGAAATAAAACATAGGAATAGGGATTTGATTGAAAAATATGAGACAATCCAAAAAAAACTTTGGATTAGGGTTGTGCTTAAGAAATATGAGGGCATTATGAAGAAAACATAAGATTATTATTTTTGATTCAAAAATAGAAGATATTCCCAAAAGAAAACATAAGATTAGGTTTTTGAACTAAAACCCTAATCCTATATTTTCTTTTCGAGAAATAGGGGCTATTTTTTTCAAATTTTTAATCAAAACCAAAATTTATATTTTTATTTTTAATCAAAAACCCTAATCTTATGTTTTCTTTTCATAATGCCTCCTTTTTTTGAATAAAAAATCCTAATCCTATGTTTTTCTTTTCCGAAATGTCTCCTATCTTTCAATCAATACTCGAATCTAATTTTTTTCCTTTTTCCTTAATGTCTACTATTTTTTTGATCAAAAACTTAATCTTGTGTTATTCTTATCTTAATGTCTACTATATATCAATCATAACTCTAATCCTATGTTTTATTTTTAAATGTCTCATATTTTTCTCTACTATCTTTGAATCAAAAACCCTAATCTTACATTTTTCCCGTAATACCGCTATATTTGAATGAAAACCCTAATCCAATGTTTTCATTTGGGAATGTCTCCTATCTTTCAATCAAAAACCCCTAATACTATGTTTTTCATTTCGGAATGTGTCTTATTTTTTTATGTTTTGAATTAAAAACCCCGATCCATTGTTTTTTGGAATGTCCCCTATTTTTGAATCAAAACCGTAAGTCTTTATTTTATTTTTAGAATGTCTACTAATTTTGAATTAAAACTCTAATCTTATGTTTTTATTTTTGGAATGTCTACTATATTTCATTTAAAACCCTAATCCTATGTTTTTCTTTTTAGTATGTCTCTTTTTAATACAAAAATTAATCCTATGTTTTATTTTAAGAATGTGCCTATTTTTTAGTTTTTAATCAAACACCTAATCCTTTGTTTTCATTTATGAATGTCTCATTTTTTTAATTAAAACAATAATCCTATGTTTATTTTGGAAATTTCCCCTATTTTTTGGTGTTTAATCTAAACCCTAATCCTATGAGAATGTATCATATTTTTTTCAATTGAAACCCTAATCCTATGTTTTCTTTTTCCGGAATGTATACAATTTTTTTAATCAAAACCCTAATCCTATATTTTTTATAATAATTTCTCCTATTATTTAAACAAAACCCTGATTTTTCCCTTATTTTTTTGGTTTTTTAATCAAAACACTAATCCTATGTTCTCTTTTTAGTAATGTCTCCGCTCTTTCAATAGAAACCCTAATGCTATGTTTTCTTATCGGAATGCCTACTATATTTGAATCAAAACCCTAATCCCATGTTTCCTTTTGAAATGTCTCCTATTTATCAGTTTTGAATCAAACCACTAATGATGATTGCATTTCACATCTTATTTATTTACCCTCAATTCATTATTTTACTCATCCATTAGCATAATTTTGTGTATATTAGGAGCTATTCTTGGAATAGTTGTTCCATGTGCAGGATTTTTAGGGTTAAAGCAATTTGGACTGAATTCGGAAATGAAACGAACGAAGAATGAAGATATTTGCTAAGTGCTCAAGCTGAATATGGATGAGCACAATCGTACTCTATCCCATCGATTATCTCTCGCTCGGAGGAGTGCCCACCAAAAAACTCAAGTAGGGAGGGTTCTCTCGAGGCCGAACACGATCGTTTAATAAGCGTGTTCCTCATAATGAATATTTCAGGTCTAAGGTATTTTCTGCTTAATAGGGGAAGCATGCTTTGCTTGCTCCTAGCATGATCGCACTCTAGTGAAACATGATCCACAAGATCCTGCTCCCTCCCACTAGAAAATCTAGGCAAGCGTTTAGCCGATTCACTCAAAAGCCCAACCGGACATGCCCGTTCAAAGCACGATCGTGCTTAGCCCTTGTCGAGCCTAAAACTGCCTTTTTTAACTCCATATTCTAAGATTTCACTCTCATCTTTGTTCAAGGACTCTTCTCTCCACCAGGAGGACTTTGATGAGAGCAAAGATCAGGCTTCACCACACTTTCTAAGGGGATCAAGGATGAGTTGGAGGCACGAGGAAAGTGGGGTTAGCATATCAGAGCTCAATTAGGAAGGCCATCTTGACAAGGAGGGAGTCATGTGTTCCTTCTTTAGCTCTTTATCTTTCTCTTCCATCTTGTACCCGTCGATAAGG
>NC_052490.1:9394484-9442145 GCF_009730915.1 Dioscorea cayenensis subsp. rotundata
AAAGCATGTATTGTTTTACTGAAACCCTAATCTTCTTTTTTTTTGTTTTTTTTTTTTTGGGAATATTTATAGTTTGAATCAAAACCCTATTTTTAGTTTTGATTCAATGCCCTAATCCTATGCTTTCTTTTCATAATGTATCATATTTTTCAATCAAATCCCTAACTCTATATTTTCCTACAGTAATGTCTCCTATTTTTGAATCAAAACATTAATTCTATGTTTTCTTTTCTGAATATGTCTTAATTTTTAGTTTTGAATCAAAACCCTAATCCTTTGTTTTGTTTTCATAATGTCGTTTATTTTTCAATCAAAACCAAATCATGTGGTATGAATCTCTTTCTGCTCAAAACAAAACTCGTATCCTATGGTGTTTCTGACAATCTCTTATTTATCAGTTTTGAATTAAACCACTAACCTATAGGTTCAAGGTTTTGATTGAAAAATATGAGACACATTACTACAGGCCAAATAGTACTCAGGATTTTTGATTGTAATCTAGTCGTACAGGAGACATTATGAAAGAGATATAGAATCTTATGTTTTATTTTAAAAATAATAGACATTTAAAAAAAACATAAGATTATGGTTTTGATTCAAATATAGTAGGCATTCCAAAAAAACACAGGATTAGAGTTTTATTAAAAAATAGTAGACTCTTCAAAATGAAAACATATTATTTTGGTTTTGATTTAGAATTAGGAGATATTACGATAAGAAAAAATAGGGATAGGGTTTTAATTAAAAACGAAAAATAGGGGGCATTTCCAAAAGAAAACGTTGGATTAGGGTTTTAATTCAAAAATAGCAGACATACTGATAAGAGAAAAATAGGATTAGGGTTTTGATTAAAAAATAGGTGACATTCTGAAAAGAAATCATAGAATTAATGTTTTGATTGAAAATATGAGACATTATCAAAAGAAATCATAGGATTAGGGTTTTGATTCAAAAATAGCAGACATTACCTAAAGAACATATAGGATTAGAGTTTTGAAAGATATGATCAGTGTTTTGATTAAAAAAAATGAGCCATTTAAAAAAGAAAACATATGATTCGGGCTTTAATTCAAAGATAGGATTAGTAATGTTTTCTTTTGGAAATGTCTCCGTTTTTCAAAAAATTGAGACATTTTAAATTTTTCAAATTGTCTTATATTTTTCAATAACATTTCAAAACCCTAATCCAATGTTTTCTTTTCGGAATGTCTCATATTTTTAAATCAAAACCATTATCTTATGTTTTCATTTTAGAATGTCAACTATTTTTCAATCAAACCCATAATCGTATGCCCTCTTATAGTAATGTCTCATAGTTTTCAATCAAAATCATAATGCAATGTTCTCTATTGGGAATGCCTAATAAATTTGAATCAAAACACTAATACTTTGTTTTCTTATGATGATATCTTATGTTTTCTTTTCTGAATACATACAATATATGAATCCAAACCCTAATCAGATGTTTTCTATTCGGAATGGCTCCTATTTTTCGAATCAAAACACTAATTCTTTGTTTTCTTTTGGACATGTCCCGCATTTTTTTTTGTTTCTAATTAAAACCCTAATACAATGTTTTGTTGGATTAATGTCTCATATTTTTAATCAAAACCCTAATACTTTGTTTTCTTTTTGGAATGCCTACTATTTTTTAATCAAAACTATAATCATATGTTTTCTTATATTAATGTATAGTATTTTTCAATGAAAACCATAATACTGTGTTTTCTTTTCGGATTGCCTACTATGTTTGAATCAAAACCATAATCCTGTAATTTCTTTTAGAAATGTCTTCTATTTTGCAAACAAAACCTTAATCCTATTTTTTCTTTTCTCAATGTCTCCTATTTATCAACTTTGATTCAAAACCCTAACCTAAGTTTCCTTTTCTGAATATCTCCTATTTTTCAATAAAAAGCCAAATCCTTTTTTATTTTTAGAATGTCTGCTATTTTTTAGTCAAAACCCCAATTCTATATTTTCTTTTAGGAATGGGTCTTTTTTTTCAAGGTTTGAATCAAAATGCTAATCCTAAGTTTTTTTTGTTGGAATGTCTCATTTTTTTAATCAAAACCTTAATTATTTGTTTCTTTTCAGAATGCGTCTTATTTTTCAATCAAAACCTCAATCCTATGTGTTCTTTTTGGAATGTCAACTAATTTTAAATCAAAACCCTAATCATATGTTTTCTTGTAGTAATGTCTATTATTTTTCAATCAAAACACTAATCCTTTGTTTTCTATTCGAAATATCTACTATTATTTAACCAAAACCATAATCATATGTTTGGTTATAGTAATGCCTCCTTTTTCATTCAAAACCCTTATCCGATGCTTCCTTATAGAAATGTCTCCTATTTTTAACTCAAAACCTGAATCATATGATTTCTTTTCGGAATGCCTACTATATTTGAATCAAAACATTAATTTTATGTCTCTGGAATGCCCTATTTTCAGAATCAAAAATACTTAATCTCTTCGCTTAGAACGTCCCTAGAATTCTTTGAATGAAAACCAAAATCAATGTATGATTTCTTTTGAAATTTCTACTATTGCTTGCTTTTTAATCAAAACACTAATCTCATCGTTTTATTATGGTATTGTTCCTATTTTGATTAAAAACCTCATGCTAGTTATAGTTTCTTTTTCTTTCGAAATGTGTATCGCATTTTCTAATCAAAACCCTAGACTCTATGTTTCCATTTCCTGAATGTCTATCACTAGTAATCAATACCTTATGCACGCGCATTTTCTGGTAGTAATCGTCTCCCATTTTTCATTCAAACCGTGAATTTGTTATTTTCCTTTTCTTGTAATCGTCTCTCTATTTTTCAATCAAACATTAATCCTGTGCGTTTCGTAGTAGAAATGTCCTGCTATTTCTTTCAATCAAAATCCAAACTCTCATGTTTCCGACATGTGAATGCGTCTGTATTTTAATATAAACCCTAATCCAAGCTTATCTTTTCAAAATGTTCCCTACTATAGATAGGAAACCCTATGTTTTTACTCGTGTCTTGTATTATCGAATTATAATCCTAATGCTTAGGCCTTTTGGTTTTTGGAATGCTGGCTATTTTTAATAAAGACCCTAATCTTATATTTCTCTTTGAGAATGTCTTTCGCTATATTCATGTGACAAACGATCCAAATGTTTTATCTTTATGAAATGTCCTGCTACGTTTCTTTCAACAAAACCTTAACCCAACGATTTCTTTTCTGCGAATGCCAACTATGCATTTTAACTCAAAACCCCTAATATTTTATACGTCTTTTGGAACGTCTACCATTTTGAATCAAAACGTCTTTAATCGTGTATTTTGCTATAGTAATGTCTCCCGTATTTTTAAAATCAAAACCCTAATCCGTATTTCGTAAAATGGCCGCTTATATTTTCTAACTGCAAAACCTCTAATCCTAGCCTCTATATGTCTCCCTATTTTGCAAAACAAAAACCAAATCCTATGTTTTATTTTCTCTACTGTCTCTATTTCTCAGTTTGAATTGAAAACAATGGCCATGCTCTTCTCTCGTATCGACTCATATTTTTCAATCAAAAACTTAATCTTTTATTTCCCTTTGGGAATGTCTGCTATTTTTGAATTAAAACATTAATCCTATTTTTTCCTTTAGGAATATGTCTTATTTTTCATGTTTGAATCAAAACCCTAATGCTTTGTTTTCTTTTTGGAATTTCGTATTTTTTTGAATCAAAAGCCGGATCCTAACTTTTTGTTTTGGAAAGTCTGCTAATTTTCAATCAAAAGCTAATCTGATGTTTTCTTTTCTAAATATATCATATTTTCAATCAAAACCCTAATTCTATATTTTTTTTCAGAGTGCGTCTTTATTTTCAATCAAAACCCTAATCCTATCCCATGTTTTCTTATAGTAATGTCTCATATTTTTCAATCAAACTCCTAATGATATGTTAGATGAGCTTGGGTGAGAGTAGTACCTGGATGGGTGACCTCCTCCGAAGTCCTTGTGTTGCATCCCTTCCGTTTGGTTTTTTTTTTTTTGCTACATGATTTGAAAATTTAATAATAATAAAAAAAATGAAAGACTAACCAATGTTTTTTTATTAAAACCCTAATTCTATGTTTTCTTAGAGTAATGTCTACTATCTTTTGTTTGGCGAATCTCAAGTTTGATCATATGTTTTTGTAAGTTCTATATTGGGAATGTCTGTTATTTCTTAATCAAAACAATAATCAATTTTTTTTCTTTGATTAATGTCACATATGATTTTAATCAAAACCATAATCCTAAGTTTTTTTTCGAATGCTTCCTATTTTTTGCGTCAAAATCCTAAGCTTTTGTTTTCTTTTGTGAATGTCTGCTATTTTTGGGCGACATTCCAAAAACAAAACAAAACATAGAATTAGGGCTTTGATTCAAATACAGGAGGTATTCCGAAAAGAAAACATAGGCATAGGTTTTTTATTGAAAAATATGAGACATTAATATAAGAAAATATAAGATTATTGTTTTGAATGAAAAATAGGAGACATTACTATAAGAAAACATAGGATTAGCATTTTGATTAAAAACATTTAGGAATTCTAAAAAAAACTTAGAACTAGGGTTTTAAATAAAAGGCATTTGGAAAAGACAACAAAGGATAATTGTTTTGATTAAAAAATAGCATACATTCCCAAGAGAAAACAAAAGGTTATTGTTTTGATTAAAAAATAGGAGGCATTACAAAAAAAAAATATTAGGGTTTTAATTAAAAAAATATGAGACATTACAAAAACAAATCTTACGATTGTTGTTTTTATTCAAAAATAGGAGACAATCTGAAAGAAAAAACAAATTAATGTGTAATATTTTTCAGTTTTCAATCAAACCTCGAATACTTTGTTTTCTTTTCGGAATGTCTTCTTTTTTTTAGTTTTAATCAAAACCGTAATCTTATGTTTTCTTTTAGGAATGTGTCTTATTTTTGAATAAAAACAATCCTATATTTTGTTTTCGGAATGTGTGCTAATTTTAATCAAAAACCTAATCTTATGTTTTCTTTCAGATATCTCCCATCTTTCAATAAAAACTAGAATCCTATGGTTTCTTTTCTTAATGTCTCCTATTTATTAGTTTTGAATAAAAACCTTAATATTATATTTTTTTTCTAAATATCTGTTATTTTTTGTTTTAGAAATGTCCCCTATTTATCAGTTTTAAATCAATATCTTAACTATGTTTTCATTTCGGAGTGTGTTGTTTTTCCAATCAAAAACCTAATCCTTTCTTTTTTGAATAGGATCAATGTTTTTAATCAAAACTCTAATCCAATATTTTCTTTTGTGAATGTCACTTAAATTTCAGTTTGAAATCAAGACCCTAACCTACATTTTCTTTTCAAAAGCCTAATCCAAAGTTTTTTTTTATGGAATGCCTATTTTATTTAATCAAACCCTAATCTTATGTTTTCTTTTGTGAATGTCTACTATATTTTAATCAAAACAATAATTGTGTTTTTAATTTTTGAAATGTCTCCAATTTTTCAATCAAAAACCTGATCATATGTTTTCTTTTCTAATGGCTCGTATTTTTTTAATAAAAAAATTGTAATCCTATCTTTTGTTTTGCAAATGCAACCTACTTGTCAGTTTTGAATCAAAACCCTAATCTAATGTTTTCTTATAACTATGTCTCCTATGTTTCAATCAAAACCCCAATCCTATGTTTTCTTTTCTTATTTTCTACTATTTTTGAATAATAACCCAAGTCCTACATTTTTTTTCTTAATATCACCTATTTTTAATTAAAACTCTATTCCTATGTTTTCATTTTTGAATGCCTCTTATTTTCTAAGGAAAACACTAATCCTATGTTTTCTTTTTCCAATGTCTATTATTTTTTAAACAAAGCCCTAATCCTATTTTTGTTATAGTAATGCCACCTATTTTTCAATCAAAATTGTAATCCTATGTTTTCTTTTCTGAATGGCTATTATATTTGAATCCAAACAATAATCATTTGTTCACTTTTTGAAATGTCTCCTATCCTTCAATCAAAACCAAAATCCTATGTTTTCTTTTCTTAATGCCTCATATTTATAAATTTTGAATCAAAACCCTAATTTTATATTTTCTTTTTGCAATATCTAATTTTTTCAATTGAAACCTTAATCCAATATTTTGTTTTTGGAATCTCTTCCTATGTTTTATTTTCATAATGTCTCATATTTTTCAATCAAAACCATTGTCCTATGTTTTCGGATTAGTGCACATTCAGAAATCCTAATCCTAAATTTTCTTTTTGGAATGCCTCCTATCTTTTCAGCATGTCTCCGATTTTAGAATCAAAACCCTAGTCTTTTCTTTTCTTTTTGGATGTCAGTTAGTTTTTTATTAAAATCTTAATCTTATGTATTCTTTTGGGAATGTCTCTTATTTTTGAATCAAAACTGTAATCCTATGTTTTATTTTAGTAATGTCTCCTAGTTTTCAATCAAAACCTTAATTCTATGTTTTCTTTTCAGAATGTCTCCTATCTTTCAATCAAAACCCGAATTATATGTATTCTTTTCTTAATGTCACATATTTATTAGTTTTCTATTAAAATCTCAATCTCAAAAGAAAACGTTAGATTAGGGTTTTGATTAAAAAATATGAGCCATTTTGAAAAGAAAAGAAAGGATTTGAGGTTTTATTGTAAAATAAAAAATAGTAGATATTCAAAAAAGAAAACATAGGATTAGGCTTTTAATTGAAAAATAGGAGATCTTACTATAAGAAAAATTTATGATTGTTGGCCTTTGATTAATTCTCGTCATGTGATGACATCAGTAGAGAAACATATGGTGACTAGGGCCTTTGATTAAAAGTATTGCAGACATTTAACAAAAGAGAATAGTAGCATTAGTTTTCATCCAAACGTGATAAATAGTAGACATTAGAGCATACATATCATTCAGATTTTGATTGAAAGATAGGAGACAATCCGAGAGTGAAAACTTATGGGATTGCTGATTTTGGTTCACACAGGTGCCGTATGAGTACATAGGATTAGGATTTTTATCTCAAAAATAGGAGTGTCATCGAGCACAGTGCGGTGGAGTTAGCATTTTTATTCGTAAATAGTAGCCACTCTCAGAGGGAAATAGGATCAGAGGCTTTTGCATGGCAAATATGAAACATTTCAAAGATAACATAAGATTAGGGTCTGTTTGATAAAGAGGGACCGACAGCTTAGGAATGAGGGCTTCGGCCGGAAAAATTTGCAGGGAAATTTGTAGTACTAGGAGCCACCCGGCTATTGAGATGTCCCCGTACATCTGGAATGTACTACTATATTTGACCCAAAATCATAACTCGCATTTTTGTGAATGTTGCCACAATCTTTCAATCAAAACTAAATTGTATGTTTCCTTTTCGGAATATGTCCGGCTTTCTAGTATTGAATCAAAACCATGAATCCTTTGTTTTCTCAAAATGTCTCTATGTCAAAACACTAATCATATCTCTTTGCTTTAGGAATAGTCTGCTTTCGAAATCGCTTATCAAAACTGTAATCCTGACAGATTTATTTTCGTAATGTCTCTCCATATCTCAATCGTGTCACTAACTCCTGTATTTTCTCTCTCGAGTGCCTCCTATTTTCAGTCAAAACTCGGATCCCGTGGTTTTCTTTCTCGTAATGTCTCCTAACTTTTAGTAGAAAACCCAAACTCCTATGCTCCTCCTATCACTGAATCCAATGTTTTACTCTTTTGAATGTCCACATCTCAATCAAAACTCGAATCCGGAAAATGTTATCTTTTAGAATGCCTCCTATTCGATAGGAGAGACATTCCAGGACAAACGTGAGGATTGGGATGGGAGCCCTGATTGGAAATGTCAGCTCAGTATTTTGGTTTTAATTGAAAACCCTTATCCTCTATTTTCTTATGGTACTGTCCTAGCTATCCAATCAAAACCATAACTTCCGAGGTTTTCTATTAGGAAATTTCTCATATTTACCGAATCAAAATCTTGACAATCCTATAGTTTTCTTTCTGATGTCCATCGTTTTAAATTCAAAAACATGAGTCCTATGTCTACTATTGATCAATTTTTAATTAAAACTCTAATCCTATGTTTTTTTTTTTGCCAAAGTATGCTATTTTTTAAATCAAAACCCTAACCTATGTTTTATTTTCGAAATGTCAACTATTTTTCAAATAAACCCTAATCTTATGTTTTCTGATATTAATGTCTCCTATCTTTCTATCAAAACCCAAATCATATGGTTTCTTTTCTCAGTGTCTATTAATTTTTAATCAAGACCCGTATCCTTTGTTTTCTTTTCATAATGACTCCTATTTTTAATCAAAACCCTAAACATAGTATACTTTTCGGAATGCCTCCTATATTTCAATCAAAACACTAATCCACTATTTTCGTTTTGCAATGACTACTATTTTTAGAATCAAAACATTAATCCTCTGTTTTTTTAGAGCAATGCTCCTATTTTTCAATCAAAACACTAATCCTTTGTTTTCTTTTCAGAATATATACTATATTTGAATCAAAAACCTAATCATATGCTTTTTTCAAGAATATCTCATATATTACAATCAAAACCTTGATCCTATGTTTTCTTTTCATAATTTCTTGTATTTATCAATTTTGAATCAAAACAATAATACTACATTTTCTTTTCGGAATGTCTCATTTTTGTGTATCAAATCTCTAATCGAATCTTTGGTTTTGGGAATCCCTACCTATTTTTTCTTTTTGGAATATCTCATATTCTTCAATCAAAACCCTAATCCTATGTTTTCTTTTCAGATTAGAAGACATTCTAAAACACTAATCCTAAGTTTTTTTTTTTCAGAATGCCTCCTATCTTTTAAGAAAGTCTAATATTTTGGAATCAATACTCTAATACTTTTGTTAGCTTTTGGAATGTTATCTATTTTTTATCAAAACTATAATCTTATGTTTTCTTTTGGGAATGTCTACTATTTTTTAATCAAAATCCTAATCCTATGATTTATTATAATAATGTATCATATTTTTCAATCAAAACAATAATCCTATGTTTTGTTATGGGAATGTTTGCTATTTTTAAATCAAAATCCTATTCCTATGTTTTCTTTTAGGAATGACACCTATTTTTGAATCATATCCCTAATCCTTTGTTTTCTTTTCCAAATGTCTACTATTTTTTAATCAAAACCCTAATCCGATGTTTTTTTTTCCGGATTGTATCATTTTTTTCAATCAAAACCCTAATCATATGTTTTTTTTAACTGAATGCCTCCTATTTTTTAATTAAAATCATAATCTTATGTATTATTTTGGGAATGCTTGTTATTTTTTAATCAAAACAATAATCGTATGCTTTCTTTTCGTAGTATCTCATATTTTTGAATGAAAATCCTAATTCTATGTTTTTTTTAGAATGCCTCCTATTTTTAATCAATACACTAATAATATGTTTTCTTTGGGGAATGTTTGTTATTTTTTAATCAAAATAATAATCATGTGTTTTCTTTTCATAATGTCTCATATTTTTCAATCAAAATCATAATCCTATGTTTTCTTTTCAGAATGCCACCTATTTTCTTAATAAAAACCCTCAATCTATGTTTTCTTTTGGGAATGTATGCTATTTTTGAATAAAAACACTATCCTATGTTTTCTTTCGGAAATGGCTCCTATTTTTTGGTTTTTAACTAAAACCTAATCCTATGTTTCTTTATGGTAATGTCTCATATTTTTCAATCAAAAACCTATCCAATGTTTTCTTTTTGGAATGTTTATAATTTTTTAACCAAAACACTAATCCTATGATTTTTTATAGTAATCTCTCCTATTTTTCATTCAAAACTGTAATCCTCTTGTTTCTTATAGTGATGTCTATTTTTCAATCAAAATGCTAATCCTATGTTTTTTTTGGAATACCTACTATATTTGAATCAAAAACCAAATCCTATATTTTCTCTTCGGAATATCTCCTATTTATCTGTTTTGAATCAAAATCTTAACCTATGTTTTCTTTTCAGAATGTGTCCTATTTTTCCAGTTTTGAATCAAAACCCCATTCCCTAAATGCCTCATTTTTTTGAATCAAAACCCTAATCCTATCTTTTTTTTTTCAAATCTGTGCTAATTTTTAATCAAAACTCTGATCTTAATTTTTTAATTTCATAATGCCTTCTATTTTTGTATAAAAATCCTAATCCTATATTTTTTTTATCCGTAATGTCTCCTATGTTTCAATTAGAACCTAAATGCAATGTTTTCTTTTCTTAATGTCTACTATTTTTGAATCAAAATTGTAATTCTATTTTTCCTTTCGGAATCTCTCCTATTTTCAATAAAAACCCTAATCCTATGTTTCTCTTCGAAATGTCTCCTATTTTTCAGGCAAAACTGTAATCCTATGTTATTTTTTTTTAATTGTCTACTTTTTTTTAATCAAAACACTAATATTATGTTTTCTTATAGTAATGTCTCCTATTTTTTAATCAAAATACTAATCATATGTTTTATTTTCCGAATGTCTCCTGTTTTTGAATCAAACACTAATCCAATGTTTATATTCATAATGCCTCCTATTTTTGAATCAAAGCTGTAATCCTATGTTTTCTTTTCGAAATGCCTCCTATTTATCAGTTTTAAATCAAAACTCTAACCTATGCTTTCTTTTCAGAATTTTTTCTTTTTTTCAATCAAACAATTAATAATTTTTTTTTCTTTTTGAATGTCTGCTATTTTTGGATCAGAACCATAATCCTATGTTTTCTTTCTGAAATATGTAGTATTTTTTATATTTGAATCAAAACCCTAGTCTTTTGTTTTTTTTCGAAATGTCTCATTTTTTCAATCAAAATCCTAATCCTATCTTTTGTTTAGTGAATCTTTGCCCATATTTTATTTTTGTAATGCCTCATAGAATAATAAGCCAAATCATGTGTTTTTTTAGGAATGGCACCTATTTTTTAATCAAAAATCTAATCTTATGTTTTCTTTTTGGAAAGTCTGCTATTTTTTAATCAAAACAATAATTGTATGTTTTATTTTCGTAGTGTCTTATATTTTTTATTCAAAAAACTAGTCCTATATTTTTTTTAATGTCTCATATTTTTTAATCAAGATCCTAATCTTATGTTTTCTTTTGAGAATGTCTGCTATTTTCAGTCAAAACAATAATCCTATATTTTCTTTTCATAATGTCTCATATTTTTCAATCAAAACACTAATCCTATGTTTTCTTTCTGAATTGCTGCTAACTTTGATAGAAAACCCTAATTTTATGTTTTCTTTTGGGAATGTCTGCTATTTTGGAGTCAAAATTTTAATCATATGTTGTCTTTTTGGAATGTCTACTATTTTTTAATCAAAAGTCAAATCCTATGTTTTATTATAGTAATGTCTCCTATTTTTCATTCAAACCCTAATCCTATGTTTTTTTAATAATGTCTCCTATATTTGAATCAAAACCATAATCATATATTTTCTTTTCGAAATGATTTCTATTTTGCAATTACAAACCTAATCCTCACTTTTCTTTTGGGAATGTCTGCTATTTTTGAAACAAACCCTTAATTATATGTTTTCCTCTTTGAATGTGTAGTATTTTTTAGTTTTGAATAAAAAAACCTAATCCTTTGTTTTTTCTCGGAATAACTCATTTTTTTTAAATCAAAATCTTAATCATATCTTTTGTTTTGGGAATGTCTACTATTTTTGAATCAAACCCTAATCATATGTATATTTTACGGAATGTCTCCTGTTTTTGAATAAAAATCCTAATCCTATGTTTTTTTTTTTTCAGAAAATCTCCTATTTTTGAATTAAATCACGAATCCTTTGTTGTCTTCTTGAAATGTCCCCTATTTTTGAATCAAAATGCTAAATCAATGTTTTTTTTTGTAATGACTTCTATTTATCGGGTTCCAATCAAAACAATAATCCTATGTTTTATTTTTGAAATGTCTCCTATTTTTAAATCAAAACCCTAATCCTATTTTTTCTTTCAGTTTGTCTCCTATTTTTAAATCAAAATCCTAATCCTTTGTTGTATTTTTTGAATGTCTCCAATTTTTTAATATAAACCCTAATTCTATGTTTTCTTTTCAATATGTCTCCTATTTTTCAACTAAAACCTTAGTCATATGTTTTCTTTTTAGAATGTCACCTAATTTTTTGTTTTCAATCAAAAACCTAATCCTATTATTTCTTCTCGGAATGTGTTCTAATTTTGAATCAAACCCTAATCCTATGTTTTTTAATGCCTATAATTTTTTAATAAAAAAATAATCTTATGTTTTATTTTATTATGTCTACTATTTTTTAATCAAAACAATAATCCTATGTTTCCTTTTCGAAATGTCTCATATTTTTCAATCAAAACCCCATCCTATGTTTTTTTAAAAATGTCTACTATTTTTTAATCAAAACCCCAATCCTATGTTTTCTTATTGTAATTTCTCCTATTTTTCAATAAAAACCGCAATCCTAATTTTTATTTTCGGAATACCTGTGATATGTCAATCAAAACCGTAATCTTATGTTTTCTTTCGGAATGTCTTCTATCTTTCAATCAAAACCTAAATTCTTTGTTTTCTTTTGTTAATGTCTCCTATTTATTAGTTTTGAATCTAATCCCAAACTTGTGTTTTCTTTTCGGGAATGTCTCCTATTTTTCAATTAAAAATATAATCCTTTTTTTATTTGCAAAATGTCTGCTATTTTTTAATTAAAACCCTAATCTTTTGTTTTCTTTTCGGAATGTGTCCTATTTGTTAGTTTTGAATCAAAACCAATTCCTTTGTTTTCTTTTAGGAGTGTCTCACTTTTTTCAATCAAAACTCTCATCCTATGTTTTATTTTTGTAATGCCTCCTATTTTTGATAAAAATCATAATCCCATTTTTGCTTTTTGGAGTGCCTCCAAGTTTTGAATTAAAACCTTAATCTTATGTTTTCTTTTTAGAATGTTTGCTATTTTTGAATCAAGACAATAATTGTGTGTTTTCATTTTGTAATGTCTCATATTTTTTTAATCAAAACACTAATCTTATGTTTTCTTTCCATAATATTTAATATTTTTTAATCAAAACCTAATCCAACGTTTTCTTATAGTAATGTCTCAAATTCAATCAAAACAATAATCCTACATTTTTCTTTTTCAGAATGTCTCATATTTTTCAATAAAAACACTAATCCTATGTTTTGTTTTTGGAATGTTTACTATTTTTGAATCAAAATCCTAATCATATGTTTTCTCATAATAATGTATCATATTTTTCAATCAAAACCCAAAACATATGTTTTGTTTTCAAAATGCTTACTATATTTGAATCAAAACCCAAATCCTATGTTTTTATTTTTTGGAATGTCTCCTATTTTTGAATCAAAACCTAATCCTATGTTTTTTTTTTTTTGGAATGTGTACTATTTTTTAGTATTGGATCAAAACCATAAACCCATATTTTGTTTTTCAGAATGCGTCATATTTTTGAATCAAAACCCTAATCTGATTTTTTTTTGGGAATGTATGCTATTTTTTTAAGCAAAACAATAATTGTTTGTTTTCTTTTCCTTATGTCTCATATTTTGCAATTAAAACCCTAACCTATGTTTTCTTTTGTTAATGGTTGCTATTTTTCAATCAAAACCCTAACCCTTTGTTTTCATTTTGTAATATCTCCTATCTTTCAATCAAAACACGAATCCTATGTTTTTTTTTTAAATGTCCCAAAATTTTAAATCAAAACACTAATCATTTTCTTTCTTTTCTGAATGTCCATAATCCTATTTTATCTTATAGTAATGTCTCATATTTTTTGATCAAAACCTTAATCTTATTTTATTCTTTTGGGAATATCTACTATTTTTTCATCAAAACAATAATCCTATATGTTTTTTTCGTAATGTCTCATATTTTTAATCAAAAGCCCAATCCTATGTTTTCTTTTCGGAATGGCTCCTATTTTACAAACAAAACCATAATCTTATGTTTTTCTTTTTGGAATGTCTTCTACTTTTCAATCACAACCCTAATCCTATGTTTTCTTCTGGAAATTTTGCCTATGTTTTGCGCTTAAATCGAAACACTAATCCTATGTTTTCTTATAATAATGTCTCCTATTTTTAATCAAAATCCTAATCTATTGTTTTCTTTTCGAAATTTCTCATATGTTTTAATCAAAAGTGTAATCATATGTTTTTGAATGAAAAATAGCGGATATTCCTAAAAGAAAACATAGAATTAGGATTTTGATTGAAAAATATAAGACAAAATGAGACATTATAGAAATAATAAAGGAATGACTTGTTTTCAATAGCAGACATTCAAAAATTGGAGACATTCTGAAAGAAAACATTTGTTAGGGTTCTAATTCAAAACTGATAATTACTAGACATTCCGAAAAGAAAACATAGGTTAGGGTTTTGATTCAAAATAGATACATAGGAAACATTAGAAAAAGAAAGCATAGGATTAGAGTTTTGTTTGCAAAATAGGAGACATTCTCGAAAGAAAACATAGGATTAGTGTTTTTATACAAATATAGTAGACATTACTACAAGTTAACATAGCACTAGGCTTTTGATTAAAAAATAGTAGACATTCCTTAAGAAAAGCATAAGATTAGTATTTTGATTGAAATATAACAGACATTTCAAAAAATAACATAGGAGTAGTGTTACAATTGAAATATAATAGCCATTCTGAAAAGAAACCTTATTATTGGCAGACAATCTGATGAGTGCATTTCATATCATATTTACTTACCCTCAATTCATTCATTTTCTTGACGTTTACCACTATTTTGCCTATATGAGATGTTATTCTAGGTATATTTGTTCTCTGTGCAGGAATGTGGAGATCGAACCAAGTTAGAAGTGAAATCGGGAATGAAATGAGGGAAAAATTAAGATTTTTACTAAGTGCTGAAACTGAACATGTTCAAAGTACGATCGTGCTTTGTCCCACTGATTATCTCAGCCTAAAGGATTACCCAATGATAATTCAAGTAGTGGGGTGCTCTCATACCAAACACGTTCTTAGCACGATCATGCTATTCTCCTTGATTATTCCAGTTTGAAGATAGTTTCCATCGATCGGGAAAAGCACGATCAAGATGCTCCTTGTACGGTCACACACGGGCAGAGCACGGTCAAAGTATGACCGTGCTCCTCCTCATAATTCTTTGGTGAGCACTTACCTGATTCACTCAGAAATCTGAATGAGATAGCACGGTTGAAGCACGACCGTGCTTAGAATGTGTTGAGCCCGAAATCAGCCTTATTACTCCAGTTTCTAGGGTTTCACTCTCATCTTTGTTCGGAGATTTTTCTTCTCCACCGAGAGAATTTTGATGAGGGCGAAGATCAAGCTTCACGACACCATCAAAAGGGATCAAGAATGAGTCGGATGCACAAGGGAAGTGGGGCTAGCATACTGAGCTCAACTTCGAAGAATGTTTTGAGAAGAAGTGAGTCATGTCTTCTTTCTTTAGATCTTTAATGGCTTTTTCCATGTTGTACCCATCCATGAGGGGGTAATCGTCCATGGTGCCCCGGGATGTTGAAAGATGACGCTTTGTATACTTTGAATAATCTCTTCTAATGTTCTACGGAGTTCTTTTAGTTTTTTTGTTTAATCCTATGTTTGCATAACTTGATGTGTTTGATTTGCACAGTTGCTTGGGTAAAACTCGGTGTGTGGATTGCCATAGAGGTAGTTGCCTTGTGTGATTGCAAAACTCATTATGTATGAAACCACAGTTACCCTAGTAAAACATGGTGTATTTGAGAACCATAGATGCATCATTGCTTCTAAGGACACACAAGAACCATAGAATGTACCTGGTAGGCATTAGAAGTTAGTCAGTATGCTATAGCTCATAGGAATCGTCCCGGGCATTTCCCCCTTATTGTTGAAACTCTCGATCCTAATCTACATGTTATCTTCACTTGTTTTTTCTTACTTATTTTACTTTAAAATTTTAAATCAACCCCTGTTCTTGCTTAACCAGAGATTAGAAGAAGAATTAGTACTTTTAGTCCAGTCCCTGAGGTTCGACAACCTTACCCGTCACGGGGTACCATTGTATTACTTGTGTTTGACCTATACACTTGCGGAAAATGCACCAAGTTTTTGGCGCCGTTGTCAAGGACTGGCAACTTTTTTTGGAAAATTTGGACTCTAGGGATCTAGTTTGTTTATATTGTTCATAATTGTGAATATCCATTTTCTCTTTTTCTTCTTAATCATTATTTTTAGGCTTATTTTTGTTTTCACTCCTTTAATACTTTTGATCTCACACTATCCTATCTTATGTGCGAAGGCACCTTTGTATGACCCGCGGAAGCATTTCTTCCCCATTGGCAAACCCGGATCCAGAAGTTGAGAGGAATTTCTTAAGAAGAATCAAATAGATCAATTTAAGTGAGATAGGGTCAGTAGAAATCAGTGTGGAAGTGGGTCACGAATAAGAAATGGCCAGAAATAAACAACAAAGCATTTCTGACTTTGCTTGGCCAAATCAGGAAGGACTATGGTCAAGCATTGTTCGACCTCCTGTTGCGATGAACAACTTTGAATTAAAACCAAATTTTATTCAAATGGTGATACAGATGTGCTAGTTTGACAAATTTCAGGATGAATACACTTATGAGCATTTGAGGACTTTCTTGGAAATCTGTGACACTTTAAAGGCAAGCAATGTGTCTTAGGATTCTGCCCTCTTGATTCTTTTCCCATTCTCGTTGCAAGGAAGGGCGAAACAATGGCTATGTTCCTTGCGGTAGGTGTCTCTTACAACATGGAAATAGGTTTCAGAGACTTTTCTAACAAGATACTTCGCTCCAGCCAAGATCACTAAGTTGTGGAGTGATATCTCCTCCTTCCTACAGTTGGAATCCAGATCCTTGTATAACACTTTGTAGAGATACAAGGAGGATGTTGAGAAAATGCCCACAGCATGGCATCATGGAGTGGATGCAGATACAAATCTTTTACAATGGATTGAACAACCACACAAAGCAAATGCTTGATGTTGTTTCTGAAGGCTCTCTATGTAAAAGGCAACCAAGTCAGGCATAAAGTTTGATTAAGGAAATGGTAAACAATCGGTGGTTTAGTGGATGAGAAAGCCTTAGCTGATCTAGCGGCAAGCATCAACCTCATGCCCTACAAAATTTTCCAAAGGCTTGGGCTTGGAGAATCGAAACCTACTACTATGACTTTGTAGTAAGCGGACAAGTCCAACAGGTAACCACGAGGCACAATTGAAGATGTTTTGAATAAGGTGGACAAGTTGATTTTTCGTGTGTATTTCGTCATTCTCAATGTTGATGACAAGGTAGAGGTATCGTTGATTCTAGGAAGGTTGTTCCTATCAACTTCAAAGGCTCTTATTGATGTCGAGTGAGTGAAGAAGAGATTATTTTCAAGCTCCTGGATTCCATGAGGCATACTATTGATTTTGATGACACTTGTTATTGTGTGGACATTATTGATGATGTTGTTTCTGAATTTGTGCAGGATACATTCATGAAAGATGAGTTTGCTGAATTATTGGAGCACCAGAGGAGGCAATGGAATAATTGTACTGTTTAGACTTGGTAGGTATTGTGGTCTTTGTACCACTGGATCCACTAAAGAAAAAAAGCTCTCGTGCAACAGTGTGGTAGACAAAGGTGATCACCAAGAAGAAGAAGCCACCCATCTCACCACCTGATCCCAATGTTCCTGACCGTTCAAACATTTAGGCTTTCAGTGAGATCAATTTAATTGATTTATTCTTACCATATGCTTGTAGTTGTATTCCAGGTGGCTATGACAGGTCTTGATCCCATGAACCTCGTTGTGGAAAACATGTACATCGAGCTAATGACATTAAACAAACGCTTCTTGGGAGGCAATCCAAGATGTTTTGTTTTCTTTATAATTGTGTTTGGTTTTCTTATCATTTTTTTTTTTTTTTTTTTTTGTTTTAATGGCTGATGTGTTCTTGTGATTTCAATCTCTCGGGGCATTATTGATTTTTGTTCGGTGTGTCGGCAATATTTTTTATTACCTCTGGAGTTTTTATCCTTGTTAAGGAGAAGGATAGGCTTTACTTGGAACTTTTTCAAGCCAAGCACGGCCTAAGCACACCCTGCATATGCCCCTGATTCTCTTTGTTTCAAGTTTTTGAATCATTCTGAGACGAACAAGGGCCGAGTATAAGCGTGCTAAATTGGTAAGCACGGTCTCTAAGCAATTTACATGATCATGTCCTTCCCTCAGATGTTTCGGGAATTTTTCCTAAGAGAATTAGGGGGAGGAACATGGCTAGCACACGACCATGTTTCAGTAAATGGCGTTGGCCCTAATTCTCACGCCTATGCATAAGCTTGAATTGTCCATGATCAAACACGAACGGTTGCGCTCCCTTTCTCTTTTGAAACTGTTCACCGCCAACCCTTCCCATCCATCTCGCCTCTTGGCCCTCTTCTTCCTCCTTTCGTGCTTTGGTCCCTTGTGAGGTTTCGAGTACGTGCCGAGGTTGGTTGTGGCCATTCCTCCTTTTCCTCATCCTCTCCTAAACCTCGATAAGCCATCGTTTTTTCTTTTCTGGTTTGTTGGGTTGAAATGCTTTTCTTGTCATGCTCTTGATTGCATTGTCGATCTTGTGTTGCTTTTATTGTTTCACGCTTAATATTGCTTGTTTTACTTTGAAGATTTCTTTATTCTTGAGCTTTAACAGTGTTGCATCTTTTGGGACGATAGTCGCTCGAAGCACGATCGTGCTACTGCCCTCAGCATGCTTGTCTTGACCAAGCGTACGCCCCTACTTCAATGTTGAGCATGGTACGAGTGCTCCTTGCACCACCGTGCTCTCCCAAATTGTTTGAACTAATTTGGTTTCTCTTTTTTTGTAGATTATGTCTAGGAAGTACACTTCTGTCAGGCCTTCTAAGAGGGTTGGGTGAGGGAGCCTAGTCCTAATGTGGACTCAGGGCGGTATTCCACACTCAGATGCATCAGGAGAGATTTACTCGTCTTTCCCGAAAACATTTTGATGAGTCACGAGAGATTGATTAGGATGTCCTCTGTGAAGTATGATTAGAGGAGGAGGTTAGTCGGCTGCTCAGTGGCAGTGTCTAGAGACAGTTATTCTAGATTACTGATACCACTTATGAGCGGCTAACACTTAAGGTCTTACCCACATTGGAGCTTTTGTGAGGTACTGGTGCATTTCATCGTGCCGACTTTATTCAGTTTCAGGGAGTCAGCGAGATGCACCAGATAAGCCTCACCAATTTCCCCATCTGGTTTGGGATTTATGATGCGGAGTTCACTTGAACTCCTGTATATGATACCATGTTGTTTTGCTGATGAGATGGGAAGCCAACGGAGGAAGCTTGGCCAAGGGCACCACTCTTTGTTCTCTAGCACTCATGTTAGCGAGATTTTGATTTCCTTCTAAGTATGATTGATGAGTTCCATCTGCACTTGGCTTATAAGGTAACAGTGTATATATTGCACTAGGGGACTAACCCTCGCATCCGAGTCCTCTTTGTCGACACATATATCACTTGTCTGATCAGATGTATGGTCATCCTCGTGGAGACTGACAAGATACGAGTGGTCGATGGTGTGGCCCCGAAGACTCTTGAGACGCTGAGGTCAATGGGGATGCTTTAGCGTGTCCTGACTGCTAGGGGGACTGAGTACCGTATCCAGCCATGCCATTGCACTTCCACCGCCTACCACTACCTCACGACAACGGTCATCGTCAACGCCCCGCACTCATCCTCACCACTCGAACCTGGTTAATTGCACATTCGTAGCATTCTGGTGGGTCCATAAGAGTGCCTCACGCATTGATGAGCATTTGGGTGTGCGGCTGTCACATGAGGTTGTTTCTCCGGTGCGCCCCACTCGACACATTGTGATGGACATTTCTTGTAATACCCAAAAATCTTTGGAAACCTGTAAGATTTTTCCTGCAGAGTAGTTTTGTTGAGAAACCCAAGTGAAAAGAATAAGGACCTATGTGTGAAAGTTTATAGAAAATTTTGGGTTCACAATTAATTAAAAGGTTTGGTTGGTAGTGTTTCTGGAAACCAAGGACTAAAAGGTAAGTTTGTAGGGACTTTTTGGAAATACTATTTCATTATTCAGGGATGATTGGTGACTTTTCAGGTACCTTGTTTTAAGAAATTTTATTTTCATGGAATGACGAAGAATTTCGGCAGAAATTTAAGTTAAGAGATACTGTGGGCAAATGGCTTATTTTTATGTGGGCTTTCTCTTCTTCTTATTCAATGGTTGCAACGGTGTTCTGTGGAAAGAAAAAGAAGAAAAGATGTGAGAAAGAAAATGAGAGGCTTGAAGAGGAGGATGCGGAGATCGCCGGAGAGAGTTCACTGGAGTGCTTGGTAAGAGTTATCTTGGTTTGAATGATGCATGATGTATGGTTAAAGAACATGGGCAAGCATGCTAGAATTTTAACTTGTTTTTATGAGATTTGGCATTGTTTTGAGTGGCAAAAGCACGGTTTATTGTTGTAGATGATGAGTGATTCAAGTTGCTTTGGAAAAACACCATGTATTTGAGATGGATTTCGCTTTGAATGGAGGATGAATTTTCGGGTTTACAGTAGATTACTATAGCAACCAGAATTAGGGTTTTGCTTGGTTAACTAAGTGGATGATGATGATGATGATGATGATGATTAAGTTGATGATGATGATTAAGATGGTGATGATAATGGGTGGAGATTAAGTGGTTGACTTTAGCCAAATTGGTTGAGTTGGGCTTGATCAAATCAACTGAAGTGGGCTTGATTTAATTGAGTCAAGTTCATTCAATTGGCTTGGAGTTGGTTCTGGCTAGCCAAGTTGAAATAGATTGGGATCATTTGGGTTTGAATGAGAGTACATAATTGGTTTGGTGCAACCAATTTAGGATTGACTTGATTTGGACTCAATGTGTACTTTAGTTGGTTTGAATTTAGGTTAAATTGGTTGAGATTGATTTAGGCTTGGTTTCTTTGGGGTGAACCAATTCAATGAGAATTGGGTTCAGTTGAACAAAGCTGGTTCAAGAGATTTTCTATAACTATTAGAAATTTGTCAATGCTGGTTTGTGAAATTGAACTTGGTTCAGAGAAATTGAGGTTGGTTCAGGTTTGTTCATAATGGTTTAGCATAAATTGAGTTAGATTAAGTGCAATTTGAGACTAGTTTGATTATCCAAGGTCAGGTTTGAACCGATTAGAGTGAGTGGGCCCAATTAGAGAGTCAATTATTTTTTTGTTGTATTTTTTTTTGGGTTCAATTTCATCATTAGGCTGAATGTCATATATTTTAATTCCGTTCTCCTATTAGGTGTTGTTCAGGCCACTCAAGGGAGACCAGGTGAGTTTGATTCCTTAATAAGAATGCCCTACCAGTCCTGTTTTGCAATTTTGTTTTTGTAAAAAGATGGTAGGAAGAGCTATCACCCTAGTAGAGTGAAAGCCGCTTTTGAATAGTCAAATTTTTGACATTACAAGTGTACATTTCATGACCTACAAGAAGAGAAGTATAACTCTACGGTGTGTGAGGCTACTATCCACCATTTTTAGTGAAATTCAAGTCAAGTTATGTTAGGTTGACTCCTCGAGACTCTGGGCCACTCAATTTAATGCTATGTACGCACACGCACAAGGTCTTTGAAGTAAACGTGTAGCCTTTTATTGAGCATTCTTGTTTGAACTAACCCTCGTTGTTTCCCCTATACTTAAGAATTTGCCATTCTCCTGAGATTAGAAGCGATGCACTTATTTCTTCCATTATTGAGTGATGTGAGATTTCTTGAGGACAAGTAAACATTCAAGTGGGAGGGTATTTGATGACTACATTTCATATCATGTTTACTTACCCTTGATTCTTTCATTTTCTTGTCGTTTAGCACTATTTTGTCTATATTAGATGCTATTCTAGGTATATTTGTTCCCTCTGCAGGAATGTGGAGCTTGAACCAACTTGGAAGCAAAACCGGGGATGAAATGATCGAAGAATGAAGATTTTTACTAAGTGCTCAAGTTGAACAAAGGCATAGCATGATCATGCTTTGTCCCACTGATTATCTCAGTCTGAAAGATTGCCTAGTGATAATTCAAGTAGTGGGGTGCTCTTAGGCCTATGTTTCATTTAAATAGTGAAGGCAAATATCAAACTTCACCGCACTGTCTTCATTCAAAACCCAAACTCCATGTTTTCTTATAGTAATATCTCCTATTTTTCAATAAAACCCCTAATCTTATGTTTTTTTTCTTTTTGGAATGCCTATTATATTTGAATCAAAACCCTAATCCTATGTTTTCTTTTTGGAATGGCTCATGTCTTTTAATCAAAACTAGAATCCTATGTTTTCTTTTTGGAATGGCACCTATCTTTCAATCGAAATAGTAATTCTATGTTTTCTTTTTGTAATATCTCTTATTTATCTGTTTTCAATCAAAACTCAAACCTATGTTATCATTTAGATTTGTCTCCTATTTTTTTTATTCAAAAACCTAATCCTTTCCTTTTTTTTTTGTAATGCTTGTAGTTATTGGAGCAAGACCCTAATCCTACATTTTCTTTTCGAAGTGTGTATTTTTTTTTCAGTTTTAAATCAAACCCCTAATCCTTTGTTTTCTTTTTGGAATGTCTCATTTTTTTAAATAAATTCCAACCTTATCTTTGGCTTTCATAATCTGTGTTTATTTTTAATTAAAACCCTACTATTATGTTTTCTTTTGGTAAGGCCTCCTATTTTTGAATAAAATTCTTAATTCTATGTTTTCTTCTCAAAATGTCTCCTAACTTTTAATCAAAACCAAAATCTTATGTTTTTTTTATTAATGTACTATTTCTAAATAAAAAGTCTAATACTATTTTTTTTTCGTAATGTCTCATATTTTTCAAGAAAAATAATAATCCTATGTTTTCTTTTCATAATGTCTCATATTTTTAAACAAAACCCTAGTCCTATGTTTTCTTTTCGAAATGTCTCATAATTTTCATCGAAAACTGTAATCCTATGTTTTTCTTTCAGAATGTCTACTGTTTCTAAATCAAAACCCTAATATTATGTTATCTTATGATAATGTTAATGAGTGCATTTCATATGATGTTTATATTCCCTCAATTTATTCTTTTGCTTGTCTTTTATCATATTTTTGTTTATATTTGGTGTAATTATAGCAATGTTTGTTCTTTGTGCATAACTCTATTGCTCGGAGCAATTTGGATTGTATTCGGGGACTAAACAAGCAACAAATGATGTTCTTGCTAAGTGTTCAAGCCAAACATGACTAGAGCACGATCATGCTCTGACCCCCTGATTATCACTTTCTAGAGATGGCTGAGTGATGGACCAAGCAAGGGGATGTCTCCAGTCCAAGCACGGTCAAAGCATGACCGTGCTTCTCCCCCTGATTATCTCTGACTAGAGGCAGTGTCTACCCAATAGGGGAAACAAGCTCAGGGTGCTCCTTACAAGGTCCTGCTTAAGCCAAGAACGGTCAAAGCAAGACTGTGCTTCTCGACCTGATTTTTCCAGATGAAGATTTAGCCGATTCACCAAGAAACATGGTCCAAGCATGACCATGCTTAGATAGTGTCAAGCTCGAACTTAGCCTTTTTACTCCAGAATTCTAGGGTTCATCATCATCTTAGTTCAGGAATTTCTTCTCTACTGGTAGAACATTGATGAAGGTTAATATCAAGCTTCACCACACCTTATAAGGGGATCAAGGATAAGTGGGAGGCACAAGGGAAGTGGGGTTAGCATCAAGGAGGCTCAAATAGGAAGAATATCTTGAGAAGGAGGGAGTCATGTCTTCTTTCCTTGATTCTTTAGCTTTTTCTTCCAAGTTGTATTCATCCATGAGGGGCTAACCATCCACGGTGCCCCGAGATGTTGAACTATGATACTTTGTATGCTTTGAATACTTGCTGTTAATGTCTACGGAGTTCAATTGGTTTCATGTGTTTAATCTTGCATTGCATAACTTGATGTGTTTGATTTGCACATTTGCTTGGGTAAAACTAGGTGTGTGGATTGCCCTAGTTGTAATTATAGTGTGTGATTGTAAAACTGGATCTGTATGAAATCCACAGTTATCTTAGCTAAAATTTGTGTAATTGAGAACCATAGATGTAACATTCCTCTTGAGCACACACAAGAACCTTAGGATATACCTATAAGAAAACATAAGATTAGGGTTTTGAATGAAAAATAGGAAACATTACTATAATAAAACATAAGATTAGGGTTTTGAAAGAAAAATAGGACAAATTCCTATAAAAAAACATAAGATTAGTGTTTTAATTCAAAAATAGTAGACATTCCAACAAGAAAACATAGGATTAGAGTTTTGATGGAAAATTATGTGACATTTTGAATGGAAAACATGGGATGAGGGTTTTGATTGGAAAATAGGAGACATTACTATAAGAAAACATATGATTATGGTTTTGATTCAAAAGTTAGTAGATATTTCGAAAAGAAAGCATAGGATAAGGGTTTTGCTTGAAAAATATGAGACATTTTGAAAAGAAAACATAGTATAATGGTTTTGCTTGAAAAAGATGACATATTTTGAAAAGAAAACATAGGATTAGGGTATTAATTGAAAAATAGGAGACATTAGTATAAGAAAACATAGGATTAATGTTTTGATTGAAAGGCACAAATAGGGGACATTTCCAAAAGAAGAAAAAGGATTATGTTTTGCTTAACAAATAGCAGACATTCCTATAAGAAAACATAGGATTAGGGTTTTGATTCAATAATACGAGCCATTGTGAAAGGAAAACTTAGGATTACAGTTTTGATTAAAATTAGTAGAAATTAAAAAAAAATAACTTATGATTATGGTTTTGATTAAAAAATAGTAGACATTTGAAAAAATAAACATAGGATTAGGGTTTTGAATGAAAAATATGAGACATTTCGGAAAGAAAACAAAAGAATTGGTTTTGATTAAAAAATAGGAAACATTACTATCAGAAAACATAGGTTTAGGGTTTTGATTTAAAAATAATGCACACTCAAAAATGAAAAGAGAGAATTAGGGGCTTGATTTAAAAATAGGAGACATCCTGGTAAAAAAGGCATAGGATTAGGGTTTTGATTGAAAGATAGGAGGCATTACGAAAAGAAAAACATAGGATTCTGGTTTTGGTCGAAAAATAGGAGACATTACTATAAGAAAACATAGGATTAGTGTTTTGATGAAAAAAAATAGAAACAATTTAGATAAGATAACATAAGATTAGGTTTTTGATTAAAAAATATGAGTAGGTTCGAAAACAAAACATTGGATTAATGTTTTGATTGAGGAATCAGAGACATTACAATAAGAAAATATAGGATTAGTGTTTTGATTAAAAACCACGAAATAGGGGACATTTCCAAAAGAAGAAAAAGGATTAGGTTTTGATTAACAAATAGCATACATTCTCATAAGAAAAAATAGGATTTGGGTGTTGATTTAAAAATAGGAGACATTGAAAAAGGAAAACATAGTATTATAGTTTTGATTGAAAAATACAAGACATTACGAAAATAAAACATAAAATTATTTTCTTAATTAAAAAATAGGACACATTCGAAAAAGAAAACATAAGATACCTTTTTTTTTTCAAAAATTGTAGACATTGTGAAAAAAATAACTTAGGATTATGGTTTTGATTAAAAAATAATAGGCATTCTGAAAAAAAAAATATAGGATTAGGGTTTTGATTGAAAATATCCGACATTTCAAAAAGAAAACAAAGGGATTGGTTTTTATTGAAAAATAGTAAACATTACTGTTAGAAAACATAGGATTAGGGTTTTGATTTAAAAATAATAGACACTTAGAAAGGAAAAGAAAGAATTAGGGGCTTGATTCAAAAATAAGAGACATTCTAGTAAAAAAATACATTGAATTAGGGTTTTGATTGAAAGATAGGAGGGATTATGAAAAGAAAAACATAGGATTCTGGTTTTGATTGAAAAATAGGAGACATTACTATAAGAAAATATAGGATTAGTGTTTTGATACAGAAATAGAAAAAAAAAATTACGATAACATCACATAAGATTTGGTTTTTTATTAAAAATATCAGTAGTTTCGAAAACAAAGAATTGGATTATTGTTTTGATTGAGAAATACGAGACATTACAATAAGAAAACATAGGATTAGTGTTTTGTATTAAAAATAGGATACAATAATATAACAAAACATATGAGTAGATTTGTGATAAAAAAATAACAGGCATTCCAAAAAAAAATTAAAGTATTAGGTTTGTGATTGAAAAGTAGGAGAAAGCCTGAAAAGAAAACATAGGATATTATTTTGAATAAAAACTGAGAAATAGTAGACATTAAGATAAGAAAATATAGGAGTCGGGTTTTAATTGAAATATAAGAGACATTATAAAAATAAAATATAAGATTAGGGTTTTGTTTCAAATATAATAGTTTATTCTAAAAAGGAAATATAGGAATAGGATTTTTGTTGAAAAGGAGGAAACATTATTATAGCAAAACATGGGATTACTGTATTAAATTAAAAATTGGAGACATTACTATAAGAAAACATAGGATTAGTGTTGTGATTTAAAAATAGTAGACGTTCCAAAAGGAAAACATATGATTAGATTTTTGATTAAAAAATATGAGACATTTCAAAGAGAAAACATAGGATTAGGGTCTTGATTGAAAATTATTAGAGATTACTATAAGAAAGTACACTACAAGAAAACTGTTAATTGCCAACAGAATAGCTAAGGAAAATGTTTCCTGGGTAATTCGCCAGGGAATAGCTAAGGATTAGAAATGAATGATTAGATATAAAGGTTAAAAACATTACCCAGGGATTACACAGGGAAATACCTAGGGAATTAGCAACGAAAAAACTTTCCCATGCTATTCCATTGCTAAATATGGTGGGAACTTCGCGGCTAATATTTAGCAATAAATTACCATCAAAAATTATCTGTTGGTATCTATACCCTAGCTAATCCCTGGGTAAAATTTAATGATTTAAACATTACCCAACGATTACCTAGGTAAATTATTCATTGTTATTTTTCCCTAGCTAATCCCTAGATAAATTAAACAGCTTTAAAATTACCCAGGGATTAGCTAGGACAACGTTCGTTGCTACTTGTTCCTAACTATTCCTTGGGTATTTTTATTTGTTAGGATTTTTATTAATCAAGGGATTAGTTTCCGTTGGTAAAATTGTTGATCTTAAAAATTGCCTAGGAACTAGTTAGGGACTATAACCATCATGTTTAGTTCATAGTTAATCCCTAGGTAAATATAAAGTAACTTGATTTTTTCCTAAGAGTATTAAATTGCTTTTTTCAGATTTGTTATTGAGTTTAAAAATCTTATTATTAGTTGTTTAAACTTCATTATATATATATATATATATATATATAATTTAATAGTATGATTTTTATTGAAAACAATTCCATCAAAAGAAAATAAAATAATTAATAACGTCAACGTCTCCTTGTACTCTAGCCTCTATGTTTTAATATCCCTAAAAACATTTATGCTTGTACTCCATTTATTATTATTAACAAATTTCTCACTAACTAAAATTTAATTCAGTTTTAATTTGATTTTTTTGGATTTTTTTTAATTAATAAAACAATATTAAAAAAACAAGTTGCAATGCAATTAGTTTTAACTATCTTGATAACAGAACAATTATTGAGATCAAAAGCATATTATAAATAAATATATAACCAATTATAAAACAAAAAAACTTTTTCTAATGACTAATTTATAATATAAGTTTTGTGAAGCGTGTATTTGTAAAAAAACCACATAATTTTTTCCAACCCTAATCCCTTATCTCTGTCTCCTTTTCACCCAAACCCTAATCTACTTCGGCACCATTCTCATCGCCGAGGTCATCGAAGGGCACATCGTACCGGCATTGGGGTCGTGGTCTAGCCGGTCCTTGATCCCAAGCCATCACTCCGCATGATCTTAAAATCAGGAAAAATAGTTCTGTGTTTGTTTGACAATTCTATTAGGTGACCGAAGTAGTAACTGAGCAGTAATATATTTGATTGTTATAGAGAATGTCTGGGTTTGTCTCATTTCTGGCCAATATTTGATTGCTATAGGCAATGCCCTGGTTTGTTTAGTTTCTAATGTTTGGTTGAGGAATAGTTTGTAGTGGTGATTTGTCAATATTATTAAAAAAAATATATAAATAAAATTTAAAAACGTATTGATATAGAAAAATAATGAAGTATTTCAACTCATGGAAACAAGGATAAATATAAAAAAAGAAAACGGGGAAGAATAAAATTGCCCACCATTCATGTTATTTATTTTTAAAAGCAAATATTTGTAATAAAAGTAAAATAAAAAAATTGAAAAGATGTGGTGCGAATGAGATAAAATTTTTTCATCTTATAATTTTTATTGTTCCTCTGATCCCAATTATTATCTATAATCATTTTTATTTTTATTTTTAATTTGCCCAATCTTCTAGACTTCCTCTAGTCAAAGTTTTATTCTTTTATTTTTTCTCTTTTGAAAGGTATGTGATTTGAGTTAAAAATAAAAGCCCAGTCCTTATCTCTGCCTCATCTTCACCCCAAAAACAATCCCTGATCTCTGCCTCCTTTTCACACAAACCCTAATCTCTTTCGCCGACGTTCTCATCACTGAGGTCATCAAAGGGCACATCGTGCTGGCATTGCGGCCGTGGTCTAGCCGGTCCTTGATCCTGACGCCATCACTCCGCACGGTCTCAAGATTCACCGGCCGCCCCAACAATCGATCCGAGGTCTATCACTGCCCAACTAGTAACACACACACTCTCTACCCCCACAACTCTCAACCCTAACTTTTCTCTCACCACTCTTGTTAGACGCTCTTGTTTTGCTTATAGATCTAGAGAAGTTGGCCGAGCAAAGATAAGGCATCGAAGAAAACCCACGTCGCGCTCACCTCGATTCTAGAGTTGGAGCTCCATCTCCAAAGAGGTTGAATCTTCGTCTTCTCCCCCGTTCTCTGTAACTATTGCAAGATTTTATAGTAAATGATTAGAAATTTCAAGTGATTGGCCCTGATTTAATTCTAGTTTCACAGATTCCCTTTTTATTCTCCTGACGAGCTTTCTTGATTGTTTTTCTTTATGCCTTCGTTATTTTGATTCAGTTAAATTGTAATTTTAGGTTTTATGTTGTGTTGATTGGATTTCTTTTGGGAGCTTCATGCAAAGATGATCACTAGAGGTACAAAAAAAAAGATCTCTAAATAAGATCAACTTTTGGTTTTTGTTTTTTATGATCAGTTTAACTTTCAGAGTTTCTGTTTATTAATTTCTAGTTTTAATTTCTATAATATTTTGGAATATATATATAATATCTTCTTTGATGATCAAATTAAGAATCGAAATCACATGGAAGAGACAGATAGACAAACTACTTTTACTTTGGCAATAGATGATGCTACTTAGATTTGATTTTGGTTTATTTATGTTACATCATTAGATTAGATTAGATTAGATTAGAACCTATATGATATTATGGTCTATAACAATAACTTTAAAATTAAAAAAAAATAGTAACAGGAACAAGCCAAGATGTCACTAAAATCCATGCAGTCCTCTAAGAATTCATTAGTATAAACCTCAAACAAGGACACAAACACACTCATGCACTGAAACAACAAAAACAAGACCATGCTATATATATTTATATATTTTTATATCATATATGTATTATAGAGAGAACTTACAAAATATATGGAAATGAAGAAGTAGAGAACGAAGTTGGGTAAGTGTGTGAGACACAAAGGGAATCTCGGTTTTCGTCTGCTTTCTCAAAACTCAATGCAGTCAATCAGTCAGTGGCCCTTGGGAATAAAGTTAAAGGTCCCATGCAAAGGACTCTGCAATAAAAGAGAACACTTTGAAGGTCTTTTGTTTTTATGACTAGATGCATCATTACAAAGCTTACTTCTTCTTACTTGCAGTAACTCTACTAACAATAACAACAACAACAACACACTACATCATGTGTGATGATTCATAAAGAAATATTGAGACAAATTCTTCTTTATTTGTTTTGTTTGAATGCAGTGAGGTGGATGATGAGTTGTGGATAAAACTTCACTTTTTCTATTTATTATTGGATGCATGTTATATGACATAGAGATGTGAGACATGAGTTTTGTAGATTTGGTTTTATTTTGAGTACATTGCCTGATAATGCATTTGGTGCATTCAAGTATTTTTTTATGCTTTGTTCAACTCTTCACTTAGGTTGTTCTTCAAGCTAAGGTTGATATTGAGTTATTGATGTAAAAGGAATTATGAATCCCCGGGTACTTGGATGGTGTTATTGTTTGTATTTCAGCATAAGTAGTATGGAATGTTGAGTTTGAAGGCCATGTGGATGAAGAAACTAGTACTAATTGTCACAAACATTAGTATTTATTGGACATCAACCATTAAGTTATACACATGTGTAATACATAAATATATTTATATGAAGCTAGTCTATTAATTTTACGTCAATCATTAATTTATAATTTATATACACATGTAATATGTATCTATGAAGCTTGTGTAAACATCTTTATATTTCTGGGGTCAATAATTTCTTCGGCAGGTAGGCTTGGTACATGTGTTCAGTAGCCAAGGTTTTTTTTGTTATGGGCGATCCATTGTTGTCTTTGGCAACTGACAAAGATGACTTCCTTATTCTCAAAGTTACCTTTATTCCCTTTTCTTGTTCACTGTCCATGATTTTGAATATTAGGATAGATTCTTGTAAGTTGTAAGTACAATATTGGTCATTGAACTAGTAACCTTTTATCAATTTGGTCTCATAATTATTTAAAAAAAAACACTCGAAAAGGAGGAGACACTAAAATGACTTTTATTAGTTGATGGACTATCTTTGAACACTTGGTTTAGGACTTAAATTACTCAATTTTGAGTTTGGAACCGAATGTGTTACAGTATTTTTGAAACTTTGCTAGTAGTATCTGGAGTGTTGGTCATCAGATAGTAGTTCATCATCTTCCTTAATACTAGTGCCAAAATGTCTGTGTGTCTCATCGGGAAGTTGTAAGTACAAGATGCATGTAATTAAGTATGTTAGATAGCAGTTGCATTGTCAATGGCCTGAAATTTTAGACTTGCACATGTAGGGATTGTTAGGAAGTGTTGGTGTGACTGAAATTGTCAGGTGAAGCCAACATATAAATTGACTGAGTGAAATTTTGTGTACTCTAAAAACCAATGACTCCTAAAGATGCTGAAATCTTCTCTTACTTCGTAGGTGAGGAATTTCCTTCTTTGCCATGTTCCATGTTGAGCCTCATGGTTGTGTCTTCTAAAAGGCATGATACATATATAAGCATATATCTTTCTATCCTGGATTGATTTGGGATTAATTGCTGTCAAGTTCTTTGACTTATGTTTGGTAGATTTAGCTAGTTCATTTATTTTTATCCCAAGAGAAATTGTGCTAATTTGTTTTATTATGGTCACATTTAGTCTTCCCATGATGTTATTGGAAAGTAACTTATTTCATAACTTATAAATATGGTGTAGATTAACTTGTAGATAAGAGCCAGTAATGTTTCTGCCATCGAAAGTGCACTCACGTTAGTCTGTCTTCCAGGAAATTCTTGACAAACATTATGGGGTAATAGAACACTAATACGGGAAAAGGTTGAGAAAACAAGCATACTTCAGTTAAGGACATTGGGTTCATCCATTGGTTAGTGATATGATGATAACTGATGATGAAGTTCTTATATTCAGTTGGTGTGACAACCGTGCATTAAATCATTATATGACAGAAATATTTTGTTATATGGGTGTGAAATTGATGAGCTTTGATGGCAATATCTCCCTGTCTTTTCTTTTGTTCCACCATGAAAAATACTCGAATCCAAAGTCTCTTCCTTTTTTTGGGTTTTATATATCAAACTTTTTATTTATTTATTTTAATATTTTTTTAATATATCATGATTGGTTTTGATCAACAACCCAGCCATCAGACCAAAATTTTTCACATTACCCCCTCAATATATTAATATATAGATAGATATATATGAAGACATTTCAAATATACAATAATATATTCTAGAATATTTGTTGATTTTCAATGTGTTGTTGAGCTTGTGAGTGCGTTGTCCTTGATTTAAATTTTAAAATGGAAGTGCTTATCGTCTAGTGTCAATATATATATATATACATCCATGGCTCTTGTATTGTAATTTCCAATTTTTTTAGAAAAATTAGTAGTTTTTTTGTACATTCCATCTTTTTATTTGACAATATTTAATTTCAGTATAAACATAGCGGAAAAAAATAATAGGAAGCGTTAATTAAATGGATGATTGGGACTATAATGCCTCTTTTCTCAAGACCCTCCAAATTGCTTTCTTTTTCCATATTATTTATTTATTTTAATAACAGTATATGTCACTTTTTATGTGGAGAGATTCTTGGCATGATTGATAATGAAAGCCTCGATTATAAAAGAGTTTTGTAATATGCACCCCTAATAAATTTTAAATTTATAATTACTTGGAAATCCCTCTATCATTTTAATAACATATATGCATGTTAACTACTACTTAATATTAATTAGACTTTTGGGCCATCTTCATCTCCATCAGAGGAGTTGGCAACGCCAACCTTGTTCTGCACGCTCTTGTAAGAGTAGAGCTTGTGTATATGTGTGTGTGTGTATATATATGAGTTTAACTAAGGTTTAATATTATTAATTAAATGAGGTTCATTTATGTGCATGCATTGTGGTTAGTTAGGTACGTACGTGATTAGGTGTATATATATATAGAGTTCTTCAAAATTAAGTGAAATTATTAGGAAAACTTTATATGGATGATTGTTTGTTTGCTCTTTACTTAATCTACAATCTTTCTTTCTTTTTCTTTTCTTTGTGGCAGTGCTTTAGGAAAAGGCTTTTGATTATTAGGTAGTAATTTAATTTCTCATGAAAGTAGTCTATTTTGATTATTAGGTAGTAATTTAATTTCTCATGAAAGTAGTCTATTTAATGTAGAATGTTCCCATGCACCACCTTACATTGAATATTGGGTGTCAGTTGTCACAGTGGATTAATTGTGTCACTCCAACTAACAGTATTTATGCCATGTGTTGGAGCTCTTTTGAGGTAGAGAAGGTTGACCCAAATTGGATCTGAATCTCGAATGATGACTTACAAGAATAAGAATTGAGATGGTTACACTGTAGTGCATCACTTGAACCACATTTATTATGCATCATTTATGTGTGCTCTATATATATCAAAGAAGCTAATTAAATTGTAATATAATTTTATGGTGGTTTTGATGATGATGATGATGATGATGATTCTATCATTCTTAAGTAGCTACAACAAAGATAATGTACAAAATGTAATGGAATTTATATGAATTCTTCATGACTCTCAGATTGTTTGAATAAACAACATTAATTTATTTTTAATTTCTGACTTTAAGAATCAAAATGGTACATAAATAAGGTAGTACTGGTTGTGCTTTGTGCATTACTAATTAATGATCTTAGTTTATTCTCGAAGAAACATCCAAAGAAATCCTTCATATATATTATTATTGTTTTTTATATTAATTCACTTCAATTCCATATTAAGACTTCCTTTTGATTTAATTTAAATTAATTTAAACTCTAATGCATTATATAAGCACACATAGGAAGTATTAACAAACGTTAAGAAGGTGATTGGCTCTTTTTCCTTTGTTATATGTGTAGACATTAGACATATATACATGAGAAGACAAAAGAGCTTTGTCTAGTGTTGGTTTAATTATTCTATCTGTACTTTTGATTTGTATATGTCAATACCCTTGCAAGTTTATCTCAGACACAAGGATTAGATTGTATGTGATCTGATAATATCCAAATCAGCATGCTAATTAATTTACTTAAGTTAATGTACATATATTTTGTATAACATGCTATACATTTTTTTTATAAAATGGATATTGATAAGTGAATACAGGTCTTTTATTCTCACATATTTACGACTTTACATTTATAAAGACTAACCACTGTTGAATATGTGCTTTCTAGGAATTTAAGTAGCTGATTATATTTGGAACTGGGTCATCCCTTCTTGGCTACTGACTCGCCGGCGAAATCCGTCATCATACCTCTATTGAAAACTCAATTCACGAGTAAACACGTTCGAGAGGTTGGATCATCTGTGTCTTCTCTCCCATTCTTGAATTTTGAATAATTTATCTGTAGACTTATTTTGAATTTGCAATTTTATTTAATTCTTGAAATATATATTTTCAGTTGTATTCATGTGAGCCTATTATTGTTCTATGTTATCAGAATATAAATGAGAACTAATCGAGAGTGGATATATAATAGACTTACACACGAACATAGATTCATTAAACCTGAATTTATGGTTGGGGTAGAGTCATTCATCCAGTATGCTTGTGATCAACCGAGATTTATGGATGGTGATAAAATAAGATGCCCATGTTGTAAGGGCCAAAATCGAAGGTATGAAGTGGTTGATAATGTGAAGTTGCACTTTCTAAGAAATGGGTTTAGTCAAAATTATCACCAGTGGGTATGGGTTTACTCATAATTATCACCAGTGGGTATGTCATGGGGAACCTTTAGTATATGTAAGTTGTAGGGAAACTCAGTGTAACCCTTCGAGATCGCAAGATGTGGTAGGATCAAGTTCATACAAGGACATGATTATTGATGCAATTGGTCCTAACTTTGATGCAAATGAAGAGGAAATGCCAAACCCTACAACTCAAAAATTGTATTACATGCTTGATACAGCAGAAGAACCTTTATGTCCTGGATGTGAAGCGCACACTCAATTATCTGCCGTTGCAAGATTATTAACAATAACATATGAGTTTCACATGTCAGAGAGGTGTTATGATCCTGTATTACAATTTATGAAAGAGGCATTACCAATTAATAATAAGTTGGTTGATAACTTGATAAGTGCTTGTGCGATATGAATGTGAAGCGTTCATTCCTTATGTTGAGCATTACTTTTCTAAGGTTTTTACATTAATATGTGTGTTTTTTATGTTAGTTTTATGCAGGTAGGGTTGTGAGGCCGAGTATGAAGGAAATAGGCCAATGTGGATCATAATGCACCTATTTTGGAGGAGATCTTGCTAAGGTTCAAACGCGAAGACATAGGTCAGGTGTGAGATGCTAGAGTGTGTGCCAAACTCCTCGTATTCGAGTGAGCACATTCATTTGGAGGGGCTCAAAGGCAATCACACTCGAGCATTCCTATTTATGCATATAAAAACAAGAGATCCACCAACGTGTACATCATTGAAGAAGCAAGTGATTCACGACGTAAACATGTGCCCGTTTGCGTTACCCCAATGAAAGTATGGAATTCGGGAGTATTTCAGGCAGAGTACTATAGCAGGCTGATGTAGCAAAAGACTGTGGCAAGTACTGTAGCAGCCAGGCTGAGAAATCAGAGAAACAAAGAATCCACACAGGCGTGTGGAAATTATCCACGCCCATGTGAAAATTCCACAGGGGCGTGTGACATCATACACGCCCGTGTAGTCGCCCGATTCCAGCCTTATTTAAAGCCAATTTCTGCCCCAATTTTAGTATTCTTTTCTCCATCTTTTCCCCAACTTGTGAGAGGGTTTCGGCTAGGGTTTTTAGGGGTATTGGCCAAGGATTTGGAGAGGTTCAACGGCTCCGACATCGTGATTCCATTAGGAAGAAGGTTGGTAGGGGAGCTTCGATCGAGGCGTATCCTATGCCGGACGAAGGAATCCTTGGACGACGAGTAGAGGACTTTCCACAAGACCATCGACACGAACATCGAGGGGGTTTCTTTATGGATTCATTGATTTTACATTCAATTTCATTGATTGTACTTAGCTCCATGGAGAGCTAAACCCCTAGTGGGTACTTGGGTGATTGTGGACCCTAGGATGTACTCGTTTCATTGAACTTTTTTATTATGCTTTCAATAAATTGATGTTTATTGTGACTTCTAACCTTGAATGCTTGATTGTATGAACATTTCCCCTAGAGTGACACTAAGGTTGATAGTTCTTGTTGGTAACCTTGTGAGTGAGTGACACACCACGAGCGTTAGACAAAGCTAGGTTGGAGAGGGTTGAGAGGGTGAGTCGAGAGGTACAGGAGCGTCCTCTTTCCCCTCCGATGTGATAGATTCTACCTCCGTTCCTTGAGTTCTTTGCGGCCATAATAGAGTGAATGGTCTAAGGGATGAAACTCCGCTGGGGCCTAGTTGCGCGTGCAATGGAGTGAAGCGTTGAGGGGATCTTAGTATCTAGGGCTTAATTGTGGCTAGGGACCTTCTGCATGGACCAAAGGGTTAGGTCTATAATTACGAAGCGATTTATCACTTGGAATCCCTAGAGCCCATTGCACCTTTATTCGAGTGCAAGGTTGAGAGGTTATTTAATCTCTCCTCCGGGACATGAGTAGAGTTAGGCATAGTTGACCTTAGATCTGGGACTATGTATGTAAGGATTTCCACGACTCACCATTGCATTGATTAGGAAGCATTATAGAGAGAGTTCTTGCACTTGAAACGATTTTCCTAGGTGAAGCATCATCCGAGTACCCCATCTTTATCGATTGCCTTACCCTTTTCTTTATTCTTGCTCTCTTACTTGTTTCTTTTATTATTGATAATTGAATCAATTTCACATCAATCACTATTGATCTTCCACATAGCTAAGAACCAAATTAAGTATTTTCATTCCCTACTCCCTGTGGATTCGACCCCGCTCACCCGGGATTATTACTTCGACAAACCCGTGCACTTGCGGGATATAAACAAGGGGTACTTGTAATAACTTCTATAATACGAAGAAGTTTGTTGCTGGCTTGGGTCTTCCATCTGAGAAAATCCATTGTTGCATAAACAGATGCATGTTATATTGGGGTGTGGATAGTGATAGAAGAAGTTCCAAGGTTTGTGACCATCCTCGATATAAAAGCGGGAAGAGAGGCATAAGGAATCACAAAGATTATTCACCAAATCAAAAGATGTATTATTTTCCTCTAACACCTAGGCTACAAAGATTGTATGCTTCAAAGGTGACGGCGAAGAATATGAGGTGGCACAAAGAGCATGATGAAAAAGATGGCATGATTTGCCATCTTTCTGAGGCCGAAGCATGGTAGCAATTTGATCTCATTCATCCTCTTTTTGCATTAGAGGCTCAAAACGTAAGACTTGGGTTATTTACTGATGGGTTTCAACCATTTGGGCAATCAGGCAAGCAATATTATTGTTGGCATGTTATTATCACACCATACAATTTGCCGCTATGGATGTGTATGAAGGACCCTTATATGTTTTTAACTGTTATTGTACCAGGCCCCAAAAACCCAAAGCAGAAGTTAGATGTATACTTGCAACAATTAATTGCAGAGTTAAAACATTTGTGGAATGTTGGAGTACAGACATATGATGTGTCCAAGAAACAAAATTTTCATATGAGAGCTGCACTCATGTGGACCATTAGTGACTTCCCAGCTTTTGCAATGCTATTAGGATGGAGTACAACAGACAAAAAAGCTTGTCCATATTGTATGGATAAATCAAAGTCTTTTAGCCTTGTTCATGGTGGTAAGGTTTCATGGTTTGATTTTCATCGGCAATTTCTACCTACACATCATCCTTTTAGAAGAAACAGAAATGATTTTCTAAAGAACAAGATTGAAGAGTCACCACCTCCTACTATTTTTTTTTGGGCATCAAATTTTGAAACAAATCAAAGACTTAAATTTGAAGAAAATAACAGAAGTTGGTGCCGAACAGTGGAATGCTCCTATTTGTAAGTCAAGTGGATGGCACAAGCGTAGCATATTTTGGGATTTGCCTTATTGGAGTACTGATCTCATCCGCCATAATCTCGATGTTATGCATATTGAAAACAATGTTTTTGAAAATGTGTTTGACACTATGATGGATGTGGATGGCAAAACCAAAGGTAATGCAAAAACAGGAGAGGATGTAAAAATATATTGCAAGCGTAAAGAATTGGAGAAAAATGAAGCGACTGGGAAATATCCTAAAGCTTGGTATAGCTTAAGTAAGGAGGGGAAAAAAGTTGTTTGTAAATGGGTAAGTCAACTTCGGTTCCGGATGGGTATGTTTCAAATATGGCAAGGTGTGTTGATATGTGCAAGTATAAGATGTATGGAATGAAAAGCCATGATTGCCATGTATTCATGCAAAGGTTAATCCCTATAGCCTTTCGTGAATTATTACCATTGTCGGTATGGAAGGCTTTGACAGAGCTAAGCTTATTTTTTAAAGATCTTACTTGTTTAACAAATAGAGTGGAAGACATGAATAGGCTTGTCGAAGAAATTTCTGTAATATTGTGCAAGTTGGAGCGTATATTCCTTCCGTGTTTCTTTGACTCTATGGAACATCTTCCAATTCACTTAACATATGAAGCAAAGATAGCAGGGCCAGTGCAATATCGTTGGATGTACCCATTTGAGAGGTAAACTTTAATATAAATTCAGCCTATATGATTTTGTATAATATCTATTTTTTCTATTTGATATAACTATTCTTATTTATAATTTAGGTTATTGCGTCAGTTAAAGAAGAAAGTAACTAATAAAGCCAAGGTTGAAGGTTCAATTTGTAATGCGTACTTAGTTGAAGAAGCATCAACTTTTTGTTCATATTATTTTGAGCCTCATGAGAACACAAAGTTAAGAAAAGTACTTCGTAATGATGATGGAGGAAAGGTTGAAACATTTGAAGGTCTTTTATCAATATTGAATTTTCCTGGTCGACCATATAGGCAAGCAAAATGAAGACATTTAACTGATAAAGAATACCTTCAAGCTCAGACTTATGTCTTACTAAATTGTGATGAGGTTCAACAATATGTCAGGTATGCTTCTCTACTTCAATTTAATTAAAAGAAAAATTTTAGTTTCTTTTTTTAACACAAATGGTTTCGCCTTTGAAGGATATTTGTGGAAGAGGTGGTGGAAAATACACCTAATATAACTGATGCACAAGTTGATGATAAATTGGAAAATGAATTTCCTAACTGGTTTAAGATTTATGTAAGTCTTAAACTTTATATATTCTTCTTATTTATCAATCTTACTATATTGATTTATTGTCTATTAATATTAGTAGTGCATCTTATAATGTAGGCATGGGATCGTAATAATAATGTAACAAATGAAATGATGAAGGATCTCGCAACTGGGCCTTTAAAAGTTGTGATGACTTATCCATTGTATTTCATCAAAGGGTATAAATTCCACACAACTGAGCGTGGTGCAAGAAGAATGACAATAAATAGTGGATTTTGTGTAAAGGGTTCCAATTACAATGCAACATCATATGATTATTATGGTCTTTTGAGGGAGATTATACAATTAGAGTATCTTGCACTCCCAATAAAAAGGACTACATTGTTCAAGTGTGATTGGTTTGATCCAACTCTAAATGTTGGGATGAAGATACATAAGGATTGCAATCTTGTGGATATCAATCACAAAAAAAAGGTTTAACAAGGGTGAACCCTTCATTTTATCTACACAAGCAACACAAGTATATTATACATATTATCCAAGCATGAAACGTGACAAGGATAATTGGTGGGTTGTATGCAAAATTAAGCCAAGACAAATTATTGATGCTCCACTAGCAAATTTGGCATTCCAAGAAGATGAAATTGAAGAGCACTCTATTGAAAATATCGATGATATACCGAGAGCTCTAAATGATTCAAATGGAGGTTCCATGGAGGTTGGTAATAGCCATGATGATATACTGGAAGATGAAATTGAAACAGATTATGAAACTGAAGACAAATCAGAAAATGATGAAGATGAATACATTTCCGATGATAAAGAGTTGTAATCATTTGTCTTTTTATTAGATTGGTGAACAAATGCAATAAATTTTATATATTGCAGTACTTGATTTGCAATTTTTTTGAAGTTATGAATATTGTGTATTGTCAGTTTTATTTTGCTAAGTTATATTTCTTTTTTCAAAAGACATTATTATAGTTTATTTATATCATGGATTATTTACATATGTTGACTTTTTTTGTTGTCAACTAATTATATTTTTATAATTTTATAGATATGGCTAGAGGTAAAGAAAGGACTACATTAAGAGGTGGAAGGAGTGGATGCCGCACTTCTCATGCTCATTCAAACATTGAAGGATCAAGCAATGCTGATAGTGTACTATTTTCAAATAACACTATTCCAAGTGTTGAGGAAACAGTGAATGGTATTGAATCTCAACAACCAAATCAAAATGTTGTTAGAGACATTACAAAAACAAACATAGGATTGGGGTTTAAATTCAAATATAGAATGCATTCAGAAAAAGAAACACATAGAAATAGGGTTTTGATTAAAAAATAAGAGCCATTTCCAAAAGAGAAAATAGGATTACATTTTTGACTAAAAAATATGACACATTCAGTAAAGAAAACATAGGATTAGGGTTTTAATTAAAAATAGAAAATATTCTCAAACAAAAATATAGGAGTAGTGTTTTGATTGAAAAATAGGAGACATTCTGAAAAGAAAATAGATGATAAGTGTTTTGATTAAAAAATAGAAGACATTACGAAAAGAAAACATAGGATAAGGATTAGCATTTGCATTAAAAAATATGAGGCATTACGAAAAAAAAATATAGAACTAGGGTTTTGATTCAAAATTGAAAAATATTTAACATTCCAAAAAGAAACATACGATTAGAGTTTTGATTGAAAAATAGGATACATTCCGAAAAGAAAACATACAATATAAGTTTTGATTCAAATATAAAAAAATAGGAGACATTAAGAAATGAAAACATAGGATTCGAGCTTTGATTAAAAAAAGTAGAAATTACGAATATAAAACATTGGATTAGGGTTTTGATTCAAAAATAGGAGACATACCGAAAGTAAAACGTAGGGTTCGGGGTTTTGGTTCGAAACTAGAAAAATAGGAGACATAAAGAAAATATAAAATTAGGGTTTAGATTCAATAAAGGCAGACATTGCGCGAACAAAACATAGAATTAAAGTTTTGATTCAATATAGAAAAAGATTGAACATTGCGAAAAGAACACATAGGATTAGAGTTTTTGATTCAAAACCAAAAAATAGAAGGCATTCCGAAAAGAAAACATAGGTTAGGGTTTTGATTCACAAACTAGAAGATGTTCCAAGAACAAATATCAGGGTTAGATTTTTATTAAAAACCCAAAATTTAGGTGATGTTTCGAATAGAAAACATAGGATTAGGTTTTTAGTTGAAAAATATGAGACATATCGAAAAGTGAACGTAAGATTAGGGTTAAATTAAAAAATAACAGACATTCCGAAAAGACATTAAAGGATTAGGGTTTTCATTCAAAAATAAAATATAGGAGACATTCCAAAAAGAAAACATAGGATTTGTGTTCGATTCAATAATAGGTGCCATTCTGAAAAAAAAAACATTGGATTAGGGTTTTTATTGAAGAATTGGAGACATTCCAAAATAAACATAGTATTAGAGTTTTGATTGAAAATTGATAAATAGCAGACATTCGGAAAAGAAAATATGGATTTTTTTTTTGTTGAAAAATAAGAGACATTCCAAAAAGAAAACATACGATTAACGTTTTGATTCAAAGCTGAAAAATATGACACATTCCAAAAAAATAACATAGGATTAGTATTTTGTTTACAAAATAGCTGTCATTCCAAAAAAAAGAAATGATTAGGTTTTTTATTTAAAAATATGAGACACTTTGAAAAGAAAACATAGGATAAGAGTTTTAAATCAAATATAGTATCCATTTCAAAAAGAAAACATGGGATTAGGGGTTTGATTAAAAAATAGGAGACATTACTATAGCAAAACATCGGATTTGCCTTTTGATTGAAAAAGAAAATATAGGTTAGGGTTTCTATTCAAAACTGATAAATAGGAGTTATTAAGAAAATAAAACATAGGCTTTGAGTATTAATTGAAAGATTGGAGACATTCCGAGAAGAAATTATACGATTAGGGTTTTGTTTCAATTATAGTAGGCATGCTAAAAAAAAACATATGATTTGGGTTTCGATTCAAAACAGAAAAATAGGACACATTGGTATAAGAAAACATAAGTTTGGGGTTTTGATTCAAAAATAGTAGACATTTTGAAAAGAAAACATAGGATTAGAGTTTTGATTTAAAAATAATAGACACTACTATAAGACATACGATTAGGGTTTCGATTTAAAAATAGGAACATTACTATAACAAAACATAGGATTAGGATTTTGATTGAAAAATATGAGACATTATGAAAAAAAAACATAGGAATACTGTTTTCACTGAAAAATAGTAGACATTCTAAAAAGAAAAAAGAAAGGAGTAGGTTTTTCAATCAAACTAATAAACAAAAGATATTAAGAAAAGAAAACATAGAATTCGGGTTTTGATTGATAGATAGAATTTTTATTCAAAAATATGAGGCATTACAAAAAAAAACATAGTGTTTCAGTTTTGATAAAAATTAGTAGAGTTTGTAAAAGAGGAAAGATAGGATTAAGGTTTTGATTGAAAAATGAGACATTCCAAAAAGAAAACAAAGCATTAGGGTTTTGGTTCAAAACTGAAAAGTAGGACACATTCCGTATAGAAAATATAGCATTAGGATTTTGATTCAAAATATAAAAATAGAATACATTACTTAAGAAACGTAGGATAAGGGTTTTGATTCAAAAATAGTAGACATTTCCAAAAGAAAACAAAGGATTAGAGTTTTGATTAAAAAGTAAGAGCCTTTCTAGAAAGTAAACATAGGATTAGGTTTTGAATGAAAAATATGAGACGTTACGAAAGGAAAATATAGGATTATTGTTTTGATTAAAAAAATAGCAGACATTCTAGAAATAGAAGAAAGGAATAGCTTTTTGAATCAAAAGTGATAAATAGGAGACATTATGAAAAGAAAACATAGGAGTCAGGTTTTGATTGAAAGATAGGAGACATTGCAAAAGGAAAACATAGGATTTGGACTTTTATTCAAAGATTGGAGGCATTACGAGAAGAAAACATAGGATTAGGGTTTTGATATAAAAATAGGAGACATTACCATAAGATAGGATTATGGCTTTTATTTGAAAATAGCAAAACAATCAAAAAAGAAAACATAGTATTAGTGTTCGACTAAAAAATAAGAGATATTCTGAATAGAAAACATACGACTATAATTTTTGATTGAAAAATATGAGATATTTCAAAAATAAATCACTAGATTAGAGTCTTGATTGAGAACCAATAAATAGGAGACATTCAGAAAGAAAACATAAATTTGTGTTTGGATTGAAAAATAGGAGACATTGTAAAAAGAATACATAGGAATAGGGGTTTTATTCAAAAATAAAAGACATTCGTAAAAGAAAATATGTGATTAGGGTTTTTATTGAAATATAGTAGCCATTCCGAAAAGAAAATTATAGGATTAGTTTTTTTATTGAAAAATAGGTGACCTTACAAATAAGAAAAACATAGGATTAGGGTTTTGATTCAGAAATTAGTATATTCCAAAAATAACACATAGCATTAGTGTTTTTATTGAAAAATAGGAGGCATTTGAAAAGAAAAAGATAGGAATATGATTTTGATTGAAAAATATGAGACATTCCTGAAAGAAAAGTTCGGATTAGAGTTTTCATTAAAAATTAGCAGACATTCCCAAAACAAAAGATAGGATTAGGGTTTTCATTTTCAAAAAATGAGACATTCTACAAAGGAAAGAAAAGATTAGGGTTTTGATAAAAACCTCACAAATAGAACACATTCCAAAATGAAAACAATTCATTATTGTTTTGATTCAAAAATAGTAGACATTATAAAATTAAAAGAAAGGATTAGATTTGTGATTGATAGGAGACATTTAGAAAAAAAAAACATAGTATTCGGGTTTTGTTTCCAAAATAGGAGACATTCCAAAAAAAATGTAGGAGTAGGGTTTTGATTCAAATATAGTTGCTATTCTAAAAAGAAAACATAGGATTAGGGTTTTCATTAAAAAATATTAGACATTACTATAAGAAACCTTAGGATTATAGTTTTGATTAAAAAATAGTAGACATTCTGAAAAGAAAACATATAATTATAGTTTTGATTGAAAAATAGGAGACATTATATCATAAATATATGATTAATGTTTTGAATAAAAAATAGGAAATATTACTATAAGAAAATATGGGATTTGGCTTTTAATTAAAAAATAGTGAACATTTTGAAGAGGAAACAAAAAGATAAGGATTTTTATTCAAAAACACAAGGCATTGGCAAAAGAAAACTTTGGATTATGATTTTGATTCAAAAATAGTAGACATTACAGATAATAGGATTAAGGTTTTGATTGACAAATATAAGATAGTTCGAAAAGAAAACATAGGATTAATATTTTGATTGAAAGATAGGAGGTACTCCGAAAAGAAACATAAGAGTAGGGCTTTGATTCAGATATAAGGGAAATTCCCAAAAGAAACTTAGGATTAGGGTTTTGATTAAAATATGAGACATTACGAAAAAAAACATATGATTATTATTTTGATTCAAAAATAGCAACATTCACAAAAGAAAACATAAGGTTAGTGTTTTGATGGAAAAATAGGAAGCAATCGAAAAGAAAATTTAGGATTTGGGTTTTTGATTAAAATCATATGTGACATTATTCAAAGAAAAAAATTGATTACTGTTTTGATTAAGAAATTAACAGACATTCCCAATAGAGAACTTAAGAAACCATATGATCAAACTTGAGATTCGCCAAACAAAAGAAAGTAGACATTACTCTAAGAAAACATAGAATTAGGGTTTTAATAAAAAAACATTGGTTAGCCTTTCATTTTTTTATTATTATTATTAAATTTTTAAACCATGTAACAAAAATAAAGGGAAGGGATGCAACACAAGAACTTCGTAGGAGGTCACCCATCCAGGTACTACTCTCGCCCAAGCTCACCTAACATAGCATTAGGAGTTTGATTGAAAAATAGGAGATGTTACTATAAGAAAACATGGGATATGGGTTTTTATTTAAAAACAGTAGACATTCCTAGAAAAACACCTCGGATTAGGGTTTTGATTGAAAAATAAAAATGCACTATGAAAAAAAAAGATTAGGCATTTGATTGATAATATGATATATTTGTAAAAGAAAACATCAGATTAGCTTTGATTGAAAATTAGCAGACTTTCCCAAACCAAAAGATAGGATTCAACTTTTGATTCAAAAAAATATGAAATTCAAAAAGAAAAAAAAGCATTAGGGTTTTGATACAAACATTAAAAATAAGACACATTCCTAAAGGAAAAAATAGGATTATTGTTTTGATTCAAAAATAGCAGACATTCCGAGAGGAAAATAAAAGATTTAGTTTTTGATTGAAAAATATGAGCCATTCTGAAAAGAAAAACATGCGTTATTGTTTTAATTCAAACCTGAGAAATAGGAGACATTAAGAAAATAAAACATTGGATTTGGTTTTTGTTTGCAAAATAGGAGACATTATGAAAAGAAAACATAGGATTAGGGGTTTGATTAAAATATAGCAAGCATTATGAACAGAAAACATAGGATTAGGGTTTTGATTCAAAAATAGGAGACGTTACTATAACAAAACATAGGATTAGGAGTTTGATTCAAAAATAGTAGAGGTTCCAATAAGAAAACAAAAGATTAGGGGTTTTGATTGAAATATAATTGGCATTCCGAAAAGAAAACATTGGGTTAGGGTTTTGATTGAAAAAATATGAGACATTCAAAAAATAAAACATTGGATCGTGGTTTTGAATAAAAAATAGCAGACATTCCCAACAGAAAACATAAGATTAGGGTTTTGATTATAAAGTAGCAAGCATTCCAAAATAAAACCTAGCATTAGGGTTATAAATAAATAATATGAGACATTAAGTAAAGAAAACATATGGTTCGTATTTTTTGCAATAATAGAGAACATTCTAAAAAGATAAGCTTGGATTAGGGTTTATATTAAAATATAGTAGACATTCCGTAATAAAACATAGGATTAGGATTTTGATTGAAAATATGAGACATTACTATACGAAAACATAGGATTAAGTTTTGATTGAAAATTAAAAGACATTATACAAGAAAATAAAGAATTACGGTTTTGAATGAAAAATGGAGAGCATTATTATAAGAAAATATATGATTATGGTATTGATTAAAAACTAGTAGATATTCTGAAATGGAAACATAGGACTAGGGTTTTGATTGAAAAATATGATACATTTTGAAAAAAAACATAGGATTAATGTTTTGATCAAAAATAGGAGACAATACTATAATAAAACATTAGATTACTGTTTTGATTAAAGACCAAAAAATAGTGGAAAGTTTCCAAAAGAAATCATTGGATTTTGGTTTTCATTCAAAAATTAGGGACATTCCTAAAAGAAAACGAAGTAATTAGTATTTTGATTGAAAAATAGGAGGCATTCCAAAAAGAAAACATAAGATTAATGTTTTGATTCAAATATAAGTAGGTATTTTGAAAAGAAAACATATGATTAAGGCTTTGAGTGAAAAATACGAGACATTTCTATAAGAAAGCATAGGATAAGGGTTTTGAATGAAAAAAAAGGAGACATTACTATAACAAAACATATGATTAGGGTTTTGGTTAAATAATTGTAGACATTTCGAAAAGAAAACAAATAATTAGTATTATGATTGAAAAATAATAGACATTACTACAAGAAAACATATGATTAGGATTTTGATTTAAAATTAGTTGACATGTCCGAAAACAACAATAGGATTAAGGTTTTGATTGAAAAATAAGACGCATTCTGAAAAGAAACAAATGATTAAGGTTTTGATTAAAAAAATGAGACATTCCAACAAAAAAAATTAGGATTAAGGTTTTGATTCAAACCTTGATAAAAAAGACACATTCCTTAAAGAAAATATAGAATTGGGGTTTTGATTCAAAAATAGTAGACATTCTAAAAATAAAAAAAGATTTGGTTTTTGATTGAAAAATAGGAGATATTCAGAAAAGAAAACTTAGGTTAGGGTTTTGAATCAAAGTTGATAAATAGGAGACATTGAGAAAATAAAACATAGGATTAAGACTTATTTCGCATTGTAAAGACATTTTCGAAAAGAAAAATATAGATCAGTGGCTTTTGATTCTAACATAGTAGGTAATCTCCGAAAAGAAAAACACACATATTATGGCTTATTGAAAAATACTATACATTAATATAAGAAAAACATACTGCATGACAGCTTTGATTTGTAGTAGAAAATAGTATACTATCAAAAGAAAACATAGTATTATGGTTTTGATTAAAAATATGAGACATTAATCCAATAAAAACATCGCATTAGGTTTTGATTAAAACATGGGGATACAAAAGAAAACAGACTATGTTTTGTTTAGTGCATAGGTGGCATTCCTAATAGAAAACATCATATTAGGGTTTTGATTCATGTATAGTATGTATTCAGAAAAGAAAACATAAAATAATGGTTTTTGAGTGAGAAACATTATACGTTATTATAAGAAAACAAAGGATTAGTGTTTTGATTCAAATTTATTAGGCATTCCTAATAGAGAACATTGCATTATGATTTTGATTGAAAAT